>NC_029786.2:84123934-84194884 GCF_000816755.2 Arachis ipaensis
AATCAATAACACTATCTGAATTCTAAGTTCTTATAGATGCCAATCACTCTGAGCTTCAATGGATAAAGTGAGATGCCAAAACTGTTCAGAAGCAAAAAGCTACTAGTCCCGCTCATCTAATTAGAATCTGAGCTTCATTCAAAAACTCTGAGATATTATTGCTTCTCAACCTATTAGTCTTCTATTTTATTTGTCTAGTTGCTTGAGGACAAGCAACAGTTTAAGTTTGGTGTTGTGATGAGCGGATATTTTATACGCTTTTTGGGGTTAATTTCATATAGTTTTGAGTATGTTCTAGTTAGTTTTTAGTCTATTTTCATTAGTTTTTAGGAAAAATTCATATTTATGGACTTTACTATGAGTTGTGTGTTTTTCTATAATTTCAGGTATTTTTCTGGCTGAAATTGAAGGAGCTGAGCAAAAATCTGATTCAGGCTGAAAAAGGACTGCTGATGCTGTTGGATTCTGAGCTCCCTGCACTCAAAGTGGATTTTCTAGAGCTACAGAACTCGAAATGGCATGCTTCCAATTGCGTTGGAAAGTATACATCCAGGGCTTTCCAGCATCATATAATAGTCCATACTTTGCACAAGAATAGATGACGTAAAATGGCATTCAACGCCAGTCCTCTGCCCAATTCTGGCGTCCAGCGCCAGAAAAGGATCAAAAGCTGGAGTTGAACGCCCAAACTGGCATAAAAACTGGCGTTCAACTCCACAAATAGCCTCTGCACGTGAATTAGCATCTCCAAAACTCCAACATATTCTCCATTACTGCATAACAAGTAACCTTTGATCCATGCTCTATTGTTTATTTGCAATTCAACTGATAAACATAATTGACTTCCTGACTAAGATTTACAAGATAACCATAGATTGCTTCAAACCAACAATCTCCGTGGGATTCGACCCTTACTCACGTGAGGTATTACTTGGACGACCCAGTGCACTTGCTGGTCAGTGGTACGAGTTGTGAAAAGTGTGATTCACAATTCGTGCACCAGTACTATTCACCTTCTTCTTTATTTGGCCATATCTCACTCTATGGAGCTCCGATTGACAAACCATTTGCAGCCACGTGAAGTTCTTGCCGAGCTCTTCCTTTCTAAATGATCAAATTTGGTAAGAAACTCTTTTTCCAAGCTCCATTTCTCTGTCCCATGTCATTTTCAAAATTGACTTTTTTGTATTTTTGTTGTTTAGGTGTAATCTAACTTGGGTGAGTAGTGGGTTTTATTCCAAAACTCATTGAACAAGGTGAGATATTACTAAATCCTTTTGTTTAGTTATGTGTCATAAACCCTAGCTTTGATTCTTGTTGTTCTTTATGATATAGAGTGTTCTTGGTGTTGTTTGGCGTTGAGTGAAGGCTTGAAAGCTTGTGGTGAAGTAGTTTTGTGCGTGGAGGATAATCAGCCTAGCTATGGTTTTGGTTCCCTTTATATAATATGTAATGTTTCTGGACACTTAAGCTAGTGGCCTTTAAGATAGGTTTGAATGATGTGGTTGTATGACTATTTGTATGTACATGTTATGCTTGATGATGGTTTGGATGGAGGTTGAATGAGTTTGCATGTGATGATGATGATGATGATGATATATATATATATATATATATATATATATTAGGAGATGATGATTATTGATGAGTATGATGACTTTGATGAGTTATGGTGGTGGGTGTTGATGTTTGAAGACGAATGTTGATAATGATATTGATTATTGGTTATTGTGGTTCACGTTGAAAACAAATGATTGAGGAGATTTGATGAATTGAATGAATTAATTGATGATAATGGGACTAATTGGATAAAAGATTTGATATATGTAACATTGACAATTGTTGAAAAAATTGAATGGTGATATTGAGGAATTTTGATGTGAATTTAGGTTGAACTTGAAGTTGGATGAGGTGAGTATTAAATAGTTTTGATAGTTAGGTAAATGATAAATGATTGGGAAGTGTCTATTGTGGATTTTGGGTTATTTTGAGTATATTTTGAGTTGGTTTGGTTTTGACGTTTTGGAAAACTAGAGAATTGTCTCTTTTGGTAAAACCTATTTTTAGTGAACGTTGGCGGATTATAACTTGAGCCTCGGTTTTTGAAATTGATCGGGTTTTATTTTAAATTGAAGATGATTTAGGGAGCTTTAAAATGATATAAAGTTTGAGGAAAATGGAGTTTTGTAGAGGAAGTTATGAACATCGAAATTTCGGTATAAAAATCTGATTTCTGCAGTTTTAAATTTTTCCAAGTCTGATAAGGCTTGCGTACATGGACCTGTGCATGCGACGCGAGCATTGGCAACTGCTAAGTGCCCTTGCATACGCGGGCACTAGCTTGCATACGCGAGCATGCATTTTCAAGGCTTGCGTACGCGAGATTTTAACGCAACACGAGCATCCCTTTCTGATTTGGGACACTCGCGTACGCAAGCAGGGTGTCGCATACGCGACCACCCATTTTTTAACTCTGTGTGTACGCATGATAGGGGTGTGTGTATGCACAACCCCTATTTTGCTAAAAATATGTTTTTCTTCACTTTTAAGGATTCTCTAACATTCCAAACTTTTTTAACTTCTCATTAAGACTTGTGGCTAGTACTTAGGCCCTAAGACTAGTATAGATGGGTTTATGAATTGAGATTAGTGAATTTATATATGAGTTTAGAAGACGTTAACTTAGGTTTGGTATGTCAATTGGGTGAAATTGTCTTGTGAGCTGATGGGGAGCCGGGTTGATGATGTACTTGTGAGAATGAGGATGGATGATGAGATTGAAGCTTGAAAAATGAATGATTATAGTTAATGGAATGAGTATAAACAGAATTGTGCTATGGGTAGTGACCTCTGAGATGGATTATGTGATTGTGACATACATTGTTCTCCATCGTAGGGGATGTGGCAGTTTCCCGCCTACGTTCGGATGTGAGGACTGTGGCAGTTTCCCGCTCACTTGATATGCATTGTCTTGATAAGTCACTATGCACCTCGGGCAAGGACTGTGGTAGTCTCCCGCTTGTCAAGGTAGCGGTGCCGGCGTAGGGGCTAAGGCAGTCTCCTACCTACGTTGAGATATGAGGGATGTGACAGTCTCCCTCTCACATAACCTTTTTGCCGCCAGAATGAACTTGGGCACTATAACCCGAAATTTTTGCCGCCAGAGTGAACTTGGGCACTATAACTCACGAGGGCACAAGATAAAGAAAGAGTGAGCAGGGCACTATATCTTTGGTCATGGCAGAAAGATGACATCCTGGGGATAACCATAGAGAGAATATAGTCAGTTTATTTCATGCAAATCCAGGAAGGTAAGTTGTACGGAATAAGAATCATAGGCCAAATTGAGTACTTTGAACTCGATTTCCAAAAGGATTGAAGCCATTGCTAGCCAAGGCTAAGTGAACACTGCGGGGATCGCCAGAAAAGTCAATATATCTTTTGTCAAATACTTTCTAGGCCTCGTCGTCCCTAGGATGCCTCAAAGAACCATCAGAGTTAGTACCTTTCTTATGCCATAACATGTCCACATATGTCTTGCTAGACATGAATAATCGCTACAATCGTGGAATAAGAGAAAAGTAACAAAGAATCTTCGCTGCTTGAGGTTTCCCATTCTTTTTTTACAACCACGTTGATCCTTATTATAGAATTCTTCCTGGTCTTTTGCTTCCATCTCGATGTCCCACATCGTTTGCATCTAAACAAGTCTTGGTCGCATCCTTGGTATAGGATACAGTCATTTGGACATGCATCTATCTTCTTGTACACAATATCGAGCTTTCTTATGATCCTCTTGGCATCGTGCAATGTATTCGGAATCTTTGCATGCTCAAAACCGTCCTCAATAACTCTAGAATCAAATCGAATGCCTTATCGCTCACTCCACTCATGGACTTTATATGGTAAAGCCTCATAAAAAAAGACATCTTCGAGAATCTTGAGCAAAGACTCCAAATGGGCATGTGAAGGCTGTCTTCTCTTGATCTTGTGGATCTACAACAATTTGATTGTAACCAGAATATCCATCAAAGAAGTAGTAAAAAGCATTTCCAGCAAGTCTCTCCAACATTTAATCGATGAAGGGTAGAGAAAAATTGTCCTTTCTTGTTGCGTTGTTGAGCCTTCTCTAGTCTATACACATTCTCTATTCAGTGGCTGTTCTTGTAGGTATGAGTTCATTCTTTTCATTGGCCACTACAGAGACCCCTCCTTTCTTTAGAACTACTTGTACAGGGCTCACCCATGAACTATCCAATATGGGATATATGATACCAGCATCCCACAATTTCATCACTTCTTTCTAGACAACTTTCTTCATTGTTGGGTTTAGCCTCCTCTGAGCTTGTACTATTGGCTTTGCATCTTCTTCCAGTAGGATTTTCTGCATGCACATTGTTGGACTTATCCCCTTGAGATCATTGATAATCCACCCAATGGGTAACTTATGAGCTTGGAGTACTTTGATAAATTCTTCCTCTTCTTGCACATTTAATGAAGAATTGATTATCACTAAAAAAGTATCATTGGAACCAAGAAAGGTATATTTGAGTGTTAGAGGAAGTGGTTTCAATTCAAGAATGGGTGGTGTAATTTGTTTCTCCTTGCATGCATGTAATTGAACTCTTCCAAGGGTTTGCATGCCTCCTTCTTTTGCTTCCTCATCATCTCAGTCTTCTATATATGAGAGTGGGGAGCTTTTTGATTCACTTGAGAGTGGCTCTTCCTCAAGAATCTCTTGCACTAGGGGATCAACAATGTCAATCTTCATGAAATCTTCCAAATCATTTGGGTGTTACATTGCTTTGAAAACACTAAAGACCACCTGTTCATCATGAACTCTCAATGTGAGATCACCCTTTTGCACTTCTATTAGAGCCTTTCCAGTAGCAAGAAAAGGTCTTTCCAAGATCAATGAGGCATTTAGATTTTTTTTCATATCCAAAATCATAAAATCTGCTGGAAATATGAACTTTCCAACTTTGACTAGCAAATTCTCAACTATGCCATGTGGGAATTTAAGAGATCTATTAGCAAGTTGAAGTTAAATCCTTGTAGGCTTCACTTATTCAATTCCCATTTTCTTCATTAGTGACAATGGCATGAGGTTAATACTAGCTCCCAAATTACATAGAGCTCTCTCAATGGCTAAGTCACCAATAGTACAAGGTATCACAAAACTTCCAGGATCTTTGAGTTTTTGAGGCAAGTCCTTCTGAATGATTGCACTACACTCTTTTGTGAGCACCATTGTTTCATTGTCACTATAACTCCTTTTCTTAGCTAGCAACTCTTTCATGAACTTTGCAAAAAACATAAATTTCTCTAGAGCTTCGGAAAAAAGAATGTTGATATGCAACTCCCTGTAAATCTCCAAGAACTTTGAGAATTGTTCGTCCTTGTTTTTATTTTGAAGCCTTTGGGGGTAGAAAATTCTTGTCTTATACTCTTGTAGTCTAGGCTTCTCTGTTCGTTTGTCTTGTGGAGTTGTGACCAATGATGGTTGGTCACGAGCTTCCTGATGAATGTCTTCTTTAGTAACTTCTTCACTAGTTTCTTGAGCTTATCCTCCTTCACTTGATACTTCTTCCTCCACCATCTTGCCACTTCTAAGAGTGATAGCTTTACATTCCTCCCTTTAGTTTGGGATTGCATCACTAAGAAAGACATTGGTAGGTTTCTCAAAAAATTATTTTGCAATTTTCCCTATTTGGACTTCAAGGTTCCTAATGAATGCTTCTTAGTTTTTGAAATTGGCCCTGGTCTCTTGCATGAAATTGTTGGTTGACTGGATAAATGAACTTGTGATTTGAGAAAGTTGTTATATGGCAAGCTCAAGGGATGAAGGTTTCGAAAGATTTTATGGCAGTATTGGAGGTGTGTTAAAGTTATTTTGAGGGTTGTGAAAATTATTTTGAGTATCTCTGAAGTGGTTTTAGTTATGGAGTTGATTGTTGAAATTGTTGTTGTTGAAATTGGTGCTCTTCTGTCCTTGGCCTTGTTGATTGCTCCACCAAAAATTAGGATGGTTTCTCCATCCGGGATTGTAAGTCTTTGAGAATGTGTCATTTTGTTGTGGTCCAGATGGATTCCCCATGAAGTTGACTTGCTTTACAGAAGGATGATCAAGGTTGAATGATTTACTATTTTTAACAAAATATGCTCCTCCTCTCATATCATAAGAGAGTTTTGTATGCTCACGGCAGAGACTTGTATGCCTCCCATTTGCTTTTTGAGTGTTGTGAGTTGTTGAGACATGATCTTATTTTGTTTAACAAGAGCATCCAAAGTATCGAGCTCTATAACTCCTCTTTTTAGGCTCATGCTTCTCTCAGAAGAAGACAGATACTGATTATTTGCAACAATCTCAATTAGTTCTATGGCTTCACTAGTGGTCTTCATATGTAGAGATCCTCCCGTTGAGTTATCCAATAAATTTCTTGATGTAGGATTATTTCTGTCTAGAAGATTTATTGTTGAACCCAATCAGCAAACATATTGGGTGGACATCTTTTCAGCATCTCTTTATACCTCTCCCATGCCTCACATAGAGACTCTCCTTCATGTTGCCTAAAGGTTTGGACTCCATTCCGTAGCTTGATCAACCTTTGAGGGGGAAAGAACTTAGTTAAAAATTTGCTAACTAAGTCCTCCCATGTAGCAATGCTTTCTTTAGGTTATGTTTCAAGCCATTGTTTGGCTCTGTCTCTAAAAGAAAATAAGAATAAGAGTAATCTATATGCCTCTACTAGTACTCCATTAGTCTTCACTCTGTCACAAATTTGGATGAAGTTTGAGATATGTTGATTCAGATCTTCCTGAGGACTCCTTTCAAATTAGCAATTATGTTCTGTTGGACTAGAGTGATTAGTTGTGGCTTGAGTTCAAAATTATTTGCATTCACATTAGGAGTCACGATACTATTCCCACAATTTTTAGGATTAGGAGTAGTATATGATCCCAATGTTCTTCTAACATGCTGAGCATTATTGTTGTGAGGCTCTGCCATATTTGTGTCTGAAGCTTCTTCAACCTCTTCTATCACACTTTTGTTTCTTGCTTGTTTCCTGAGCCTCCAGAGAGTTTGCTCATTTTTTGGATTGAAGAGGAGAGATTCTTCTTCTCTATTTTCTTTCATAAACATAAAAATAACAAAAGAAAAAGAAGATTGAAATTACTTCTGTCAAAGTGAAAGAAACCGCAATTGGTTAAGTGGCAAAATAAGAACAATGTTTAATCTAGATAATCGACTAAATTAGTGATTGTTAATCACAGATAAATCTCTGACAACGATGTCAAAAACTTGATGCAGATTATAGCAAATCCATAAACTATCGGCAACTGCACCGGATCGAATCAAGTAATACCACAGTGAGTGGGTAATCGTTGCTACGAGGATTAGAGGATAAAGCAACCATGATTAATTGATTATTCTAGTTAAACAGTTCAAATTCTGATTTGTGACAATTAGAATTAGAGAATCCATTAAAAGCAATAAAGGTGCATAAGTAAATGAAGCAATATAAGAAAGCAGAAAATTGGAAACAATTAATTAACGGTAACTATTGAAAAGCAATACATGACAGAAAGTAAAATGCAATATGTAAATTAAAGAAAATAAAAACCAGAGAATCAATAGAACAATTAAAAGATTAGAATTATAGATAAGCAGTAAATGACAAGAATTAAAAGAAGGCTAATAAATAATGTGAATCATAGGAAAGCAATAAATGAATTAGGACAGTAATATGAATTGAAACATTAAGGATCAGAGATGTTGAATGTTCATGAATTAATGCAACCAACTCTCTTCTCAACCATGCAAAGTGTGATCACTGGCAAATCATAAGTGATTGAACCACAATTCCTTAGTAATTCAATCTCTCTTGATCTAAATAACTACCAATTCCTTGATTAATTGCTCATGAGAAGAGGTAAAACATAATTTCTGATTCGAAACCACATAATTCTTAAGATTTAGATTGATTCAACATCACTTATCAAATTCTAAATCTAAAATAAGAGGAATTGTGAGAGAAGAGTTTCAAGCTTAATTACTATGATCCCTTTCCCAAGTTTTCATAGAATTAAAGTGAGATTCAAACTATTTTCTAATAGATTTGAATATTTAGGATGAAGAACAAAACTCTCTTAGAACAACAATGTTTGAATCAAAAAGAAGAAAAAGATAACATCAATTCATTATGATTCAACAGAGCTCCTCTCCTTAATGGAGAGAAGTTAGTGACTCATGCTACAAGCTGAAATAAAGAAAGAGTAGAATGAAGTAGAAAGAAGTAGAGAAGCCCCTAACAATGTATCATCTATGGGCTTTTATACTACTTCTCAAATTCAAATGAAAAACTCAATTCAAATTATAATCAAATTCATATTTATTAAAATGGCTAATTCTAGATGATTCTTGATTTATTAATGGATCCTTTTGTGGCCTTGATTGCTTATCACTTGTGGGCTTTGGTTGCATAAAAATGAGGTGGACTTGGGTGATAGTTTTGGCCATGCATTGTAAGTATGATGAAGTGGCGTGTAAGTGCTCACGCTCTTTGCATTTATGGCATTCTTAACGCCACTTTTTTGGCCCACTTTCACCCTCCTAGCGACCACATTGTGCATAGCGTTATTGAGCTTACACTCTTTGTTCATTATGGTATGTTTAACGCCACCTTTTTGTGCCAAAATTTAAGCTTCTCAATGAACCAAGCTTTGAAGGCGTTAAAGTAGTCACACGCTTCACAAAATTGGCGTATTTAATATTGCACTTGGGACCAAAATTGGAACTCCTAGTGAACCATCCCTCGAAGGCATTAGTTAGCTTACACGCCTTGTCCATTTTGGCATGTTTAATGCCACCTTTTGAAGCAAAAATCAAGCTTCCAATGGATCAAGCTTCGAAGGCATTAAAGTACTCACACACTTCACAAAATTGGCGTTTCTAACGCCACACTTAGGACCGAAATTGGAGCTCCCAGTAAACCATTCCTTGAAGGCATTAGTTAGCTTACACGCCTTGTCCATTTTAGCATATTTAACACCACCTTTTAAAGCAAAATCAAGCTTCCAATGAACCACATTGTCGAAGGCATTACTAGCCACAAATGCTTCACCAGCTTGGCATGTTTAACGCCACATTTCTTGCCAAAGTTGGAGCTCCTGGGGTTGGTGTCATCGAAGGCATTAATGTCAACACACGCTTCACTTTTCTTGGCGTGTTTAATGCCATTTTCTTAAAGAGTTTGTGACCTTCAGTGGCTTGATTTGCTTGTGGCGTGTTTGGTCACACATGCATGGTTATTATGGTGTGTTTGATGCGTGAGCATCTTGTACCCTTTTTTTCCTCTATTTTCTAGTTATTTTTAGTTAGAATTTATTAAGTTTTATTATGTTTTAGTGCAAAAATCCTCTTTGGATTCTATTTTGAGTTGTTTTAGTATTTTTATGATTTCAAGTGAGATTCGGAGCAATTTGGCAGAGTTTGGAGAAAAAAAAGAAAGAAGTTGGAGCTGCCCCCTCTTGGCCGCTAAACGCCAAGCTGGCGGTTAGCGCCAACAAGCCCATAAACAGCAACGCCTCTGCCTCCTTCTGGGCGCTAAACGCCCAACTGGCGTTTAGCTCCAGGCAACCTAATTCGAATTGAAAAGCCCACTCTTGGAGCATCTCTAGTTGGATTTAGCTGTCATTAGTTATCTTATCTTTTATTTTTGTAATTTTTATTTACAAATAATATCTTTTAGTTTTACGATTTAATATTTTATTTTATTTTATTTTCAAATCAAATTAGGTTAGATAAAAAAGGGAAAATATTCACCCTTACGATCGGACTTTTCACATATTTTCTCTTTCGTACTTTTCAGAACCCTAGTTTTTCTCTACAAGTCATGAGCCACTAAACCTCCTTGGTTAAGGTTAGGAGTTCTATTTATTTCTATAGATTAAGACTATTATTCTTCTATTTTAATTGATGTATTGATTCAGTTTCAAGGATTACTTTTGTTCTTAATTTTATGAATCTGGGTGGAACAAGAGTATGACCCTTATTCTAGATGCGTTCTTGTGATCCTCGAGAGAGGTCTCTCACTTGAACAACAGTTTAAAAGTAAATTCCTCCTAAATTGCTGATTACTTGAACTAATCTGGATATGTGACATATAATCCGTTTAGCTTTGGTAATTAGGGTTTCTGTGGCCATAAACTAGATTTGAATTTAACCCTCTAATCGGAATCAAGTGACCAAGAAATTGGCGGTTGATGAAGGTTAGAGGAGACTAAATCACTAAGAGATTAAGGTTTAGTCAATTACGGTTTGCCATGAAATGAATCTTGCATGATTAAAATAGTTGGTAAGAAATCTTAATCCGGAAAAGTAAACATTTTCGATACCTTAACTGTTTTCTTTCACTGCTGTCACACCAAACTCATTATTTGCTTTCTTTATCCTTGTTTCACTGCTTAATGTGTTTTAAAACCCACAAAACCAACTTTTCCATTCGCCTAACTAAACCAATCAGTTGACTATTATTACTCAGTACCTCAATCCTCGTGGGATCGGCCCTCACTCACCTGAGGTATTACTTGAACGACTCTGTGCACTTGCTGGTTCAGTTGTGGATATTCTCAAAATTCGCACCAAGTTTTTGGCGCTGTTGCTGGGGATTGATGGTAATTGACAGCTACTAGTTGTCTGATTGCTTAGATTAGGTATTTTTCTTAGTTTTATTTGTTTATTTTTTCTTTTAATTTTTGAGTTAAGCCTTATTTATCTCCACATCAATTTTCGATTTTAAGTTTGGTGTCCCCGTAATAATTTTTCTTTTTTTTGTAAATTTTTGAAAATATTAGTATTCTTCCTTGTTTAACTTTCGAACTAGTAGTTTAATTTTTCTTAATTATTTTCTAAACTTTTAGGTCTATTTCTTGTTTCATTTTATTTTATTTCTCTCTTCTTTATATAGGATACCTTACTGAGAACTCTCTATACTCTGACGTAGAGACTCCCACTTTGCTTTATTTTCTATTTGTGTGTGTAGAAATAGGAAGGAGCTCATCATGAATCCAAATGGAAATGAACAACCTAGAAGGACCCTAGGCTCATACACTGCTCCCACTCCTGATTTCTATGGGAAAAATATTATTGTACCTCCCATTGGAGCAATTGATTTTGAGCTAAGGCAATAGCTGATTATATTGGTGCAACAAAATTGTCAGTTTCACGGGCTCCTGCAGAAAGATCCCAATCTTTTCATCTCTAACTTCTTGCAGATCTGTGACACTGTGAAGACTAATGGAGTGAATCCTAATGTCTATAAGCTCATGCTCTTCCCCTTTTCTATGAGGGACAAAGCAAAGTAGTGGCTTGATGCTCAGCCCAAGGAAAGCCTGGACACTTGGGATAAGGTGGTTAACAAGTTTCTGAACAAGTTAATCCCTCTTTGGAGGCTGACCAAGTTGAGGACAGATGTTTAAACCTTTATACAAGGAGAAAATGAGTCCCTTTATGAAGCCTGGGAGAGGTACAAGCTGATGCTCAGGAAATGTCCCCTGACATGTTCTCAAACTGGATCAGGGTGCATATTTTCTATGAAGAACTCTCTGATATGGCCAAAATATCTTTAGACAACTCTGCAGATGGTTCTTTGCACATGAAAAAAATGGCTGAAAAAGTCAATGAACTGATTGAGATGGTTGCCAATAATCAGTACTTATACTGTTCTGAGAGGACTTCAAGGAAGAAAGGAGGCATGGAGGTGGACACTGTAGATGCAATCAAACTCTCATCCCAACAGTTGAGCCTTATCATGCAGTAATTGAGTGACAGGCAGCGTCCAGTTGCTAATGTTCATAGTACTCCTCTAGATGTTTCTTATGCTATCAGTGGCAACTCTTCTCTAAGTAAGACATGCAATTATGGCCAGTACATGCCTGAGCAAGTCAATTACATAAAAAATTTCCCCAAAACTCTCAATGATGCCCCTTATCCTCAGACTTTTAATCAAGGATGGAGGAACCACTCAAACTTTGGGAGGGGAGAGCAACCTCAGAAGCAACAACCAATTTATGCCAACAAATTTTAGGGCAGGGTCAATCAGAATCAATTCAACAATCTTCCTTTTCAACCCTCTCAGTCCCAGAACAGTCCTAACTTGGCATCCATGATTGCAGAACTCCCTAAGAGCCAACATATCTTTATGTAGGAAACTAGAGCTTCACTCTAAAATTTAGAGATGTGAATGGATCAGGTGCATGGTGCACGAATTTGACTCCGCAATATTTGCACAGATAGACCGGCAAGTGCACCGGGTCGTCATAGTAATACCTCAGGTGAGTAAGGGTCGATCCCACGAGGATTATTGGTTTGAGCAAGCAATGACTACCTTGTAGATCTTAGTCAGGCAATTAGAAACGATGATAGTTGTTGTGAAAAATGCATAAAACAGATAAATAAATAAAACATTACTAGATAAATGTGAAATCAGTGATGAGAGAATGGTTGAGATTTCGGATATGCTTCTTCCTTCTGGATCAACCTTTCTTACCCTCTACTCTAACTTCTGATGATTCATTCCATGGCAGGCTATAAATGACTAACTATATGCTTTCCTTCTTATTGATGACTTAACACTGTATATGATTGTTTAAAAAAAAAGATAAGACTAATGAAATAAAGAGTGTGTATTCTTATTTTCAATGATTATAAAAAGATGTTATATATCAACATCTTGTTAAAAAATCTATCTACAAAATCCATCAAAATCCTATTTCTGCACACCTCATAATAGAAAATATTTCTACAACGTTAGGGGATAGAAGGAAATATTTAAGGTATAAAGGACAAAGGGATAAAGGAAATATTTGTAACTGGGCCAATGTTGCAACTTTGTGGTTTCAGCATTGCCATTATTAGCCACCACCACCATGAGACAAACTCTTACATTTTCAAGTCATTGAGAATGCAACATTGTAATGCTTTGTCATTTATCAGCACTCCAAGTTCTTATCACATCTCTTATGATTCATATGAAAAAAACTGAGAACTTTGGATAGGTATAGTATTCAAATTCAAACAAGTCTTTTATGTCATTGATATTTGTTAATAGGATTCACTATTTTGGACTATGATTCTAAATATAATTGATATAAAACTATTAGTGTTGCTTATATGTTAGCATTTCTTGTTTAAGGTCTTCGCTCTATGTGATGAAGACCACCCTTGTGCATTTATACATACATTAAACACACAGCAATAGGTGGCATATGCATTTGTGCCTAGGCACCCTAGCTAAACATAATCATGAAAATAATGACATTGAAAACTAACCCTAAACAACCTTAAAGCTAAAGCTAATCATTAAACGGATGGTTGTTCCATTCAAAATACAAATAATTGAGAATGAAAAATAAACGAATAAAAAGCAGATGAGCAAAAATAGTTTATTAGTGCTGTCGTGCAGCAACCTAGCACCCAGCAAGGTTTTTCTGTTCTTCATAATCAGAAGGAAAAAAAAAGGGTCTGCAAAATCTGATTATTCAAAAACTGATTTTTGTGATGACCAAACAAGCAAACAGGGTACGAGTTTGCCGCATGAATCACCCCCCGTTTGTTCTTCCATTTACTTTCTCACTTTTCACACCACTCTCTCACCCGTCACTAAATATATACGAGAATGAAACTGAATCATTCAACCCACAAAATTTCAACAGTAGTCTCCTTTTCCTTTACTCTCCCCCCAACCGCCCAAAACCCAAACCATTTCATAAAATTTATTTATGAAAAATTATTTACCAAGAAGATGACCCCTACATTTATACTTCCCTTATTAGATTTAATCAATTTTTTCCTCTTTCCATGGAAGCACAGAGAACTGTTAAGAAACGTAAATCAGGCAATAGAAAGTTGTATAAACCAAACCATATCCAAGAAAATTCTTCTATCTTTATTTATTTATATAAGTTCTCATATATTTAATAACTGGATTTTAGCTTTCGTGGCTAGTTTGCATGCTCATTTACAAGTGTTCAGCTTTAATCTTTGGGAGAGATTTCTAAAAACTACGTTCTATCCTGTTCAGATACTAGTTAATTTTAAACAAAATTAAAACGAAAAAAAAGCATATGGTAGAAAGACATAACAAACGAAGAACAAGCAGGAACCCTACTAACGAAGAGGGGTTTTGTACATACTAGAAGGCAAATCGACGAAGCTGATCGGCAATAAACCCTCCGGCAACGGGAACGGCGTCAAGGATTTGCACGCGAAAGGGTCGACGGATCTGATTCTAGGAAGGGTCGACCGCAGGGGGAGAATGGTGGATCGGTAGCCATGTAACTCCACGGTGACAGAGTGGGGCACGGTGGAGAAGGGAAGAGGTTCGCGCGCTCTACACTCTCCTTTGGCGGGTTACTCAAATTCTTGATTTTGGATATTCTGAATTAAATTTGGGAAAAATCATCACTAGATAGATCAAGGTTAGCGGCGGGCTTGGTGGGTTCAAAACTAAATCAGAGCGATTCGGCGTCGGTAGGCTGATTTGGGATGGAATCGCAGCTATCCACCCTGAATTGCTGCCGTTGGTGACACCGCAGGAAATTTGTCGCAGGCATCCCCCGCATTTGTTGTAGTGTAAAATGATATATAAAGGAAAATTATTTCGCTTCCAAATACTATACTTTGTTTCTTTTAATTTGTCGATATTATTAATTCGTTTTCGATCAGATCCTAATGACATTTTTGTGAACTGAGAAGAAGGGAATAGAAGGAAAAGAAAAACTAATTTAAAGTATGTTATATTTTACTCATCAATAATAATTTTTTTTATTTATTCTTCAAATATCTTCACTTCTCTCCTTTTTCCTCCAAAATTCAAATTAAATATCCATATGTAGAGATTAAATTAATTATATACCGTAAATCTTTTTTGTATGTCCAGTTCCACTCATACCTATGCTTAGATACTAATTAATCGAAAATATTTAATAACAAAAGATATTAGTAAAAAAAATTAGAATTTATCTTATTTAAAATTTATTAATTGTTGTTATAAACCTCGACAGCGTGTCGAATCAAGCTTGCATCAAGATATCAGTTCGAGGAGTAAATACAACCCCTCTAGAAAAAAGTGGGCTCAACTTGAAAATTACTTAGTGTTAGTATTGAAACCATATGAGATGCTTGAATTGTGGCAAATGATAAAGAATTACAATAAAAGAAAATAAATAAAAACAAGTAAATGAAAGAAAGAGTAAAATTGAAATTAAAAGAAAGCAAAGTAACAATAAAATGTTGAAAGCAAAGAAATGAAAAAAAATAAATTGAAACGAAAAAGAAAACAAAAGAAAAACAAATAAAAGTGGACTTCCAACACTCACATATACAATTGTACTCCATATTCTTCCGTTGCATCGCAGAGTTTGAGAATTTTGGCGGAGTTTTTGTGTGATGATCTAGTATTTTTAAAGAAGTCCCAAAACTCTTCTAAGTTTCTCCTATTTATAGACCATGGAGATAGACTTGCCATGGCGAATCTTGGCCCACAATCTTACTTCCTCCTTTTTTTCAGTCATGACCTTGCCTTGACCATGAAAAATCTTGACTCCCAAGTTTTGACACACACGTCTTTCTTAGTCTTCAAATCCCACGTTTTCTTCAGCTTGCTCCTCAAATTTCGCACCCATGTTCTACCTGTCTCTGCCTCTGTCTCTGTAGTCAAAACACTGCTTCTGTAGTTGAAACCATTGGTAGTCGAAATGCCCTCTTGTCGAGAAAAATCCATTTTTTGTACCAACAAATTGCCCTTTTAAAACTTGTTATTTTGTTCAAAAATACAAGTTTTAATATTTCACATGCCGGGCACATGCAACCTTTTTAAATTCTCAAAATTTGAAAGGATAGTTACGTATCATTTAAAATGACGCGTACTTTTCTAGGAATATATAACATTCCCTGGGCTTTAATGAGTCGTTCCTTGAATAGAGTACTTCCTCACTCCATCATTACTTCTCAAAATTTTACCCTTCAAAAATCCTAATCTCTTTTCTCTCTGACCAATGCATCTTTCATGGCTTCCCAGTCCATTCTTCATTCGAGCTCTACGTCGGCTATCACCGCCACTTCCTTGACGTGAAAAATTTGTGTCGGTCTAGAATTCTCTAATAGAATCTCGTTGTAAGCATAGCCTAAACCAACAATTAATCCTCAAGTCAAAGTTAGAAAGTGTGTTACAACAATAAAATCAATAACTAGGAGTGTTAATCCTGGGTCGTTCTCCCTAGGAGTTATAACGAGATGCACATCATTGGTTAGGAGTTCTCTTGGGGTTTTTGGAGTTGAATGCAAAAAAAGTAAACAACTAGAAATCAATGTAATGAACAACTAGAAATGGAAACAAGGAAGCTAAAAGATCAAGCTAACAAGGATGAATAACAATCAATCAATGTAAAAACCTTGGCTAGGGGTGAAAATTAGAATTTCTATCCTCATTATCATCATCAATTGTGCCAAGAATCCTCCATTGCTCCACTTAGTTAACCTCTAACTATGAAGGAAAGTCAAGTAGGTGCAATTGACTCTAATCCACGCGCCCTAGTCAAATCCTAGTGAAAGACTAGCTTTGGTGGCATTCAAGTCAATTAGCAACTTCCAATTATCAATCAACAAAAGATTTTGACAATTCAAGAGTCTCCAAGTGCTCAACCCCTAAGCCAAGAATGGAAATCTACTCCATAGCCATGAGTGACATTTCCTCAAACACTTGGTGAGCAAGAATAAAAGACATTATAAAATTGAGAAAACAATTCAAATTAAAGCTATCCACTACAAACAACGAACAATAACAAGCCAATCAACAAAAATGAACACTAAATGAAGTTGGAGAATGGAAACTACAAATTAAAGTAATCTAAAATTGGAATTAACACATATCTAACCAAAGAATCCAAGTGAAATTGAATTGAGAACATTAAAACCTAAAGAGAAGTGAGAGTTTTTTTCTCTAGAATTCAAACTAAAACTAAAACTAAAGTGTGTGGTAAATTTATTCCCCCCATTCTCCTTCACTCCCAGCCTCTTATCCTCAGATTGGGCTCGAAACTGGCCCAAAAATAAGCTAAAAAATTGCCGCCAGCATTTTCTCTTCAATGAGGCACGTGACGCTTGTCGCGCGTACGCGTCAGCCACGCGTACGCATTGTCAAACTTTGCACAAGGTCACGCGTACGCATCAGTCATGTGTACGCGTCGGTGGACCAGCTTTAGCCATGCCTACGCGTCGGGACCAGCTTCTCCAATCTTTAGTTCTTTGTATTCCTTCCACTTTTGCATGCTTCCTTTCCATCCTCTAAGTCATTCCTGCCCTATAAACCTGAGATCACTCAACAAACACATCACGGCATCGAATGGTAATAAGAGAGGATTAAAAATTGGTAATTTTAAGGCCTATGAAGCATGTTTTCACTCTTAAGCATAAATTGGGAAGGATTTATAAAACCATGCAATTTATATAAATAAGTGTGAGAGTAGTTGACAAAATCCACTCAATTCCAATATAAAATAAACCATAAAATTGTAGTTTATCATTCCTCTTCTTCAGCAACCATGGTTGCTACTTCTCAAGGTGATAACATTCGAGTCATTCCTCCTCCTCTATTTGTGGCTGAAGAAGTGCAATTATACAATAAAGATGGAGTTTTGAGAGCCCCAAACCTAAATGCAGAGATCTCTGATCTCTGGCGCTGCTAGGTATTCCTATTATTTTTAGTATATGGAGTATTGCATTCTTTCTTAGTCCCTTTGGCAACCCAAGAACAGATTGAGTATATTTCTTCTTTCTTTCCATCGTCCCCTGAGAACTTACCATTAATTTTCTGCAAGAATGTCAAGGCCTCATACTTTGCTGGTCGAGTCTTTAGAACTGCTCCACCTAGGAGTTCAAGTCCCCTTTTTGTCGACCTGGATGTCTCAACTTGCACCTGTGTATAAACCTATTTCGGAAGCTCTGAATATTGTGCATGCCTTAGAATTAGCTAACTTCAACCTTTCTTACACTGCTCATTTACTAGGAGCTAGTCTGTACTTTTAGTGCCCTGCCATTAATAATTTTCATTTTTCTTATGGAATGATGGGTCCGACTCTGATGGACATTTCAACCCAGACCAGTTTACCAATTGATGGTGAATTTGTGTCATGGTCGGCCGTTATCGTGAGGATGATTTTGACATTAATTTCGACTCGAACTCCATATCGAGCTTTATTCAAAATAACATGGGTTTCTATGGAGACCCTATTTTTGAGAGTGAGCATGTAGCTTTCCTCTTGCTTTGGCTCAACTATTTTGTTTTCTGCTCGAAATCAGTCCAAATTCAAAAGAATAACTACTTGCCCTTGGCCATTATGCTTCATCACAAAAAACTCATTAACCTTCATGCCTTGATTCTGAGTTAGCTTTATGAAATACTTTCTTTTATTATCGGTGAAATTCATCAAAGGAGATCCTTCGATTAATCCTTTCGGTCTCCTCTAGGTTGTAAATTTGTGACTAAACGCTGTTCTTGAACCTCGACTTAGATTCTGATCCTATAGTTCCCAACACTTTGATTGACGGTATCCGTATTTCCCAACTTTCTTGGACAAAACCAAAGACCATGTCTCCCATTGGTGCCTTTCGACACTTTTTTAGGATTCTGCTCGACATCAAAGAAGACCACAATATTTCTTATTTTCCAAACCCATTCCTATTTCGACCAAGTTCTGCTTCATGCCTTAACTCTTTTACTAGCTCCCAGCCAATGAACCAAGCAATAGTCAATGATATGTGGGCTAGGATCTTAACCCCTCATATCCTTCCTGTCAGCTTACCTCATGAATCAACCTGGGCTCTTAAAAAGAAATTAGCCCAAGCCTTACCTTTTCTTTTATTTCTCGACTCTAAGGCTCAAATGATTCACTACGACGTATTGGAGACAAAAGAATTCGACAAGATGTTAGAGATAAACTGCCAAATGATGTCGACTCAACACCATTATCTAAATATCAATCTTTGTTTCTTGTTGACTCCCGGAATTCATGAATGGTGGTCAAGCCCTCTCAAATATGGTTTTTCTTACTACGCAGATAGCATCGAAGAAAACCAAAGGTGAGTATATAGAAGAAATCCTTAATTTCTCTTCAAGCACTTCGTAATTATTTAGGCATTATTCTAATACTCAACTCACCTTACCTTTTGATTTTTTTTTAGTTACTCGACAGACAGTCATCACTAAAGTTGTTGCTGACCTACAACTAGTTGAGAAAAACTGGAATACTGATGAGGACGCATCAACTAAGACAAAGACCAAACAATGGAAAATAATGGGGAGGTCAGAGCAAAGGAAGGTCAAGCGACGCAACACTTTCCTAAAAAAAGCGTGGTCCTATTAATATTCTGACGGGAGCTGAACCATCAAAGCTTCAAAAGGTCTGACCTGCAACCTCAAAGGTATATACTTAATGATGTTTGTCACAACTATTTTCACCATGTTCTTGCAATTTTTATCTTTTTCGACTATATTGCAGTCAAAGCAATCCTAGAAAAGGGACTTCCTCTCGAGTTGCTGATATCGATAATCCTTCTGATCGATAAGTGGATCAGCCAATTCATGTTGAAACAGAATTCCTTCAGCCTATCCAGACTACTCATTGTTAGTCAGCCTAAACCTATTGACAATAGCTTCTCATATTTTGACCTCCTTTCCTCTGGTACTTCTTCTGTTTAGATTTTCAATGTTAAGTTCCTTTTGAATGTCACATGATCCTTTTATCTTTGACCTTTTTAGATTCTCTATATGTCACTTCCTAGTGATGCGGGAGCTCACCAAAAATCTGGGTCTGCATATGTGATGAGCGGATAATTTATACGCTTTTTGGCATTGTTTTTAGGTAGTTTTTAGTATGATTTAGCTACTTTTTAATATATTTTTATTAGTTTTTATGCAAAATTCATATTTCTGGACTTTACTATAAGTTTGTATGTTTTTCTCTGATTTTAGGTATTTTTTGGCTGAAATTGAGGGACCTGAGCAAAAATCTGATTCAGAGGCTAAATAAGGACTGCAGATGCTGTTGAATTCTGACCTCCCTGCACTCGAAATGGATTTTATGGAGCTACAGAAGCCCAATTGACGCGTTCTCAAATGCGTTGGAAAGTAGACATCCTGGGCTTTCCAGCAATATATAATAGTTCATACTTTGCTCGAGTTTTGATAATACAAACTGGCGTTTAAACGCCAACTTTCTACCCTATTCTGGCGTTAAACGCCAGAACTGGCATAAAAGCTGGAGTTAAACGCCCAAACTGGTACCAGAGCTAGCGTTTGACTCTAAGAAAAGTCTCTACATGTGAAAGATTCAATGCTCAGCCCAATCACACACCAAGTGGGCCCAGAAGTGGATTTCTGCATTAATTACTTATTTCTGTAAACCCTAGGCTACTAGTTCATTATAAATAGGACCTTTCACTATTGTATTTTTCATCTTTTGATCATCTTTGATCTTTGGATCATCTCTAGAACATATTATGTAGTTTTTATGTTCTGAGACCTCCATGGGAGGCTGGCCACTCAGCCATGTCTACCCTATTTTCACTTATGTATTTTCAACGGTGGAGTTTCTACACCCCAAAGATTAAGGTGTGGAGCTCTGCTGTTCCTCATGAAGTAATACAAAGTACTACTATTTTCTATTCAATTCAAGCTTATTCTTATTCTAAGATATTCACTCGCACTTCAACATGATGAATGTGATGATCCGTGACACTCATCATCATTCTCACCTATGAACGCGTGCCTGACAACCACCTCCGTTCTATCTGCAATAGCTTGAGTGCATATCTCTTGGGTTTCTAATATAAGATTAGAACCTTTGTGGTATAGGCTAGAATTATTGGCGGCCATTCTTGAGATCCGGAAAGTCTAAACCTTGTCTGTGGTATTCCGAATAGGATCTGGGATGGGATGACTGTGACGAGCTTCAAACTCGCGACTGTTGGGCGTAGTGACAGACACAAAAGGATCAATGGATCCTATTCCAGCATGAGTGAGAACTGACAGATGATTAGCCGTGGGGTGACAGCGCATTTGGACCATTTTCACTGAGAGGACGGACGGTAGCCATTGACAACGGTAATCCCCCAACATATAGCTTGCCATGGAAGGGAGTATGAATGATTGGATGAAGGCAATAGGAAAGCAGAGGTTCAGAAGGAACAAAGCATCTTCATACGCTTATCTGAAATTCCACCAATGACTTACATAAGTGCTTCTATCTTATTTTCTATTTTAATTATATTTCAATTATCAAAATCCCATAAGCATTTGAATCTGCCTGACTGAAATTTACAAGGATGACCATAGCTTGCTTCAAGCCGACAATCTCCGTGGGATCGACCCTTACTCACGTAAGGTATTACTTGGACGACCCAGTGCACTTGCTGGTCAGCTGCACGGAGTTGTGTGAAAAGTGTGCGATCACGATTCTGTGTACCAAGTTTTTGGCGCCGTTGCTGGGGATTGTTCGAGTTTGGACAACTGACGGTTCATCTTGTTGCTCAGATTAGGTAACTTTATCTTATTTTTATTTTCGAAAAATTCAAAAAAAAATTTATTTTATTTTGTTCTTCAGAATTTTTAAGAATGAATTCCAGAGTTTCTTGATGATCTGTTGAAGTCTGGCTAGCTGTGAAGCCATGTCTAATCTTTTGGACCGAGGTTTCAACTTATCATCACAAGAGCTTGTTGATTTCTATCAAACTTGCTGTTGAATGTAATGATCTGCTAAAGCTTGGCTGGCCATTGGCCATGTCTAGTGTTTTGGACCGAAGCTTTCACTGAAAGCTTGCCTGGCTAGTAAGCCATGTCTAATTCCTGGACCGGAGTTTTAAACTAACATTACATGATTCATGGAATTCTCATTAAGAATTTTGAATTCTTTATTTTCTTTTTCCAAATAATTTTCGAAAAATACAAAAAATTTTATAAAACCATAAAACCAAAAATATTTTGTGTTTCTCGTTTGAGTCTAGTGTCAAATTTTAAGTTTGGTGTCAATTGCATGTTTTTCCTTTTCTTGCATTTTTTGAAATTTTATGCATGATGTTCTTTGTTGATCTTCAAGTTGTTCTTGATGATTTCCTTTGTTCTGATCTTTAAACTCTCCTGTTTGGTATCTTTTGTTGTTTTTCATATGCATTTTCAAATTGTTATTGTCCCTAGTATGCAAACTTCTAAGTTTGGTGTCTTGTATGCATTATTTGTTTTGATATTGATTTTCCATGTTTAGTTTCATTCTGTTGTTTTTATCTCTCATCATTAAAAATTTAAAAATTTTCAAAATTATGTCTTTTCAAGTTAATAATACAGAGAATTGAAGATTCAGAATATACAGCAGAGGAATTACAGAGAAAAAGCTGGGCGTTCAAAACACCCAGTGAGGAAGGAAAACTGGCGTTTAAACACCAGCCAGGGTGCCTGGCCGGGCGTTAAACACCCAGAAGGGTAGTATTTTGGGCGTTAAACGCCAGAATGGATACAATTCTGGGCGTTTAACGCCAGGATGGCACAGGAGGGGAGATTTTATTTTTCAAAATCAAATCTTATCAATCATATCTTTTTCAAAATCAAATCTTTTAAATTATTTTTCAATATTTTCGAAAATCCTTGCTGTAATTAATGATTTGATTCAAAAATTTCAAGTTGTTACTTGCTTATTAAGAAAGATTCAATATTTGAATTTTAGAATCATATCTTTTAAATTTCTTGTTAGCCAAGTAATTAATTTCCAATCATATCATTAATTTAAAATCTTTTCAAATTGTTTTTCAATCATACCTTCTCAATCACATCTTTTTCAAAATAATTTTCAATCATATCTTTTTGATTGCTAATTTCAAAATCTTTTTCAAAATCACTTAATCACTTTCTCACTTTTAATTTTCGAAAACCATCAACCACTTTTTCAAAATTCCTTTTAATTAATTTAAATTTTTTATTTTGTTTTCGAAAATTCTTCTCCGTCCTCACCTTTTTCTATTTAAGGACTACACTCCTCCTCAATTAGTAATTCGGACTATCTCTCCTTCTTCATATGTTCGAATTCTACCTACCTACCTTATCCCTCTGTTCCTATTTTCCTCTGACACCTCAAGGAATCTCTATACTATGACATAGAGGATTCCATACTTTCTTGTTCTCTTCTCTTTCATATGAGCAGGAACAAAGATAAATGTATTCTTGTTGAAGCTAATCCTGAACCTGAAAGGACCTTGAAGAGGAAGCTAAGAGAAGCTAAAGCACAACTCTCTGGAGAGAAACTGACAGAAATTTTCGAAAAGGAAGAAGACATGGTAGCCAAAAATAACAACAATGCCAACAATACAAGGAAGATGCTTGGTGACTTTACTGCACCCTCTTCTGACTTCTGTGGAAGGAGCATCTCAATTCCTGCAATTGGAGCAAACAACTTTGAGCTTAAGCCTCAATTAGTTTCTCTGATGCAGCAGAATTGCAAGTATCATGGACTTCCATTGGAAGATCCTCATCAATTTCTAGCTGAATTCTTGCAAATCTATGACACTGTCAAGGCCAATGGGGTTGACCCTGAGGTCTACAAACTTATGCTTTTCCCCTTTGCAGTAAGAGACAGAGCTAGGACATGGTTGGACTCACAACCTAAAGAAAGTCTGAACTCTTGGGAAAAGCTGGTCAATGCCTTCTTGGCAAAGTTCTTTCCACCTCAAAAATTGAGTAAGCTTAGAGTGGAAGTCCAAACCTTCAGACAGAAGGAAGGCGAATCCCTCTATGAAGCTTGGGAAAGATACAAGCAATTGATCAGAAGGTGTCCTTCTGGCATGCTTTCAGAATGGAGCATCATATGCATATTCTATGATGGTCTGTCTGAACTGTCCAAGATGTCATTGGACAACTCTGCTTGTGGATCTCTTCATCTGAAGAAGATGCCTGAAGAAGCCCAAGAACTCATTGAAATGGTTGCAAATAATCAATTCATGTACACTTCTGAAAGAAATCCTGTGAACAATGGGACAACTTAGAAGAAAGGAGTTCTTGAGATTGATACTCTGAATGCCATATTGGCTCAGAACAAAATATTGACTCAGCAAGTCAATATGATTTCTGGTGCGCAAAATCGTGATCGTTCATTCCTTGGTAACGACGTCAAAAACTTAATACGCACGTTCATAATTTTAGTTCTTTGTCACAACTTCGCACAACTAACCAGCAAGTGCACTAGGTCGTCCAAGTAATATACCTTACGTGAGTAAGGGTCGATCCCACGGAGATTGTCAGCTTGAAGCAAGCTATGGTCACCTTGTAAATCTTAGTCAGGCTAATTCAAATGGTTATAGAGTTTTCATAATTAAAAGATAAATAAAACGTAAAATAGGATAGAAATACTTATGTAATTCATAGGTGAGAATTTCAGATAAGCGTATAGAGATGCTTTTGTTCCTCCTGAACCTCTGTTTCCTACTGTCTTCAACCAATCATTCCTACTCCTTTCCATGGCAAGCTTTATGTAGGGCATCACTGTTGTCAATGGCTACATCCCGTCCTCTCAGTGAAAATGGTCCAAAATGCGCTGTCATCGCACGGCTAATCATCTGTAGGTTCTCGATCATACTGGAATAGGATTCAGTAATCCTTTTGCGTCTGTCACTACGCCTAGCACTCGTGAGTTTGAAGCTCGTCACAACCATCCCTTCCCAGATCCTACTCGGAATACCACAGACAAGGTTTAGACTTTTTGGATCTCAAGAATGGCCGCCAATAATGCTAGCCTATACCACGAAGACTCTGATCGTAGATCAGAAGGCTAAGAGATACACATTCAAGCTTGTTTTCATGTAGAACGAAAGTGGTTGTCAGGCACGTGTTCATAGGTGAGAATAGTGATGAGTGTCACATAATCATCACATTCATCATGTTCTTGTGTGCGAATGAATATCTTAGAGAAGAAATAAGCTTGAGTTGAATAGAAAAACAATAGTACTTTGCATTAATTCATGAGGAACAGTAGAGCTCCACACCTTAATCTATGGTGTGTAGAAACTCTACCGTTGAAAATACATAAGAATAAGGTCCAGGCATGGCCGAATGGCCAGCCTCCATGATCTAAGAACTAAATGTCCAGAGATGATCCCAAAAGATGTAAATACAATAGTAAAAAGTCCTACTTATACTAAACTAGTTACTAGGGTTTACAGAAATGAGTAAATGATGCAGAAATCCACTTCCGGGCCCACTTGGTGTGTGCTTGGGTTGAGCATTGAAGCTTTCACGTGTAGAGGTCTTCCTTGGAGTTGAACACCAGTTTGTAACCTGTTTCTGGCATTTAACTCTGCTTTGCAACCTGTTTCTGGCGTTTAACTCCAGAATAAGGCAGGGAGCTCGCGTTGAACGCCAGTTTGCGTCATCTAAACTCGGGCAAAGTATGGACTATTATATATTGCTGGAAAACCCTAGATGTCTACTTTACAACGTAATTAAGAGTACGCCATTTGGGCTCTTTTAGCTCTAGAAAATACACTTTGAGTGCAGGGAGGTCAGAATCCAACAGCATCTGCAGTCCTTCTTCAACCTCTGAATCTGATTTTTGCTCAAGTCCCTCAATTTCAGCCAGAAATTACCTGAAATCACAGAAAAACACAAAAACTCATAGTAAAGTCCAGAAATGTGATTTTTATTTAAAAACTAATAAAAATATATTAAAAAATAACTAAATCATACTGAAAACTATGTAAAAACAATGCCAAAAAGCGTATAAATTATCCGCTCATCACTCATCACAACACCAAACTTAAATTGTTGCTTGTCCCCAAGCAACTGAAAATCAAATAGGATAAAAAGAAGAGAATATACTATAAATTCCAAAATATCAATGAAACTTAGCTCCAATCAGATGAGCGGAACTAGTAGCTTTTTGCCTCTTGAATAGTTTTGGCATCTCACTTTATCCCTTGAAGTTCAGAATGATTGGCATCTATAGGAACTCAGAATTCAGATAGTATTATTCATTCTCCTAGTTCAGTATGTTGATTCTTGAACACAGCTACTTTATGAGTCTTGGCCGTGGCCCTAAGCACTTTGTTTTCCAGTATTACCACCGGATACATAAATGCCACAGACACATAACTGGGTGAACCTTTTCAGATTGTGACTTAGCTTTGCTAGAGTCCCCAATTAGAGGTGTCCAGGGTTCTTAAGCACACTCTTCTTTTTGCTTTGGACCTCGACTTTAACTGCTCAGTCTCAAGTTTTCACTTGACACCTTAACGCCACAAGCACATGGTTAGGGACAGCTTGGTTTAGCCGCTTAGGCCAGGATTTTATTCCTTTAGGCCCTCCTATCCATTAATGCTTAAAGCCTTGGATCCTTTTTATCCTTGCCTTTTGGTTTTAACGGTTATTGGCTTTTTGCTCTTGCCTTTTGGTTTATAGAGCTTTTGGCTTTTTCTGCTTGCTTTTTCTTTTTCTTTTTCTTTTCTTTTTTTTCGCCATTTTTTTTCGCAAGCTTTTGTATTCACTGCTTTTTCTTGCTTCAAGAATCATTTTTATGATTTTTCAGATTATCAAATAATATGTCTCCTTTTTATCATTCTTTCAAGATCCAACATATTTAACATTCATAAACAACAATTTCAAAAGACATATGCACTG
The DNA here is from genome assembly GCF_000816755.2 of Arachis ipaensis. NCBI lineage: Eukaryota > Viridiplantae > Streptophyta > Magnoliopsida > Fabales > Fabaceae > Arachis > Arachis ipaensis. The sequence continues at coordinate 84,150,649 of NC_029786.2, forward strand.
TTCAAGCATTCATTCAAAGAACAGAAAGTATTGTCACCACATCAAAATAATTAAACTAGTTTCAAGGATGAATTCGAAATCATGTACTTCTTGTCCTTTTGTAATTAAAACATTTTTCTTTTAAGAGAGGTGATGAATTCATAGGACATTCATAACTTTAAGGCATAGACACTTAAATACTAATGATCATGTAATAAGACACAAACATAAACATAAAGCATAGTAAACAAAAAATAGGAAAATAAGAACAAAGAGATTAAGGAACGGGTCCACCTTAGTGAGGGTGGCGTCTTCCTCTTCTTGAAGAACCAATGGTGCTCTTGAGCTCCTCTATGTCTCTTCCTTGTCTTTGTTGCTCCTCCCTCATAGCTCTTTGATCTTCTCTAATCTCATGGAGAATGATGGAGTGCTCTTGGTGTTCCACCCTTAGTTGTCCCATGTTAGAACTTAATTCTCCTAGGGAGGTGTTGATTTGCTCCCAATAGTTTTGTGGAGGAAAGTGCATCCCCTAAGGTATCTCAGGGATTTTATGGTGAGGAATTTCCTCATGCTCTTGTTGGGGTCCATGATCTCTTGTTTGCTCCATTCTTTTCTTAGTGATGGGCTTGTCCTCTTCAATGAGGATGTCTCTCTCTATGTCAATTCCATCCGAATTGCAGAGGTGACAAATGAGGTGAGGAAAGGCTAACCTTGCCAAAGTGGAAGACTTGTCAGCCACCTTATAAAGTTCTTGAGGTATAATCTCATGGACTTCCACTTCCTCCCCAATCATGATACTATGGATCATGATGGCCCGGTCTATAGTAACTTCAGACCGGTTGCTAGTAGGAATGATTGAGCGTTGAATGAACTCTAACCATCCTCTAGCTACAGGCTTAAGGTCCAGTCTTCTCAATTGAACCGGCTTGCCTCTTGAGTCAACTTTTCGTTGAGCTCCTTCCACACATATGTCCATGAGGACTTGGTTCAACCTTTGATCAAAGTTGACCCTTCTAGTGTAGGGGCGTGCGTTTTCTTGCATCATTGGCAAGTTGAACGCCAACCTTACATTTTCCGGACTGAAATCTAAGTAATTCCCCCGAACCATTGTAAGCCAATTCTTTGGATTCGGGTTCACACTTTGATCATGGTTCCTAGTGATCCATGCGTTTGCATAGAATTCTTGAACCATTAAGATCCCGACTTTTTGAATGGGGTTGGTGAGAACTTCCCAACCTCTTCTTCGGATCTCATGTCGGATCTCCGGATACTCATTCTTTTTGAGCTTGAAAGGAACCTCAGGGATCACTTTCTTCTTGGCCACAACTTCATAGAAGTGGTCTTGATGGACCTTTGAGATGAATCTCTCCATCTCCCATGACTCAGAGGTGGAAGCAATTGCCTTCCTTTTCCTCTTTCTTGAGGTTTCTCTGGCCTTAGGTGCCATTAATGGTTATGGAAAAACAAAAAGCAATGCTTTTACCATACCAAACTTAAAATGTTTGCTCGTTCCCGAGCAAAAGAAGAGAGAAAGAAGGAGAAAAAGAAGAAAAATGGAGGAGAGGGAGAGAGGCGTGTATTCGGCCAAGGGTAAGAAGAAAGAGTTGTGTTGTGTGAAAATGAAGAAGGAATGAAGGGTTTATATAGGAGTGGGGGGAGGTTTAGGGTTCGGCCATTAGGGTTGGGTTTGGGAGGGAAAAGAGTTTGAATTTTGGAGGTAGGTAGGGTTTTTGGGGAAGAGAGGATGGATGTGAGTGGTGAAGAGGTGATGGGGAAGAGTGATTGAGGTGATTGGTGAGGGGTATTTGTGGAAGAGAGTTATGAAAAGGTGTGAAGAGGAGAGAAGAAAAGGTGGGGATCCTGTGGGTCCACAGATCCAGTGGGGTCAAGGACTTAACATCCCTGCTCCAATTAGGCGTGTAAAACGCCCTTAGCATGCATGTCTGGCATTAAACGCCAGCTTGCTGCTTGTTTTTGGCGTTAAACGCCCAAATGTAGCCTACTTCTGGCATTTAACGCCACTTCCATGCTCTGTTCTAGCGTTAAATGCCAGTCTGGTGCTTGTTTCTGGCGTTTAACGCCAGCTTGATGCTTCTTTCTGGCGTTAAACGCCAGTTTGATGCTTCTTACTGGCGTTTAAATGCCAGTAAGTTCTTCCTCCAGAGTGAGCTGTTTTTAAAGCTGTTTTTCATTCTGTTTTTAATTTTTCAGTAGTTTTTGTGACTCCACATGATCATCAACCTAAAAAAAACATAAAATAACAATAAAATAAAATAGATATAATTAAATAACATTGGGTTGCCTCTCAACAAGCGCTTCTTTAATGTCAATAGCTTGACAGTGAGCTCTCATGGAGCCTTACAGATGTTCAGAGCATTGTTAGAACCTCCCAACACCAAACTTAGAGTTTGAATGTGGGGGTTCAACACCAAACTTAGAGTTTGGTTGTGGCCTCCCAACACCAAACTTAGAGTTTGACTGTGGGGGCTTTGGTTGACTCTGCAGTGAGAGAAGCTTTTCATGCTTACTCTCCATGGTTACAGAAGGAGATCCTAGAGTTTTAAACACAAGGTTGTCCTCATTCAGTTGAAGGACCAATTCTTCTCTGTCCACATCAATCACAGCTCTTGCTGTGGCTAGGAAGGGTCTTCTAAGGATGATGGATTCATCCTCATCCTTCTCAGTGTCTAGGATTATGAAATCAACAGGGATGTAAAGGCCTTCAACCTTTACTAACACGTCCTCTACTTGTCCATAAGCCTATTTTCTTGAGTTGTCTACCATCTCTAATGAGATTTTGGCAGCTTGCACCTCAAAGATCCCGAGTTTCTCCATTACAGAGAGTGGCATTAAGATAATTCCTGACCCCAGGTCACACAGAGCCTTCTCAAAGGTCATGGTGCCTATGTTACAGGGAATTAGGAATTTACCAGGATCCTATTTCTTTTGAGGTAGAGTTTTCTGAACCAAGGTATTTAGTTCCTTGATGAGCAATGGAGGTTCATCCTCCCAAGTCTCATTACCAAAAAATTTGGCATTCAGCTTCATGATTGCTCCTATATATTGAGCAACTTGCTCTTCGGCAATGTCTTCATCTTCTTCAGAAGATGAATAGTCATCAGAGCTCATAAATGGTAAAAGGAGGTTCAATGGAATCTCTATGGTCTCTAGATGAGCCTCAGATTCCTTTGGTTCCTCAAAGGGAAACTCCTTATTGGTCACTGAACGTCCCAGGAGATCTTCCTCACTAGGATTCACGTCCTTCTCCTCCTCTTTGGGTTTGGCCACACCAAGTAAGGTAATGGCCTTGCACTCTCTTTTGGATTCTCTTCTGTATTGCTTGGGGGAGTACTAGGAGGGGTTTCAGTGACTCTTTTACTCAGCTAGCCCACTTGTGCCTCCAAATTTCTAATGGAGGACCTTGTTTCATTCATGAAACTTAAAGTGGCTGTAGATAGATCAGAGACTATATTTGCTAAGCTAGATGGATTCTGCTCAGAATTCTCTGTCTGTTGCTGAGTAGATGATGGAAAAGGCTTGCTATTGCTAAACCTGTTTCTTCCACCATTATTAAAGCCTTGTTGAGGCTTTTGTTGATCCTTCCATGAGAAATTTGGATGATTTCTCTATGAGAGATTATAGGTATTTCCATAGGGTTCCCCCATGTAATTCACCTCTGCTATTGCAGGGTTCTCAGGATCATAAGCTTCTTCTTCAGAAGATGCCTCTTCAGTACTGTTGGATGCAGCTTGCAATCCATTCAGACTCCGAGAAATCATATTGACTTGCTGAGTCAATATTTTGTTATGAGCCAATATGGCATTCAGAGCATCAATTTCAAGAACTCCCTTCCTCTGAGGCGTCCCATTACTCACAGGATTCCTTTCAGAAGTGTATATGAACTGGTTATTTGCAACCATGTCAATGAGTTCCTGAGCTTCTGCAGGCATTTTCTTTAGGTGAATGGATCCACCTGCAGAATGGTCCAATGACATCTTTGATAATTCAGACAGACCATCATAGAATATATCCAGGATGGTCCATTCTGAAAGCATGTCAGAAGGACACTTTTTGGTCAGTTATTTGTATCTCTCCCAAGCTTCATAGAGGAATTCACCTTCTTTTTGTCTGAAGGTTTGAACATCCACTCTAAGCTTGCTAAGCTTTTGAGGAGTAAAGAACTTGGCTAAGAAAGCCGTGACTAGCTTATCCCAAGAGTTCAAGCTATCTTTAGGTTGAGAGTCCAACCATATTCTAGCTCTATCTCTTACAGCAAACGGGAAAAGCATAAGCCTGTAGACCTCGGAATCAACCCCATTGGTCTTAACAGTATCACAGATCTGCAAGAATTCAGTTAAGAACTGAAAAGGATCTTCTGATGGAAGTCCATGAAACTTGCAGTTCTGTTGCATCAGAGAAACTAATTGAGGCTTTAGCTCAAAATTGTTTGCTCCAATGGCAGGGATTGAGATGCTTCTTCCATGTAAATTGGAATTTGGTGCAGTAAAGTCACCAAGCATCTTCCTTGCATTGTTATTATTTTCGGCCATGTCTTCTTCTTTTTCAAAAATTTCTGTCAGATTTTCTCCAGAGAGTTGTGCTTTAGCTTCCCTTAGCTTCCTCTTCAGAGTCCTTTTAGGTTCAGGATCAACCTCAACAAGAATGTTCTTATCCTTGTTCCTGCTCATATGAAAAAGAAGAAAACAGAAAAGGAAATATGGAATCCTCTATGTCACAGTATAGAGATTCCTTTATGTGAGTAGAAGAAGAAAAGAATAAAAGAAGAGAAATTCGAACACCAAGAGGAAGAGAGGGTTCGAATTTTGAGATGAAGAGAAGTGTTAGTAAATAAATAAATAATTAGAAGGAGATGAGAGAGAAAAATTTTCAAAAATAATTGAAAAGAAAAGAAAAATATTTTTGTTTTTAATTTAAAATTAAAGTTAAAATAAAAAAATTAAAAAAAAAGAAAAATGAAATGAAATTAAATTAAAATTTAAAACAATTAGTTAATTAAAAAGGAATTTTGAAAAAGAGGAAGGTGATTCTCGAAATTCAGAGAGAGAGAATTATTTAGGTAGTTTTGAAAAAGATAAGAATTAAACAAAAAGATAAGATTAATTGAAAAAGATTTGAAAATCAATTTTTGAAAAGATAAGAGGTTAGAAGAGATTTTGAAATTGATTTTGAAAAAGATGTGATTGAAACTTATTTTGAAAAAGATTTGAAAAAGAAATTTAAAAAGATTTGATTTTGAAAATTAAAGTTGATTACTTGACTAACAAGAAACAAAAAGATATGATTTAAAAATTTAAAGATTGAACCTTTCTTACTAGGCAAGTAACAACTTAAAATTTTTGAATCAATCACATTAATTGTTAGCATTAATTTTGGAAATATGGAATAAGAAAAAGATTTTGAAAATAAATTTTAAAAATTTTGAAATTATGAAAGAAAAATGAAAAAGATTTGATTTTTGAAGAAGATTTGAAAAAGATAGAATTTTTAAATTAAAAATTTGATTTGACTCATAAGAAACAACTAAATTTTAAAAAAGTTTGAAAAAGTCAACTCAAATTTTCGAAAATTTATGAGAAAATAAGGAAAAGATATTTTTTTATTTTTGAATTTTTAATGAGGAGAGAGAAAAAAGGAAAGATATCATTTTTATGTTTTTCTCTTTTTCTATTAAACAACAAAAATGAAACACACATAAAAATTTAAGATCAAAATAAAAATGCGTGCAAGAACACCTTGAATGTCAGATGAACACCAAGAACACTTTGAATGTCAAGATGAACATCAAGAACATGTTTTTGAAAATTTTTAAGAAAAGAAAAACATGCAAGACACCAAACTTAAAATTTTTAAACTATAGGCACTAATAATTCAAGAATGCATATGAAAAACAAGAAAAGACACAAAACATGAAAATCATCAAGAACAACTTGAAGATCATGAAGAATGCAATGCATGAATTTTCGAAAAATGCAAGAAAGAGATAAACATGCAATTGACACCAAACTTATGACTTGACACTAGATTCAAGCAAGAAACATCAAATTATTTTTGGTTTTATGATTTTATTAAAATTTTTTTGTATTTTTTTTTCAAAAATTAATTGAAAAAAGAAAATTAAGGATTTCAAAATTTTGAATGAGAATTCCAGGAATCATGCAATGTTAGTCTAAAGCTTCGGTCCAAGAATTAGACATGGCTCACTAGCCAGCCAAGCTTTCAGTGAAAGCTCCGGTCCAAAACACTAGACATGGCCAATGGCCAGCCAAGTTTCAGCAGATACAAATCAGGCATATAACAGCTGATTAGATGAGAGTCCAAGGGCTCTTGCCATGATAGATGGAAGCCTCAGTCCAAAAATTTAGACATGGCTTGACAGCCAGCCAGGCTTCAACAAATCATGAAGAAACTCTAGAATTCATTCTTAAAAATTCTGAAGAACATAGAATAATTTATTTTTATTAAATATTTTTTTTCGAAAAGAATAAAAATAAAAAGCTTAAAATTAAAATAAAATTACCTAATCTGAGCAACAAGATGAACCGTCAGTTGTCCAAACTCGAACAATCCCCGGCAACGGCGCCAAAAACTTGGTGCGCAAAATCGTGATCATTCATTCCTTAGTAACGGCGTCAAAAACTTAATATGCACGTTCATAATTTTAGTTCTTTGTCACAATTTCGCACAACTAACCAGCAAGTGCACTGGGTCGTCCAAGTAATAAACCTTACGTGAGTAAGGGTCGATCCCACGGAGATTGTCGGCTTGAAGCAAGCTATGGTCACCTTGTAAATCTCAATCAGGCTAATTCAAATGGTTATAGAGTTTTCATAATTAAAAGATAAATAAAACGTAAAATAGGATAGAAATACTTATGTAATTCATTGGTGAGAATTTCAGATAAGCGTATAGAGATGCTTTTGTTCCTCCTGAACCTCTGCTTCCTGCTGTCTTCATCCAATCATTCCTACTCCTTTCCATGGCAAGCTTTATGTAGGGCATCACTGTTGTCAATGGCTACATCCCGTCCTCTCAGTGAAAATGGTCCAAAATGCGCTGTCACCACATGGCTAATCATCTGTAGGTTCTCGATCATACTGGAATAGGATTCAGTAATCCTTTTGCATCTATCACTACGCCCAGCACTCGCGAGTTTGAAGCTCGTCACAACCATCCCTTCCCAGATCCTACTCGGAATACCACAGACAAGGTTTAGACTTTTCAGATCTCAAGAATGGCCACCAATAATGCTAGCCTATACAACGAAGACTCTGATCGTAGATCAGAAGGCTAAGAGATACACATTCAAGCTTGTTTGCATGTAGAACGGAAGTGGTTGTCAGGTACGCGTTCATAGGTGAGAATAGTGATGAGCGTCACATAATCATCACATTCATCATGTTCTTGTGGGCGAATGAATATCTTAAAGAAGAAATAGGCTTGAGTTGAATAGAAAAATAATAGTACTTTGCATTAATTCATGAGGAACAGTAGAGCTCCACACCTTAATCTATGGTGTGTAGAAACTCTATCGTTGAAAATACATAAGAATAAGGTCCAGGCATGGCCGAATGGCCAGCGTACATGATCTAAGAACTAAACGTCCAGAGATGATCCCAAAAGATGTAAATACAATAGTAAAAAGTCCTACTTATACTAAACTAGTTACTAGGGTTTACAGAAATGAGTAAATGATGCAGAAATCCACTTCCGGGCCTACTTGGTGTGTGCTTGGGCTGAGCATTGAAGCTTTCACGTGTAGAGGTCTTCTTTGGAGTTGAACGCCAGTTTGTAACCTGTTTCTGGCGTTTAACTCTGCTTTGCAACCTGTTTCTGGCGTTTAACTCCAGAATAGGGCAGGGAGCTGGCGTTAAAAGCCAGTTTGCATTGTCTAAACTTGAAAAGGGTGAACTATTATATATTGCTGGAAAGCCCTGGATGTCTACGTTCCAACGCAATTGAGAGAGCACCATTTGGACTCTTGTAGCTCCAGAAAATCCACTTTGAGTGCAGGGAGGTTAGAATCCAACAGCATGTGTAGTCCTTCTTCAACCTCTGAATCTGATTTTTGCTCAAGTCCCTCAATTTCAGCCAGAAATTACCTGAAATCACAGAAAAACACACAAACTCATAGTAAAATCCAGAAATGTGATTTTTATTTAAAAAATAATAAAAATATACTAAAAACTAACTAAATCATACTGAAAACTATGTAAAAACAATGCCAAAAAGCGTATAAATTATCTGCTCATCAATTTCTCAGAGTCTGTCTGAAATATAAGCTGCATCAGACAGTATTAAGGAGGATTCCTCTGAAGAAGAAGCTTATGATCCTGAGAATCTTGCAATGACAGAGGTGAATTACATGGGAAAACCTTATGGAAACACCTATAATCCTTCATGGAGAAATCATCCAAATCTCTCATGGAAGGACCAACAGAAGCCTCAACAAGGCTTCAACAACAATAATGGTGGAAGAAATAGGTTTAGTAATAGCAAGCCTTTTCTATCATCTTCTCAGCAACAGACAGAGAATTCTGAGCAGAGTCTCTCTAGCTTAGCAGCCATAGTCTCTGATCTATCTAAAACCACACTAAGTTTTATGACTGAAACAAGGTCCTCCATTAGAAATTTGGATGCACAGGTGGGTCAGCTGAGTAAAAAAGTTACTGAACTCCCTCCTAGTGCTCTCCCAAGCAATACCGAAGAGAATCCCAAGAGAAAGTGCAAGGCCATAAACACGTCCCACATGGCCGAATGCATAGAGGAGGGAAAGGCAGTGATTTCCACTGAGGAAGACCTCAATGGACGTCCCCTGGCCTCTAAGGAGTTCCCTAATAAGGAACCAAAGGAATCTAATGCTCATATAGAGACCATAGAGATTCCAATGAACCTACTTCTGCCATTCATGAGCTCTGATGAGTATTCTTCCTCTGAAGAGGATGAAGATATTACTGAAGAGCAAGTTGCTAAGTATCTTAGAGCAATCATGAAGTTGAATGCCAAGTTATTTGGTAATAAGACTTGGGAGAATGAATCTCCATTTCTCATCAATGAACTGAATACATTGGTTAGGCAGAAATTACCTCAGAAGAAATCGGACCCTGAAAAGTTCTCAATACCTTATACCATAGGCACCATGACCTTTGAGAAGGCTCTGTGTGACCTGGGGTCAAGTATAAACCTCATGCCCCTCTCTGTAATGGAGAAACTAGGGATCCTTGAGGTGCAAGCTGTAAGAATCTCACTAGAGATGGCATACAATTCAAGGAAACAGGCTTATGGACTTGTAGAGGATGTCTTGGTGAAGGTTGAAGGCCTTTACATCCCTGCAGATTTCATAATCCTGGAAACTGAGAAGAATATGGATGATTTTATCATCCTTAGCAGACCCTTCCTAGCCACAGCAAAAGCTGTGATTGATGTTGACAGAGGAGAGTTGGTCCTTCAAGTGAATGAGGACTACCTTGTGTTTAAGGCTCAAGGATCTCCCTCTGTAACCATGCAGAGGAAGCATGAAAAGCTTCTCTCAAAGCAGAGTCAAACAGAGCCCCCATATTAAAACTCTAAGTTTGGTGTTGGGAGGCCATCATCATGCTCTGAGTATCTATGAGGCTCCATGAGAGCCCACTGTCAAGCTATTGACATTAAAGAAGCGCTTATTGGGAGGCAACCCAATTTTATTCAATTATATCTATTTATTTTCCATTGTTATTTTATATTTTCTTTAGGTTGATAATCATGTGAAGTCATGGTGCACGAAATTGTGATCATCAACAATGGTGCCAAAGACTTGGGGCTCTCAAACGTGAATCACACTTTGTCACAATTTCGCACAACTAACCAGCAAGTGCATTGGGTCGTCCAAGTAATACCTTACGTGAGTAAGGGTCGATCCCACGGAGATTGTCGGCTTGAAGCAAGCTATGGTCATCTTGTAAATCTTAGTCAAGCAGATTCAAATGGTTATGGAGAATTGATAATTATAAAATAGAATAAAGATAGAGATACTTATGTAATTCATTGGTAGGAATTTCAGATAAGCGTATGAAGATGCTTTGTTCCTTCTGAACCTCTGCTTTCCTATTGCCTTCTTCCAACAATTCATACTCCTTTCCATGGCAAGCTTTATGTTGGGCATCACTATTGTCAATGGCTACTTCCCGTCCTCTCAGTGAAAATGTTCCAAATGCGCTGTCACCGCACGACCAATCATCTGTTGGTTCTCGATCATGTTGGAATAGGATCCATTGATCCTTTTGCGTCTGTCACACGCCCAACAATCGCGAGTTTGAAGCTCGTCATAGTCATCCCTTCCCAGATCCTACTCGGAATACCACAGATAAGGTTTAGACTTTCCGGATCTCAAGAATGACCGCCAATACTTCTAGCCTATACCATGAAGGTTCCAATCTTATATTAGAAACCCAAGAGATACGCATTCAAGCCATTGCTAGTAGAACAGAGGTGGTTGTTAGGCACATATTCATAGGTGAGAATGATGATGAGTGTCACGGATCATCACATTCATCAAGTTGAAGAACGAATGAATATCTTAGAGAAGAAGCAGGCGTGAATTGAATAGAAGAACAATAGTAATTGTATTAATTCATGAAGAACAGCAGAGCTCCACACCTTAATCTATGGTGTGTAGAAACTCCACCGTTGAGAATACATAAGAACAAAAGGTCTAGGCATGGCCGTGAGGCCAGCCCCCAAATGTGAAAAGGTCTATGAAAGTATGAGCAAAAGATGAAAATACAATAGCAAAAGGTCCTATTTATAGAGAACTAGTAGCCTAGAGTTTACAGAAATGAGTAATTGATGCAGAAATCCACTTCCGGGCCCACTTGGTGTGTGCTTGGGCTGAGCATTGAAGCTTTCATGTGTAGAGAACTAGAGACTTTTCTTAGAGTTAAACGCCAGCTTTTGTGCCAGTTTGGGCGTTTAACTCCAGTTTTTATGCCAGTTCTGGCGTTTTGACGCCAGAATTTTTATGCTGACTTGGAACGCCGATTTGAGCCATCAAATCTTGGGAAAAGTATGGACTATCAAATATTGCTGGAAAGCCCAGGATGTCTACTTTCCAACGCAATTGAGAGCGTGCCAATTAAACTTCTGTAGCTCCAGAAAATCCACTTTGAGTGCAAGGAGGTCAGAATCCAACAACATCTGCAGTCCTTTTTCAGCCTCTGAATCAGATTTTTGCTCAGGTCCCTCAATTTCAGCTTGAAAATACCTAAAATTACAGATAAACACACAAACTCATAATAAAGTCCAGAAATATGATTTTTAAATAAAAACTAATAAAAATATAATAAAAACTAACTAAAATATACTAAAAACATACTAAAAATAATGCCAAAAAGCGTATAAATTATCCACACATCAAGTCACAAAAACAACAGAAAAAGCAAAAACAGAATAAAAAATAGCATTAAAAATAGCATACCCTGGATGAGGAGCTTACTAGCATTTAAACGCCAGTAAGGGTTGCAGAATGGGCATTAAACGCCCAGTCTAGCACCATTTTGGGCGTTTAATGCCAAAAAAGGGCACCAGACTGGCGTTTAACGCCAGAAAAGGGCAACAAGCTAGCGTTTAACGCCAGAAAGGGAAGAAAAGCTGGCGTTAAACGCCAGAAATGGGCAGCAACCTGGCGTTTAACGCCAGGATTGACACTCCAAGGGGCGTTTACACGCCAAATTAGTGCAGAGATGAGAAAGTCTTGACACCTCAAGATCTGTGGACCCATAGGATCCCCACCTACCTCAACTCTCTCTCTCTCTCTTCTTCACACCAATCACCTCCTCATATTTCATATTCAATTCCTTTCCCTCCCAAACCCAACCCCTAAAACTCGAACCCTAACCCTCTCTCCACTCCTATATAAACCCCTCATCCCTCCTTCCTTTTCACACATCACAAACACTACTTCTCCCCCTTGGTGGAACCACTAAACCCCCTCCATCTCCTCTATTTCTTCTTCTTCTACTCTCTTCTTTCTTCTTTTACTCGAGAACGATCAAACCTTTTAAGTTTGATGTGGTAAAAGCGTCACTTTTTATTTTTCCATAACCATTTATGGCACCTAAGGCCAGAGAAACCTCTAAAAAGAGGAAAGGGAAGGCAAAAGCTTCCACCTCTGAGTCATGGGAGATGGAGAGATTCATCTCAAAGGTGCATCAAGACTACTTCTATGAAGTTGTGGCAAAGAAAAAGGTGATCCCCGAGGTTCCCTTTAAGCTCAAAAAGAGTGAATGTCCGGAGATCCGACATGAGATTCGAAGAAGAGGTTGGGAAATTCTCACTAACCCCATTCAACAAGTCGGGATCTTAATGGTTCAAGGGTTCTATGCTAATGCATGGATCACCAAAAACCATGATCAAAGTGTGAACCCGGACCCAAAGAATTGGCTTACAATGGTCCGGGGAAAATACTTAGATTTCAGTCCAGAAAATGTAAGATTGGCATTCAACTTGCCAATGATGCAAGAAGATGCATGCCCCTACACTAGAAGGGTCAACTTTGATCAAAGGTTGGACCAAGTCCTTATGGACATTTTTTTGGAGGGCGCTCAATGCTAACTAAAATATACTAAAAACATACTAAAAACAATGCCAAAAAGCGTATAAATTATCCGCTCATTGGCATGCGAAATCATGATCTTCAACAATGGCGCCAATGGCTTGGTGCTCTCAAACGTGAATCACACTTTGTCACAATTCCGCACAACTAACCAGCAACTGCACTGGGTCATCCAACTAATAAACCTTACATGAGTAAGGGTCGATCCCACGGAGATTGTCGGCTTGAAGCAAGCTATGGTCACCTTGTAAATCTCAGTCAGGCGGATTCAGATAGTTATGGAGATTTGATAATTAAAACATAATTTAAATATAAAATAGGATAGAGATACTTATGTAATTCATTGGTGAGAATTTCAGATAAGCGTATCGAGATGCCTTTCGTTCTTCTGAACCTCTGCTTTCCTGTTGTCTTCATCCAATTATTCCTACTCCTTTCCTTGGCAAGCTTTATGTAGGGCATCACCGTTGTCAATGGCTACATCCCATCCTCTCTGTGAAAATGGTCCAATGCGCTGTCACTGCATGGCTAATCATCTGTCGGTTCTCGATCATACTGGAATAGGATTTACTATCCTTTTACGTCTGTCACTACGCCTAACACTCGCGAGTTTGAAGCTCGTCACAGCCATCCCTTCCCAGATCCTACTCGGAATACCACAGACAAGGTTTAGACTTTCCAAATATCAAGAATGGCCGTCCATGGGTTCTAACTTATACCACGAAGATTCTAATATCTCGGACTCGGTCCCCTATATTAGATATCCAAGAGATACTCATTCTAGCTTGTTTGCATGTAGAACGGAAGTGTTTGTCAGGCACGCGTTCATAGGTGAGAATGCTGATGAGCGTCACATAATCATCACATCCATCATGTTCTTGGGTGCGAATGAATATCTTAGAATAGGAATAAGTCCAGGCATGGCCGAATGGCCAGCCCCCTAAATGTGATCAAAGGATTAAAAGATAATCCAAAGATGTAAATACAATAGTAAAAAGTCCTATTTATGCTAAACTAGTTACTAGGGTTTACAGAAATGAGTAAATGGTGCAGAAATCCACTTCTAGGGCCCACTTGGTGTGTGCTTGGGCTGAGCATTGAGCTTTACACGTGTAGAGGTTTCTCTTGGAATTGAACGCCAGTTTGTAACCTGTTTCTGGCGTTTAACTCTACTTTGCAACCTATTTCTGGCGTTTAACTCCAGAATGTAGCATGGAACTGGCGTTGAACACCAGTTTGCGTCGTATAAACTCGGACAAAGTATGGACTATTATATATTGCTGGAAAGCCCTGGATGTCTACTTTCGAACGCAATTGAGACCGCGCCTTTTGGAGTTCTGTAACTCCAGAAAATCCACTTTAAGTGCAGAGAGGTCAGAATCCAGCAACATCTGCAGTCCTTCTTCTATCTCTGAATCTGATTTTTGCTCAAGTCCCTCAATTTCAGCCAGAAAATATCTGAAATCACAGAAAAATACACAAAATCATAGTAAAGTCCAGAAATGTAATTTTTATTTAAAAACTAATAAAAATATACTAAAAACTAACTAAATTATACTGAAAACTATGTAAAAACAATGCCAAAAAGCGTATAAATTATCCGCTCATCACTCATCACAACACCAAACTTAAATTGTTGCTTGTCCCCAAGCAACTGAAAATAAAATATGATAAAAAGAAGAGAATATAGTATAAATTCCAAAATATCAATGAAACTTAGCTCCAATCAGATGAGCGGGACTTGTAGCTTTTTACCTCTTGAATAGTTTTGGCATCTCGCTTTATCCATTGAGGTTCAGAATGATTGGCATCTATATGAACTTAGAATTCATATAGTGTTATTGATTCTCCTAGTTCAATATGTTGATTCTTGAACACAGCTACTTTATGAGTCTTGGCCGTGGCCCTAAGTACTTTGTTTTCCAGTATTACCACCGGATACATAAATGCCACAGACACATAACTGGGTGAACCTTTTTAGATTGTGACTCAGCTTTGCTAAAGTCCCCAATTAGAGGTGTCCAGGGTTCTTAAGCACACTCTTTTTTTTTTTTTTGCTTTGGACCTTGACCTTAACCGCTCAGTCTCAAGTTTTCACTTGACACCTTCACGCCACAAGCACATGGTTAGGGACAGCTTGGTTTAGCCGCTTAGGCCAGGATTTTATTCCTTTAGGCCCTCCTATCCACTAATGCTCAAAGCCTTGGATCCTTTTTATTACCCTTGCCTTTTGGTTTTAAGGGCTATTGGCTTTTTGCTCTTGCCATTTGGTTTAAAGAGCTTTTGGCTTTTTCTGCTTGCTTTTTCTTTTTCTTTCTTTTTTTTCGCTATTTTTTTCTGCAAGCTTTTGTTTTCACTGCTTTTTCTTACTTCAAGAATCATTTTTATGATTTTTCAGATTATCAAATAACATTTCTCCTTTTTCCTTATTCTTCAAGAGCCAACATATTTAACATTCATAAACATCAACTTCAAAACACATATGCACTGTTCAAGCATTCATTCAGAAAACAAAAAGTATTGCCACCACATCAAAATAATTAAACTAGTTTCAAGGATGAATTCAAAACCATGTAGTTCTTGTTTTTTTGTTTTTAGAACAGTTTTCATTTAAGAGAGGTGATGGATTCATATTCATAACTTTAAGGCATAGACACTTAGACACTAATGATCATATAGTAAAGACACAAACATAATTAAACATGAAGCATGGAAACCGAAAACAGAAAATAAATAGACAAGGAGATTAAGGAATGAGTCCACCTTAGTGAGGGTGGCGTCTTCCTCTTCTTGAAGAACCAATGGTGCTTTTGAGCTCCTCTATGTCTCTTCCTTGTCTTTGTTGCTCCTCCCTCATAGCTCTTTGATCTTCTCTAATTTCATGGAGGATGATGGAATGCTCTTGGTGCTCCACCCTTAGTTGTCCCATATTGGAACTTAATTCTCCTAGGGAGGTGTTGATTTTCTCCCAATAGTTTTGTGCAGGAAAATGCATCCCCTGAGGCATCTCAGGGATTTCATGGTGAGGAATTTCCTCATACTCTTGTTGAGGTCCATGATCTCTTGTTTGCTCCATCCTTTTCTTAGTGATGGGCTTATCCTCTTCAATGAAGATGTCTCCCTCTATGTCAATTCCAGTCGAATTACAAAGGTGGCATATAAGGTGAGGAAAGGCTAACCTTGCCCAAGTGGAGGACTTGTCAGCCACCTTGTAAAGTTCTTGAGGTATAATCTCATGAACTTCCACCTCCTCTCCAATCATGATACTATGGATCATGATGGCCCGGTCTATAGTAACTTCAAACCGGTTACTAGTAGGAATGATTGAGTGTTGAATTAACTCTAGCCATCCCCTAGCCACTGGTTTGAGGTCATGTCTTAGTTGAACCGGCTTGTCTCTTGAGTCAATTTTCCATTGAGCTCCATCCTCACATATGTCTATGAGGACTTGGTCCAACCTTTGATCAAAGTTGACCCTTCTTGTGTAGGGGCGTGCGTTCTCTTCCATCATTGGCAAGTTGAACGCCAGCCTTACATTTTCCGGACTGAAATCTAAGTATTTCTCCCGAACCATGGTAAGCCAATGCTTTGGATTCGGGTTCACACTTTGATCATGGTTCCTAGTGATCCATGGGTTTGCATAGAACTCTTGAACCATTAGGATCCCGACTTGTTGAATGGGGGTTGGTGAGAACTTCCCAACCTCTTCTTTGGATCTCAAGTCGGATCTCCGGATACTCATTCTTTTTGAGCTTGAAAGGAACCTCAGGGATCACTTTTTTCTTAGCCACAACTTCATAAAAGTGGTCTTGATGGACCTTTGAGATGAATCTTTCCATCTCCCATGGCTCAGAGGTGGAAGCAATTGCCTTCCCTTTCCTCTTTCTTGAGGTTTCTCTAGCCTTAGGTGCCATTGATGGTTATGGAAAACAAAAAGCAATGCTTTTTACCACACCAAACTTAAAATGTTTGCTTGTCCCCGAGCAAAAGAAGAAAGAAAGAAGAAGGAGAAGAAGAGAAATGGAGGAGAGGGAGAGAGAGGTTGTTTCAGCCAAGGGGGAGAAGAGAGGTTTGTGTTGTGTGAAAATGAACAAAGAATGAGTGGTTTATATAGGAGTGAGGGGAGGGTTAAGGTTCGGCCATTAGGGTTGGGTTTGGGAGGGAAAATAGTTTGAATTTTGAAGGTAGGTGGGGTTTTTGGGGAAGAGAGGATGGATGTGAGTGGTGAAGAGGTGATGGAGAAGAGTGATTGAGTTTATTGGTGAAGGGTATTTAGGGAAGAAAGTTATGAAAAGGTGTGAAGAGGAGAGAAGAAAAAGTGGGGATCCTGTGGGGTCAAGGACTTAACATTCTTGCCCCAATTAGGCGTGTAAAACGCCCTTGCTGTGCAATCCTGGCGTTTAACGCCAGACTGCTGCCTGTTTCTGGCGTTAAACGCCCAAATGTAGCTTGTTTCTGGCATTTAACGCCAGGTAGATGCTTGGTTCTAGCGTTAAACGCCAGCTTGGTGCTTGTTTCTGGCGTTAAACGCCAGACAGATGCTTGTTTCTGGCGTTTAACGCCAGCATGCCTCTCCTCCACGGTGTGCTGTTTTTAATGCTGTTTTTCATTCTGCATTTTTTTTAGTAGTTTTTGTGACTCCACATGATCATCAACCTAATAAAACATGAAATAACAAAGAGAAAATAAAATAGATATAATTAAATAACATTGGGTTGCTTCCCAACAACTGCTTCTTTAATGTCAATAGCTTGACAGTGAGCTCTCATGGAGCCTCACAGATAATCAGAGCAAGGTTGGAACCTCCCAACACCAAACTTAGAGTTTGAATGTGGGGGTTCAACACCAAACTTAGTGTTTGGTTGTGGCCTCCCAACACCAAACTTAGAGTTTGACTGTGGGGGCTTTGGTTGACTCTGCAGTGAGAGAAGCTCTTCATCCTTCCTCTCCATGGTTATAGAAGGAGATCCTTGAGTTTTAAACACAAGGTTGTCCTCATTCAGTTGAAGGACCAACTCTCCTCTGTCCACATCAATCACAGCTCTTGCTGTGGCTAGGAAGGGTCTTCCAAGGATGATGGATTCATCCTCTTCCTTCCCAGTGTCTAGGATTATGAAATCAGCAGGGATGTAAAGGCCTTCAACCTTTACTAACACGTCCTCTACTTGTTCATAAGCCTGTTTTCTTGAGTTGTCTGCCATCTCTAATGAGATTCTGATAGCTTGCACCTCAAAGATTACAAATTTCTCCATTACAGAGAGTGGCATGAGGTTTATCCCTGACCCAAGGTCACATAGAGCCTTCTCAAAGGTTATGGTGTCTATGGTACAAGGTATTAAGAACTTTCCAGGATCCTGTTTCTTCTGAGGCAATGTCAGTTGATCCAGATCACTCAGTTCATTGATGAGCAAGGAAGGTTCATCTTCCCAAGTCTTATTACCAAATAACTTGGCATTCAGCTTCATGATTGCACCATTGTGCTTGGCAACTTGCTCTTCAGTAACATCCTCATTCTCTTCAGAAGAAGAATACTCATCAGAGCTTATGAAGGGCAGAAGGAGGTTCAATGGAATCTCTATGGTCTCCAGATGAGCCTCAGATTCCTTTAGGTCCTCATTGAGGAACTCCTTATTGATCACTGAGCGTCCCAGGAGGTCTTCCTCACTGGGATTCACGTTCTCTCCCTCCCTTGTAGGTTTGGCCATGATGGTTAAATCAATGGCCTTGCACTCTCTTTTTGGATTCTCTTCTGTATTGCTTGGGAGAGTACTAGGAGGAGTTTCAGTGACTCTTTTACTCAGCTGGCCCACTTGTACCTCCAAATTCCTAATGGAGGACCGTGTTTCATTCATGAAACTTACAGTGGCCTTAGATAGATCAGAGACTATATTTGCTAAGCTAGATGGATTCTGCTCAGAACTCTCTGTCTATTGCTGAGTGGATGATGGAAAAGGCTTGCTATTGCTAAACCTGTTTCTTCCACCATTATTAAAGCCTTGTTGAGGCTTTTGTTGATCTTTCCATGAGAAATTTGGATGATTTCTCCATGAGGGATTATAGGTGTTTCCATAGGGTTCACCCATGTAATTCACCTCTGCTATTACAGGGTTCTCAGGATCATAAGCTTTTTCTTCAGAAGATGCCTCTTGAGTACTGTTGGATGCATCTTGCATTTCATTCAGACTTTGAGAAATCATATTGACTTGCTGAGTCAATATGGCATTCAGAGTATCAATTTCAAGAACTCCCTTCCTCTGAGGCGTCCCAGTACTCACAGGATTCCTATCAGAAGTGTACATGAACTGATTATTTGCAACCATGTCAATGAGTTCTTGAGCTTCTGCAGGCGTTTTCTTTAGGCGAATGGATCCACCTGCAGAATGGTCCAGTGACATCTTTGATAGCTCAGACAGAACATCATAGAATATACCCAGGATGGTCCATTCTGAAAGCATGTCAGAAGGACACTTTTTGGTCAATTCCTTGTATCTCTCCCAAGCTTCATAGAGGGACTCACCTTCCTTTTGTTTGAAGGTTTGAACATCCATTCTAAGCTTGCTAAGCTTTTGAGGAGGAAAGAACTTGGCTAATGGTGCACGAATTGTGAAGCACACTTTCCACAACGCGTACCACTAACCAGCAAGTGCACTGGGTCGTCCAAGTAATACCTTAATGTTGCATCAGAGAAACTAATTGAGGTTCAAGCTCAAAATTGTTTGCTCCAATGGCAAGGATTGAGATGCTTCTTCCATGTAAATTGGAATTTGGTGCAGTAAAGTCACCAAGCATCTTCCTTGCATTGTTATTATTTTCGGCCATATCTCCTTCCTTTTCGAAAATTTCTGTCAAATTTTCTCCAAAGAGTTGAGCTTTAGCTTCCCTTAGCTTCCTCTTCAGAGTCCTTTCAGGTTCAGGATCGGCTTCAACAAGAATGTTCTTATCCTTGTTCCTACTCATATGAAAAAGAAGAGAACACAAAAGAAAATATGGAATCCTCTATGTCACAGTATAGAGATTCCTTATGTAAGTATAAGAAGAGAAGAATGTAAGAAGGAGAAGAGAAAAAATTCGAACACAGGGAGGGGGATGGGGTTCGAATTTTTGGGTGGAGAAGAAGTGTTAGTAGATGAATAAATAAATAGAAGGAGGTGAGGAAGAGAAGAATTCGAAAATTTAAATAAAATAAAATAAAAACATTTTAAATTAAAGCTAAAATTTGAAAATTAAAATTGAAATCAAATTAAATTGAAATTAAAACAATTAGTTAATTAAAAAGGAAATTTGAAAAAGAGGGAAGTTAGTTAGGTAGTTTTGAAAAAGATAAGAATCAAATAAAAAGTAAAGTGGTTAATTGAAAAAGATTTGAAAATCAAATTTGAAAAGATACAAAGTTAGAAAAGATTTTGAAATTAAATTTTGAAAAAGATGTGATTGAAATTTTAATTTGAAAAAAATTTGAAAAAGAATTTTTAAAAAGATTTGATTTTGAAAATTAAAGTTGATTACTTGACTAACAAGAAACAAAAAGATTTGATTTTAAAATTTAAAGATTGAACCTTTCTTATTAGGCAAGTAACAAACTTAATATTTTTGAATCAATCACATTAATTGTTAGCATTGAATTCGAAAATATGGAATAAAAATAAGAAAAGGATTTTGAAAATTAATTTGAAATTTTCAAAAATATGAAAGAAAAATTGAAAAAGATTTGATTTTTGAAAAAGATTTGAAAAAGATAGAATTTTTAAATTGAAAATTTGATTTGACTCATAAGAAAGGGTCGATCCCACGGAGATTGTCGACTTGAAGCAAGCTATGGTCACCTTGTAAATCTCAGTCAGGCGGATTCAGATAGTTATGGAGATTTGATAATTAAAACATAATTGAAATATAAACTAAGATAGAGATACTTATGTAATTCATTGGTGAGAATTTCAGATAAGCGTATCGAGATGCCTTTCGTTCTTCTGAACCTCTGCTTTCCTGCTGTCTTCATCCAATCATTTCTACTCCTTTCCATGGCAAGCTTTATGTAGGGCATCACCGTTGTCAATGGCTACATCCCATCCTCTCTGTAAAAATGGTCCAATGCGCTGTCACTGCATGGCTAATCATCTGTCGGTTCTCGATCATACTGGAATAGGATTTACTATCCTTTTGCGTCTGTCACTACGCCCAGCACTCGCGAGTTTGAAGCTCGTCACAGCCATCCCTTCCCAGATCCTACTCGGAATACCACAGACAAGGTTTAGACTTTCCAGATCTCAAGAATGGCCGTCCATGGATTCTAACTTATACCACGAAGATTCTAATATCTCAGACTCGGTCCCCTGTATTAGATATCCAAGAGATACTCATTCTAGCTTGTTTGCATGTAGAACGGAAGTGTTTATCAGGCACGCGTTCATAGGTGAGAATGATGATGAGCGTAACATAATCATCACATTCATCATGTTCTTGGGTGCGAATGGATATCTTAGAGAAGGAATAAGCTTGAATTGAATAGAAAAACAATAGTACTTTGTATTAATTCATGAGGAACAGCAGAGCTCCACACCTTAATCTTTGAAGTGTAGAAACTCTACCGTGGAAAATACATAAGTGATAAGGTCCAGGCATGGCCGAATGGCCAGCCCCCTAAACGTAATCAAAGGATCAAAAGATAATCCAAAGATGTAAATACAATAGTAAAAAGTCCTATTTATGCTAAACTAGTTACTAGGGTTTACAGAAATGAGTAAATGGTGCAGAAATCCACTTCTGGGGCCCACTTGGTGTGTGCTTGGGCTGAGCATTGAGCTTTACACGTGTAGAGGCTTCTTTTGGAGTTGAACGCCAGTTTGTAACCTGTTTTTGGCGTTTAACTCCAGTTTGCAACCTGTTTCTGGCGTTTAACTCCAGAATGCAGCATGGAACTGGCGTTGAATGCCAGTTTGCATCATCTAAACTCGGGAAAAGTATGGACTATTACATATTGCTGGAAAGCCCTGGATGTCTACTTTCCAGCAGCATCTGCTGTCCTTCTTCAACCTATGAATCTGATTTTTGCTCAAGTCCCTCAATTTCAGCCAGAAAATACCTGAAATCATAGAAAAACACACAAACTCATAGTAAAGTCCAGAAATGTGATTTTTATTTAAAAACTAATAAAAATATACTAAAACCTAACTAAATTATACTAAAAACTATGTAAAAACAATGCCAAAAAGCGTATAAATTATCCGCTCATCACTCATCACAACACCAAACTTAAATTGTTGCTTGTCCCCAAGCAACTGAAAATCAAATAGGATAAAAAGAATAGAATATACAATGAATTCCAAAAACATCTATAAAGATCAGTCTTAATTAGATGAGTGGGGCTTTTAGCTTTTTGCTTCTGAACAGTTTTGGCATCTCACTTTATCCTTTGAAGTTCAGAATGACCTTTTTCTTTTTTTTTTCGCATATATATTTTTTTTCTACAAGCTTTTCACTGCTTTTTCTTGCTTCAAGAATCAATTTTATGATTTTTCAAATCATCAAATAACATTTCTCCTTTTTCAATCATTCTTTCAAGAGCCAACAATTTTAACATTCATAAACAGCAAATTCAAAAAATATGCACTGTTCAAGCATTCATTCAGAAAGACAAAAGTATTGCCACCACATCAAAATAACTAAACTGTTTTAAAATTCAAAATTCATGCACTTCTTTTTCTTTTTCAATTAAAAACATTTTGCATTTAAGAAAGGTGATGGATCCATTTTTATAGCTTTAAGGCATAGACACTTAGACACTAGTGATCATGTAATAAAGACACAAACATAAAAAAAAATAAAGCATAAAAATTCGAAAAACAGAAAATAAAGAACAAGAAAATTAAAGAACGGGTCCACCTTAGTGATGGCGGCTTGTTCTTCCTCTTGAAGATTTTATGGAGTGCTTGAGCTCCTCAATGTCTCTTCCTTGCCTTTGTTGCTCCTCACTCATGGTTCTTTGGTCTTCTCTAATTTCATGAAGGATGATGGAATGCTCTTGGTGCTCCATCCTTAGTTGTCCCATATTGGAACTTAATTCTCCTAGGGAGGTGTTAATTTGCTCCCAATAATTTTGTGGAGAAAAATGCATCCCTTGAGGCATCTCAGGGATTTCATGATGAGGAATTTCCTCATGCTCTTGTCCATGAGTGGGATCTCTTGTTTGCTCCATCCTTTTCTTAGTGATGGGCTTGTCCTCATCAATGAGGATGTCTTCTTCTATGTCAATTCTAGCTGAATTGCAAAGGTGACAAATAAGATGAGGGAAGGCCAACCTTGCCAAAGTAGAGGACTTGTCTGCCACCTTGTAGAGTTCTTGGGATATAACCTCATGAACTTCTACTTCCTCTCTAATCATGATGTTATGAATCATGATAGCTCGGTCTATAGTAACTTCAGACCGGTTGCTAGTGGGAATGATTGAGCGTTGGATAAACTCCAACCATCACCTAGCCACGGGCTTGAGGTCATGCCTTCTTAGTTGAACCGGCTTCCCTCTTGAATCTCTCTTCCATTGAGCGCCCTCTTCACAAATGTCTATGAGGACTTGGTCCAACCTTTGATCAAAGTTGACCCTTCTAGTGTAAGGGTGTGCATCTCCTTGCATCATGGGCAAGTTGAATGCCAACCTTACATTTTCCGGACTGAAATCTAAGTATTTTCCTCGGACCATTGTAAGCCAATTCTTAGGGTCCGAGTTCACACTTTGATCATTGTTCTTGGTGATCCATGTATTGGCATAGAACTCTTGAACCATTAAGATTTTGACTTGTTGAATGGGGTGGGTGAGAACTTCCCAACCTCTTCTTCGAATCTCATGTCGGATCTCCGGATATTCACCCTTTTTGAGCTTGAAAGGGACCTCAGGGATCACTTTCTTCTTAGCCACGACTTCATAGAAGTGGTCTTGATGCACCTTTGAGATGAATCTCTCCATCTTCCATGACTCGGAGGTGGAAGTTTTTGCCTTCCCTTTCCTCTTTCTAGAGGTTTCTTCGGCCTTTGGTGCCATAAATGGTTATGGAAAAATAAAAAGCAATACTTTTACCACACCAAACTTAGAAGGTTTGCTCGTCCTCGAGCAAAAGAAGAAAGAAAAGAGTAGAAGAAGAAGAAATGGAGGAGATGGAGGTGGGTTGGTGTTTCGGCCAAGGGGGAGAAGTAGCGTTTATGTTGTGTGAAAATGAAGGAGTGAAGATGGGTTTATATAGGGGTGGAGAGAGAGTTAGGGTTCGGCCATATAGGGTGGGTTTGGGAGGAAAAGTAGTTTGAATTTGAAAGGTGAGGTAGGTAGGGTTTTATGATGGATGGATGTAGATTGGTAAACGGTTTATGGAGAAGAGGGCAAGATTTGATAGGTGAGGGGTTTTTGGGGAAGAGGTATTGAGTTAATTGGTGAAGAGTATTTGGGGAAGAGTATTAAGAAAAGGTGTTAAGAAGAGAGAGAGTGAGTTGAGGTTGGTGGGGATCCTGTGGGGTCCACAGATCCTGAGGTGTCAAGGATTTTTCATCCCTGCACCAAGTGGCGTACAAAACGCCCTTCTCTGCCAATCCTGGCGTTAAACGCCAGGTTGCTGCCCATTTCTGGCATTTAACGCCAGCTTCTTGCCCTTTTCTGGCGTTAAACGCCCAGAATGGTGCCAGACTGGGCGTTTAACGCCCATTCTGCTACCCTTACTGGCGTTTAAATGCCAGTAAGTTTCTCCTCCAGGGTGTTCTATTTTTAATACTATTTTTCATTCTATTTTTGCTTTTTCAGTTGTTTTTATGACTTCACATGATCATCAACCGACAGAAAACATAAAATAACAATAGAAAATAGAAATTTAACATAGATAAGTAAAAATTAGGTTGCCTCCCAACAAGCGCTTCTTTAATGTCAATAGTTTGACAGTGGGCTCTTATGGAGCCTCACAGATACTCAGAGCATGGCCTCCCAACACCAAACTTAGAGTTTGAATGTGGGGGCTCTGTTTGACTCTGCATTGAGAGAAGCTTTTCATGCTTCTTCTCCATGATTACAGAGGGAGATCCTTGAGCTTTAAACACAAGGGAGTCCTCATTCACTTGAAGGACCAATTCTCCTCTGTCAACATCAATCACGGCTTTTACTGTGGGTAGGAAGGGTCTGCCAAGGATGATGGATTCATCCATACACTTCCCAGTCTTTAGGATTATGAAATCAGCAGGGATGTAATGGTCTTCAACCTTTACCAAGACATCCTCTACAAGTCCATAAGCTTGTTTCCTTGAATTGTCTGCCATCTCTAATGAGATTCTTGCAGCTTGAACCTCAAAAATTCCTAGCTTCTCCATTACAGAGAGAGGCATGAGGTTTATGCTTGACCCGAGGTCACACAGAGCCTTCTCAAAGGTCATGGTGCCTATGGTACAAGGTATTGAGAACTTTCCAGGATCTTGTCTCTTCAGAGGTAATCTCTGCCTAGTCAAGTCATCCAGTTCTTTGGTGAGCAAGGGGGGTTCATCCTCCCAAGTCTCATTACCAAATAAATTGGCATTTAGCTTCATGATTGCTCCAAGGTACTTAGCAACTTGTTCTTCAGTAACATCTTCATCCTCTTCAGAGGAGGAATACTCATCAGATCTCATGAATGGCAAAAGTAAATTCAATAGAATCTCTATGGTTTCAGTGTGAGCCTCAGATTCCCATGGTTCCTCATTGGGAAACTCCTTGGAGGCCAGTGGACGTCCATTGAGGTCTTTCTCAGTGGAGATCACTGCCTTTTCCTCCTCTCCAGGTTCGGCCGTGTGGGGTATGTTGATGGCCTTGCACTCTCCTTTTGGATTCTCTTCTGTATTGCTTGGAAGAGTACTAGGAGGGAGTTCAGTAACTTTCTTGCTCAGCTGACCCACTTGTGCCTCCAAATTTTAAATGGAGGACCTTGTTTCAGTCATGAAACTTTGAGTGGTTTTAATTAGATTAGAGACTACAGTTGCTAAGTCAGAGTGGCTCTGCTTAGAATTCTCTGTCTGTTGCTGATAAGATGATGGAAAAGGCTTGCTATTGCTAAACCTATTTCTTCCACCATTATTGTTGTTGAAGCCTTATTGAGGCCTCTGTTGGTCCTTCCATGAGAGATTTGGGTGATTTCTCCATGAAGGATTATAGGTGTTTCCATAGGGTTCTCCCATGTAATTCACCTCTTCCATTGTTGGGTTCTCAGGATCATAAGCATCTTCTTCAGATGAAGCTTCTTTGGTACTGCCTGTTGCTGCTTGCATTCTAGACAGACTCTGAGAAATCATTTTGACTTGCTGAGTCAATATTTTGTTTTGAGCCAATATGGCGTTCAGAGTGTCAATCTCAAGAACTCATTTCTTCTGATTCGTCCCATTATTCACAGGATTCCTTTCAGAAGTGTACATGAATTGGTTATTTGCAACTATTTCAATGAGTTCCTGAGCTTCTGCAGGCGTCTTCTTCAGATGAAGAGATCCTCCAGCAGAGCTGTCCAATGACATCTTGGACAGTTCAGATAGACCATCATAGAAAATACCTATGATGCTCCATTCTGAAAGCATGTCAGAAGGACACCTTCTGATCAATTGCTTGTATCTTTCCCAGGCTTCATAGAGGGATTCACCTTCTTTCTGTCTGAAGGTTTGGACTTCCACTCTAAGCTTGCTCAATTTTTGAGGTGGAAAGAATTTTGCCAAGAAGGCATTGACTAGCTTTTCCCAAGAGTTCAGGCTTTCTTTAGGTTGTGAATCCAACCATGTTCTAGCTCTGTCTCTTACAGCAAAGGGAAAAAGCATAGGCTTGTAGACCTCGGGATCAACCCCATTGGTCTTGACAGTGTCACAGATTTGCAAGAATTCAGCTAAGAACTGATGAGGATCTTCCAATGGAAGTCCATGAAACTTACAATTCTGTTGCATCAGAGAAACTAATTGAGGCTTAAGCTCAAAGTTGTTTGCTCCAATGGCAGGGATTGAGATGCTTCTCCCATAGAAGTCGGGAGTAGGTGCAGTAAAGTCACCAAGCACCTTCCTTGCATTGTTGGCATTGTTGTTGTTTTCGGCTGCCATGACTTCTTCTTATTTGAAAAGTTCTGTTAGGTCCTCTATAGAGAGTTGTACTTTAGCTTCTCTTAGCTTTCTCTTCAAGATCCTTTCAGGTTCAGGATCAGCTTCAACAAGAATGCCCTTGTCCTTACTCCTGCTCATATGAAAAGAGAGAAGAAGAAAATATAGAATCCTCTATGTCACAGTATAGAGATTCCTTGAGGTGTCAGAGGAAAAGAAGAATAGAAGGAGGAGGTAGAGAAGAGAGAATTCGAACTTATCAAGGGAGATAGAGTTCGAATTGTTGATAATGGAGAGGTGTTAGTCCTTTAAATAGAAGGATTTGGGAAGAGGGGAAGAATTTTTGAAATTAAAGTAAAAGATTTTGAAATAATTAAAAGAAATTTGGGTTTGGTAAATGATTTTCGAAAACTAAGATTGGGAAAGAAATTAAGTAATTTTTGAAAAAGATTTTGAAATCAGAAATAAAAAAGATATGATTGAAACTTAATTTTGAAAAAGATGTGATTGAAAAGATATGATTGAGAAGATATGATTGAAAATCAAATTAAAAAGAGAAAGTTTTAAACTTAAAGTTGATTGCTTGACTAACAAGAAATTAGAAGATATGATTCTAGAATTTAAAATTTGATCCTTTCTTAATAGGCAAGTAATAACTTGAAAATTTTGAATTAAATCCCTAATTGTGGCAAGGATTTTCGAAAATAGTAATAAATAAAAAAATTGAAAAGAAATTGATTTTGAAAAGATATGATTGAAAAGATATGATTTGAAAAAAAATTTGATTTTGAAAAATTATGAAAATTTGAAAAAGATTTGAATTAAAAACAAAATCTTCCCTCTAGTTTCCTCCTGGCATTAAACGCCCAGCCAGGTACCCTGGCTGGCGTTTAAACGCCAGTTTTCCTTCTTCACTGGGTGTTTTGAACGCCCAGCTTTTGCTGTGTAATTCCTCTGCTGAATGTTCTGAATCTTCAATTCTCTGTGTTATTGACTTGAAAAGACACAATTTAAAAAAAAATTGAAATTTTAATGATGAGAAACAATAAAAAAATGCAACTAAGATCAAATAAACAATGCATGCAAGACACCAAACTTAGAATTTTGTATAGTAAGGACTATAACAATTTGAAAGTGCATATGAAAAACAACAAAAGACATAAAACAAGAGAAATTAAAGATCAGAGCAATGAAATCATCAAGAACAACTTGAAGATCAATGAAGAACATAATGTATATATTCGAAAAATGCAAGAAGAATAAAGACATGCAGTTAACACCAAACTTAAAAATTGACACTTGACTCAAACAAGAAACACAAAATATTTTTTGTTTTTATGATTTTATAAATTTTTTTGTGATTTTTTTCGAAAATTATTCAGAAAAAGAAAAATAAGGATTTCAAAATTTTTAATAAGAATTCCAGGAATCATGCAATGTTAGTCTAAAGCTTCAGTCTAAAAGATTAGACATGGCTAGCCAAGCTTCAGCAGACATACAACAACCAAATTGATAGGAATCAACTAGCTCTTGTGATGATAAAATTATCATCTAAAACTCTAGAATTCATTCTTAAAAATCATGAAGAACAAAATAAAATAAAATTACGTAATCTAAGCAACAAGATGAACCGTCAGTTGTCCAAACTCGAACAATCCCCGGCAACGGCGCCAAAAACTTGGTGCACGAAATTATGATCATCAACAATGGCACCAAAGACTTGGGGCTCTCAAACGTGAATCACACTTTGTCACAATTCCGCACAACTAACCATCAAGTGCACTGGGTCGTCCAAGTAATACCTTACGTGAGTAAGGATCGATCCCACGGAGATTGTCAGCTTGAAGCAAGATATGGTCATCTTGTAAATCTCAGTCAGGCAGATTCAAATGGTTATGGAGAATTGATAATTATAAAATAGAATAAAGATAGAGATACTTATGTAATTCATTGGTAGGAATTTCAGATAAGCGTATGAAGATGCTTTGTTCCTTCTGAACCTCTGCTTTCCTATTGCCTTCTTCCAACCATTCATACTCCTTTCCATGGCAAGCTTTATGTTGGGCATCACCGTTATCAATGGCTACTTTCCGTCTTCTCAGTGAAAATGTTCCAAATGCGTTGTCACCGCACGGCCAATCATCTGTCGGTTCTTGATCATGTTAGAATAGGATCTATTGATCCTTTTGCGTCTGTCACACGCCCAACAATCGCGAGTTTGAAGCTCGTCACAGTCATTCCTTCCCAGATCCTACTCGGAATACCACAGACAAGGTTTAGACTTTCCGGATCTCAAGAATGGCCGCCAATAATTCTAGCCTATACCACGAAGGTTCCAATCTTAGATTAGAAACCCAAGAGATATATATTCAAGCCATTGCTAGTAGAACAGAGGTAGTTGTCAGGCACATGTTCATAGGTGAGAATGATGATGAGTGTCACGGATCATCACATTCATCAAGTTGAAGAACGAATGAATATCTTAGAGAAGAAGCAGGCGTGAATTGAATAGAAGAACAATAGTAATTGTATTAATTCATGAAGAACAGCAGAGCTCCACACCTTAATCTATGGTGTGTAAAAATTCCACCGTTGAGAATACATAAGAACAAAAGGTCTAGACATGGCCATGAGGCCAGCCCCCAAACGTGAAAAGGTCTATGAAAGTATGAGCAAAAGATGAAAATACAATAGCAAAAGGCCCTATTTATAGAGAACTAGTAGCTTAGGGTTTACAGAAATGAGTAATTGATGCAGAAATCCACTTCCGGGCCCACTTGGTGTGTGCTTGGACTGAGCATTGAAGCTTTCATGTGTAGAGACTTTTCTTGGAGTTAAACGCCAGCTTTTGTGCCAGTTTGGGCATTTAACTCTAGTTTTGATGCCAGTTCTGGCGTTTTGATGCCAGAATTTTTATGCTGACTTGGAACGCCAATTTGGGCCATCAAATCTAGGGCAAAGTATGGACTATTATATATTGCTGGAAATCCCAGAATGTCTACTTTCCAACGCAATTGAGAGCGCGCCAATTGGGCTTCTGTAGCTCCAGATAATCTACTTTGAGTGCAGGGAGGTCAGAATCCAACAGCATCTGCAGTCCTTTTTCTGCCTCTGAATCAGATTTTTGCTCAGGTCCATCAATTTTAGCCAGAAAATACCTGAAATCACAGAAAAATACACAAACTCATAGTAAAGTCTAGAAATGTGATTTTTAAATAAAAACTAAAAAAAATATAATAAAAACTAACTAAAATATACTAAAAACATACTAAAAACAATGCCAAAAAGCGTATAAATTATCTGCTCATCAAGTCACAAAAACAATTGAAAAAGAAAAAACAGAATGAAAAATAGCATTAAAAACAGCACACCCTGGAGAAGGATCTTACTGGCGTTTAAACGCCAGTAAGGGTAGCAGAATGGGCGTTAAACGCCCAGTCTAGCACCATTCTGGGCATTTAATGCCGAAAAAGGGCACCATACTGGCGTTTAACGCCAGAAAAGGGCAACAAGCTAGCGTTTAACGCCAGAAAGGGAAGAAAAGCTGGCGTTAAACACCAGAAATGGGCAGCAACCTGGCGTTTAACGCCAGGATTGACACTCCAAGGGGCGTTTACATGCCAAATTGGTGCAGGGATGAGAAAGCCTTGACACCTCAGGATCTGTGGACCCCACAGGATCCCCACCTACCTCAACTCTCTCTCTCTCTTCTTCACACCAATCACCTCCTCATATTTCATATTCAATTCCTTTCCCTCCCAAACCCAACCCCTAAAACACGAACCCTAACCCTCTCTCCACTCCTATATAAACCCCTCATCCCTCCTTCCTTTTCACACATCACAAACACTACTTCTCCCCCTTGGCGGAACCACTAAACCCCCTCCATCTCCTCTATTTCTTCTTCTTCTACTCTCTTCTTTCTTCTTTTGCTCGAGAATGAGCAAACCTTTTAAGTTTGGTGTGGTAAAAGCGTCACTTTTTGTTTTTCCATAACCATTTATGGCACCTAAGGCCAGAGAAACCTCTAGAAAGAGAAAAGGGAAGGCAAAAGCTTCCACCTCTGAGTCATGGGAGATGGAGAGATTCATCTCAAAGGTGCATCAAGACCACTTCTATGAAGTTGTGGCAAAGAAAAAGGTGATCCCCGAGGTTCCCTTTAAGCTCAAAAAGAGTGAATGTCTGGAGATCCGACATGAGATTCGAAGAAGAGGTTGGGAAATTCTCACCAACCCCATTCAACAAGTTGGGATCTTAATGGTTCAAGGGTTCTATGCTAATGCATGGATCACCAAAAACCATGATCAAAGTGTGAACCCGGACCCAAAGAACTGGCTTACAATGGTCCGGGGAAAATACTTAGATTTCAGTCCGAAAAATGTAAGATTGGCATTCAACTTGCCAATGATGCAAGGAGATGCACGCCCCTACACTAGAAGGGTCAACTTTGATCAAAGGTTGGACCAAGTCCTTATGGACATTTGTGTGGAGGGCGCTCAATGGAAGAGAGATTCAAGAGGGAAGCCGGTTCAACTAAGAAGGCTTGACCTCAAGCTAGTGGCTAAGGGATGGTTGGAGTTCATCCAACGCTCAATCATTCCCACTAGCAACCGGTCTGAAGTTACTATAGACCGGGCTATCATGATCCATAGCATCATGAATGGAGAGGAAGTAGAAGTTCATAAGGTTATATCCCTAGAACTCTATAAGGTGGCGGACAAGTCCTCTACTTTGGCAAGGTTAGCCTTCCCTCATCTAATTTGTCACCTCTGCAATTCAGCTGGAATTGACATAGAGGAAGACATCCTCATTGATGAGGACAAGCCCATCATTAAGAAAAGGATGGAGCAAGCAAGAGAGCCCACTCATGGACTTCAACAAGAGCATGAGGAAATTCCTCATCATGAAATCCCTGAGATGCCTCAAGGGATGCACTTCCCTTCACAAAATTATTGGGAGCAAATTAACACCTCCCTAGGAGAATTAAGTTCCAACATGGGACAACTAAGGGTGGACCACCAAGAGCATTCATCCTCCTTCATGAAATTAGAGAAGACCAAAGATCCATGAGGGAGGAGCAACAAAGGCAAGGAAGAGACATAGAGGAGCTCAAGCGTTCCATTGGATCTTCAAGAGGAAGAACTAGCCGCCATCACTAAGGTGGATCCGTTCTTTAATCTCCCTGCTCTTATTTTTCTGTTTTTCGAAAATTATGCTTTATGCTCTATCTATGTTTGTGTCTTTATTACATGATCATTAGTGTCTATGCCTTAAAGCTATGAATTTCCTATGAATCCATCACCTTTCTTGAATGAAAAATGTTCTTAATTGCAAAAGAACAAGAAGTACATGAATTTCGAATTTTAAAATAGTTTAATTATTTTGATGTGGTGGTAATACTTTTTGTTTTTTGAATGAATGCTTGAACAGTGCATATTTTTGAATTTGTTGTTTATGAATGTTAAAATTGTTGGCTCTTGAAAGAATGATGAAAAAGGAGAAATGTTAGTTGATAATCTGAAAAATCATAAAATTGATTCTTGAAGCAAGAAAAAGCAGTGAATAGAAAAGCCTGCAGAAAAAAAAAAAGAGGCGAAAAAAAATAATAAAAGAAAAAGAAAGAAAAACAAAAAGCAAGCAGAAAAAGCCAATAGCCCGTTAAACCAAAAGGCAAGAAATAAAAAGGATCCAAGGCTTTGAGCATCAGTGGATAGGAGGGCCCAAAGGAACAAAAATCCTGGCCTAAGTGGCTAAACCAAGCTGTCCCTAACCATGTGCTTGTGGCGTGAAGGTGTCAAGTGAAAAGCTTGAGACTGAGCGGTTAAGGTCGCGATCCAAAGCAAAAAGAGTGTGCTTAAGAGCTCTGGACACCTCTAATTGAGGACTCTAGCAAAGCTGAGTCACAATATGAAAAGGTTCACCCAGTTATGTGTCTGTGGCATTTATGTATCCGGTAGTAATACTGGAAAACAAAATGCTTAGGGCCATGACCAAGACTCATAAAGTAGTTGTGTTCAAGAATCAACATACTGAACTAGGACAATCAATAACACTATCTGAATTCTGAGTTCCTATAGATGCCAATCATTCTGAACTTCAAAGGATAAAGTGAGATGCCAAAACTGTTCAGAAGCAAAAAGCTAATAGCCCCGCTCATCTAATTAAGACTGATCTTTATAGATGTTTTCGGAATTCATTGTATATTCTCTTCTTTTTATCATACTTTGTTTTTAGTTGCTTGGGGACAAGCAACAATTTAAGTTTGGTGTTGTGATGAGCGGATAATTTATACGCTTTTTGGCATTGTTTTTAGGTAGTTTTTAGTATGATTTAGCTACTTTTTAATATATTTTTATTAGTTTTTATGCAAAATTCACATTTTTGGACTTTACTATGAGTTTTTGTATTTTTCTGTGATTTCAGGTATTTTCTGGCTGAAATTGAGGGACCTGAGCAAAAATCTGATTCAGAGGCTGAAAAAGGACTGCAGATGCTGTTGGATTCTAACCTTCCTGCACTCGAAATATATTTTCTGGAGCTACAGAAGCTCAATTGGTGCGCTCTCAATTGAGTTGGAAAGTAGACATCCTGAGCTTTCCAGAAATATATAATAGTCCATACTTTGCCCGAGTTTTGATAACGCAAACTGGCGTTTAAACGCCAACTTTCTACCATATTCTGGCGTTAAACGCCAGAACTGGCATAAAAGCTGGAGTTAAATGCCTAAACTGGCACCAGAGCTGGCGTTTAAGTCCAAAAAAAGTCTCTACATGTGAAAGCTTCAATACTCAGCCCAAACACACACCAAGTAGGCCCGGAAGTGGATTTTTGCATTAATTACTTATTTCTGTAAACCCTAGGCTACTAGTTCATTATAAATAGGACCTTTCACTATTGTATTTTTCATCTTTTGATCATCTTTGATCTTCGGATCATCTCTGGAATACATTATGTAGTTTTTATGTTCTGAGACCTCCTTGGGAGGCTGGCCACTCGGCCATGTCTACCCTAGTTTCACTTATGTATTTTTAACAGTGGAGTTTCTACACCTCATAGATTAAGGTGTGGAGCTCTGCTGTTCCTCATGAAGTAATGCAAAGTGCTACTGTTTTCTATTCAATTCAAGCTTATTCTTATTCTAAGATATTCACTCGCACTTCAACATGATGAATGTGATGATCCGTGACACTCGTCATCATTCTCACCTATGAACGCGTGCCTGACAACCACCTCCGTTCTATCTACAATAGCTTGAGTGCATATCTCTTGGGTTTCTAATCTAAGATTAGAACCTTCTTGGTATAGGCTAGAATTATTGGCAGCCATTCTTGAGATCCGGAAAGTCTAAACTTTGTCTGTGGTATTCCGAGTAGGATCTGGGATGGGATGACTGTGACGAGCTTCAAACTCGCGAGTGTTGAGCATAGTGACAGATGCAAAAGGATCAATAGATCCTATTCCAACATGAGTGAGAACCGACAAATGATTATCCGTGCGGTGACAGCGCATTAAGACCATTTTCACTAAGAGGACGGACGATAGCCATTGACAACGGTGATCTCCCAACATACAGCTTGCCATGGAAGGGAGTATGAATGATTGGATGAAGGCAATAGGAAATCAGAGGTTCAGAAGGAACAAAGCATCTTCATACGCTTATCTGAAATCCCACCAATGAATTACATAAGTTCTTCTATCTTATTTTCTGTTTTAATTATATTTCAATTATCAAAATCCCATAACCATTTGAATCTGCCTGACTGAAATTTACAAGGATGACCATAGCTTGCTTCAAGCCGACAATCTCCGTGGGATCGACCCTTACTCACGTAAGGTATTACTTGGACGACCCAGTGCACTTGCTGGTCAGCTGCACGAAGTTATGTGAAAAGTGTGCGATCACGATTCCGTGTACCAATATAGATCAGGGTCAACTGCTCCAGTTACCACTATTATTCCTAGGCGTTCCACACAGAAATTCATCGAACTATTGGCATAGAAATTCGTCGATGAAGACACTATTCCCGTACTGTTGACACAAAAATTTGTCGATCAAAACACAGAATCACCTTTTAATGTTCCTTCTCCAGAAGCTGGAGATTTAAATTTCGATGACATCGACTTTGACCTGGAAAATATCTTGTCTGAAGTTCGATAGGTTTATTCCTCTGAAGGAACTATGGCGTTGTCTTCTGGTCCGGAATAGAGAATTGTTATCTTTCAAGCTGAGAATACGACTCAGGCAATGTTGACCAAAGAATAAGAGGTTATAGAAGAAGTTACTTCCCCTGTGCCCATGGGTCCATATCCTCAATTTGTTGACAGAATCAACATTGTTCTTGATTGCTTGAACCGTTCCATTAATGATATCAATGACAATATTCTCCTAAAGGCTCGACTTACTGATGCACTTGCTTTTCTCAATCAACGTTTTTTTTTTTACATGCATTCATCTCTTAGCTCATTTATTGAGGATGTCTCCTCCCACCTTTCTAAAATTCACGATGCTGACCAAGAACTGAACAAGTCACTTAAGACTTTAGCCGACTGTGATACTAAGCTGAAAAAATATGATATGACTAAGTCTTAGGTCACTGAGGTTTTGTCGAAGTGTTGAGCAAAGGAATAACAAATGGTGTCGAAGATTGCATCCTTAGATAGAGAATTGTCTGATCTAAAATTAGGAAAAATCAAAGTTGTATCCACCAATGCTATTCTCTCTATTTGATTGCAAAGGATTGAAAAGGCTCATGCTTCCAAACTTTCAAGTCAAGATGCTTTAGTCGAAGCAGTCACTCGAGCCACTAATGCCCAAGAAGCAGCACAAGAGTCTTCATGCATGGACCAATGACAAGAGGATCTAAAACTCATGCTTAGGAGCTTACTCTAGCTCTCTTTTGCACTTATTTTGTTTAGTAATCTCGACTTACTTTGTTTTA
This sequence comes from Arachis ipaensis, assembly GCF_000816755.2. Classification (NCBI taxonomy): domain Eukaryota; kingdom Viridiplantae; phylum Streptophyta; class Magnoliopsida; order Fabales; family Fabaceae; genus Arachis; species Arachis ipaensis. The sequence continues at coordinate 84,186,241 of NC_029786.2, forward strand.
ATGACAATGGTATTTTTTGACATACTTACCATTTACATGTATGATTCAACTGCTATTTGTATCTCTTATTTCCTATGCATTGCCATTGAAAACTTTTTCTATTTCAAAGGATCTTTCTCATAAAGGAGACCATTTGCCTTTAACTTGCTCAGTCAGAAGTACTAATTTCAATACTAAATCACCAATTGCAAATTTTTTACCTTTCACTTTTGATCGTATGACTTAGATATCAGCTCTTTTTGCTTTATCATTTTGTCTAACGCCATGAGTCTAACTTGGTCTAACTCATCTAATTCATCAACCATACTCGACAAATATTGTTCGACTAGAAAATCATTCTATCTTGCCACCCTTATGTTTTGCAAATTTATTTCAAGTGGCAATACAGCTTTATGGTCATACACTAACTCATAAGGTGTTGATTTAATTGATTCTCTTGGAGAAAACCTGTAAGCCCATAACACCTGACTTAGTGTAGTGTGCCAGTTTCGAGGTTGCCTCTCTATATGCTTCTTTATCAAACTTATCAGAATATTTTTAATGGCTTCGACTTGGTCATTAGCTTGTGCATATTAGGGAGTCGAATGTACTTTTTTAATGCCTCGTGACTCAGAAAACCCCTTTACTTATTGACCAGTAAACATGGTCCCTTGATATGTAGTCAACATTTTGGGAATGCCAAATCTATGAATGATCGACTCCTCAATAAAGTCGATTATCTTGGCTTGGGTAACTTCTTTCATGGGAACAGCTTCTACCCACATTGTAAAGTAGTCGACTATCACCAAGACAAACTTATGCCCCTTAGTCGAAGGAGGATGAATCATTCCTATTAGGTCGAGAGCCCAACCTCTAAATGGCCAAGGCCTGATTACAACATGTAAATGGAGGCACGAACTCTCTAAATTTGTGCATGCCTTTGGCATTGATCATAGTGTCGAGCAAAATTAATACATGATAAACCACAATTTTATGGTTTATCTGGTATTGAAATGAGTAGATTTTATCAACTTATCTTACATTTATTCACTGAAATAGCATAGTTTTAAGAATTTCTCCTAACCGTGCTTAATGATTAAAACATGCTTTTAGGCTCTTAAATTGCTAAATTTGATTCACTTATATTCTATTCGATGTCTTGATGTGTTTGTTGAATGATTTCAGGCTTAGAAGGAAAGAATGGCTTGAAGAAGTGAAGAAAAAACATGCAAAAAGGGAGAATTCATGAAGAAATGAAATTGGAGCTCCTCATGGCCATGCATACGCATCCATCATGCATATGCATCTTTTAGAAAATCGCCAATTTGCGCGTACGCATAACTGTCAACACGTGATTTACTTAAGTAGACACGTCGCCATTATTTCAAGGCTTTCTTGGGCCCAATCCAACTCATTTCTAAAGTATTTGATGCAATTCTCAAGGAGGATCAAGGGGGAGCAATTAGAGTAGTTTAGGAACATGTTTTAGGGTATTTTTCTAGAGAAAAAAGCACTTTCTTCTCTCTAGATTTAAGTTTTGATTCTTGTTTTAGGATAGATTTGTTTATATTTCCTTGTTTTATTATCTTAATTTTTCTAATTTTGTTTAGTAGTTTCTTTATTTTGTTAACTTTAGTTTATGAACTCTCTTGCTAATTTTGATTTTTTTTAATGCAAATTGATGTTTTATGTTTTCTTGATATTTGTTTGAGTTATTATTATTAGTTTCTTGCATTTGGTAGTTTTAGATTTTATTGTAATTTAATATGCTTTTCTTTTATGCCTTCCAAGTGTTTGATAAAATGCATGGTATAGCTTTAGAGTAGATCTTTGCATTCTTGGCTTCAAATTGGAAAATTAGGTAACCTTGAGTCATTAATATCCAATTTGGATTGATAATCTAGAGTTTTTAGTTAATCTTGTTTTCATTGATGTTACTTATGAATTAGGGTTAACTATGCCTATTTGACTTTCTCCCGATGTAGGAGATGACGAAATAGAATTACTCTTGATAATTGTTATGTTATGATTAATGACAAGGATAGAAAATATTGACTCTCAATCCTAGCCAAGATGCCTTCCTAGCATTTGTTAGCTTTACTTTCTTATGATTTAATTTCTTGCCTTTTTGCCTCTAAAACCCCTGTTTTCTCATAACTGATAGTACGCACATCTCACTATAACTCCTTTGAGAGACGACACGGGATCTAATACTCCCTTCTTTTATTAGTTTGCATTCGTGACAAACAAAATTAAACTCTAATAAAAGTCTTTTGCCAGTTTGGGACTATGCTTGTAACAAAATTTCGAGTTTTATAACTTGTGAATTTTCGAACCAGTCACTTGATAGCTTCCAAACACCAGTTTGGAAATTCACAAGTTATAAAACTCAAAATTTCGTTGCAAGCATAGTCCCAAACTGGCAAATGACCCTTATCAAAGTTTGATTTTGTTTGTCATGAATGCAAACTAATAAAAACCAAGAGTATTAAATCTCAGGTCGTCTCTCAAAAGAGTTGCAGTGAGGTGTGCATACTATTAGTTATGAGAAAATAGGGGTTTTGAAGGCAAAAAGGCAAGAAATTTAATGATAAGAAAGTAAAGCTAACAAATGCTAAGAACGCATCTTGGCTAGGATTGATGGTCAAGGTTTTTTATCCTTGTCATTAATCATAACATACAATTATCAAGAGTAATTCTATTTCGTCCTCTCCTACATCGGGAGAAACTCAAATAGGCATAGTTAATTCTAAGCCATAAGTAACATCAATGGAAACAAGATTAACTAACAACTCTAGATTATCAATCCAAATTGGACATTAATGACTCAAGGTCACCTAATTTCTCAATTCCAAGCCAAGAATGCAAAGATCTACTCTAAAGCTAAACCAAGCATTTTATCAAACACTTGGAAGGCATAAAAGAAAAGTGATAAGCGGATAATTTATACGCTTTTTGGCATTGTTTTTAGTATGTTTTTAGTAGAATCTAGTTACTTTTAGGGATGTTTTCATTAGTTTTTATGTTAAATTCACATTTCTGGACTTCACTATGAGTTTGTGTATTTTTCTGTAATTTCAGGTATTTTCTGGCTGAAATTGAGGGACTTGAGCAAAAATCAGATTCAGAGGTTGAAGAAGGACTGCTGATGCTGTTGGATTCTGACCTCCCTGCACTCAAAGTGGATTTTCTGGAGCTACAGAACTCAAACTGGCACGCTTCAAATTGCGTTGGAAATTAGACATCCAGGGCTTTCCAACAATATATAATAGTCCATAATTTGGCCGAGTTTAGACAACATAAAAGGGGGTTTAACGCCAGTTCTACGCTGCTGTCTGGAGCTGAACGCCAGAAATACGTTATAAACTGGCGTTCAACTCCAAGAATGACCTCTGCACGTGTAACATTCAAGCTCAGCCCAAGCACACACCAAGTGGGCCCCGGAAGTAGATTTATGCATCAATTACTTACTTCTGTAAACCCTAGTAACTAGTTTAGTATAAATAGGACTTTTTACTATTGTATTAAACATCTTGGGACGTCTGGTTCTTAGATCATGGGGGCTGGCCATTCGGCCCTGCCTGGATCTTTCACTTATGTATTTTTAACGGTAGAGTTTCTACACTCCATAGATTAAGGTGTGGAGCTCTGCTGTTTCTCAAAGATTAATGCAAAGTACTGCTGTTTTTCTATTCAATTCAACTTAGTCTGCTTCTAAGATATTCATTCGCACTTCAACCTGAATATGATGAACATGACAATCATCATCATTCCCTATGAACGCGTGCCTGACAACCACTTCCGTTCTACCTTAGATTGAATGAGTATCTCCTGGATCTCTTAACCAGAATCTTCGTGGTATAAGCTAGATTGATGGCGGCATTCATGAGAGTCCGGAAAGTCTAAACCTTGTCTGTGGTATTCCGAGTAGGACTCTGGGATTGAATGACTGTGACGAACTTCAAACTCGCGATTGCTGGGCGTAGTGACAGACGCAAAAGGAGGGTGAATCCTATTCCAGTATGATCGAGAACCTCAGATGATTAGCCGTGCTGTGACAGAGCATTTGGACCATTTTCACAAGAGGATGGGATGTAGCCATTGACAACGGCGATGCCCTTACATAAAGCCAGCCATGGAAAGGAGTAAGATGATTGGATGAAGACAGTAGGAAAGCAGAGGTTCAGAGGAACGAATGCATCTCCATACATTTATCTGAAATTCTCACCAGTGATATACATAAGTATTTCTATCTTTATTTTTTGTTTAATTAGTATTAATTTCGAAAACTCCATAATCAATTATTATCTACCTGACTGAGATTTACAAGGTGACCATAGCTTGCTTCATACCAACAATCTCCGTGGGATCGACCCTTACTCACGTAAGGTTTATTACTTGGACGACCCAGTGCACTTGCTGGTTAGTTGTGCGAAGTTGTGATAAAAAGTTGAGATTACAATTGAGCGTACCATGTTGATGGTGCCATTGATGATCACAATTTCGTGCACCAAGTTTTTGGCGCCATTGCCGGGGATTGTTCGAGTTTGGACAACTGACGGTTCATCTTGTTGCTCAGATTAGGTAACTTTCTTTTCGTTTTCTTTTCAAAAATTTTTCAAAAAAAAAACTTTCAAAAATTTCTCCTTTGTTTTCGAAAAAAAATTTTAAAATAAAAATATGTTTTCAAAAATATATTTTTCTTCAGAATTTTTAAGAATGAATTCTAGTGTTTCATGAAACATGTTGAAGCCTGGCTGGCTGTAAAGCCATGTCTAATTCTTTTGGATAGGGTATGTCAGGCATGTCATGTCTGAGTTACATACTAAATCTTGGCTGGCTATTAAGCCATGCCTGACCCTTTGATTGGAGCTTTAGACTAAAGAGCATAAGATTCCTGTAATTCATATTAAAAATTTTGGAATCCTTATTTTTCTTTTTCAAAATGATTTTCAAAAAAATTAACAGAAAATACAAAAAAATCATAAAATCATAAAAATCAAAAATATTTTGTGTTTCTTGTTTGAGTCTTGAGTCAATTTTTAAGTTTGGTGTCAATTGCATATTCATCTTGCATTTTTCGAAAAATCATGCATTCATAGTGTTCTTCATGATCTTCAAGTTGTTCTTGGTAAGTCTTCTTGTTTGATCTTGATGTTTTCTTGTTTTGTGTTGTATGGTGTTTTTCATATGCATTCTTGCATCCATAGAGTCTAAGCATCAAAGATTTCTAAGTTTGGTGTCTTGCATATTTTCTTTGCATATAAAAATTTTCAAAAATATGTTCTTGATGTTCATCTTGACATTCAAAGTGTTCTTGGTGTTCATCTTGACATTCATAGCATTCTTGCATGCATTCATTATTTTGATCTAAAAATTTCATGCATTGCATCATTTTTCATGTTTTTCTCTCTCATCATAAAAATTCAAAAATCAAAAAATATCTTCTCCGTTTTCTTCTCTTAAAATTTCGAAAATTAGATTTGACTTTTTCAAAAAATTTTAAAATCTAGTTGTCTTTATGAGTCAAATCAAATTTTCAATTTAAAAATCTCATCTTTTTCAAAATCTTTTTCAAAAATCAAATCTTTTTCATTTTTCTTAGTTATTTTCAAAAATTCTAAAAATATTTTTCAAAAATCTTTTTCTTAATTTTATATCATAATTTTCGAAAATAACATCATCAATTAATGTTCTGATTCAAAAATTTCAAGTTTGTTACTTGCTTGTTAAGAAAGATTCAAACTTTAAGTTCTAGAATCATACCTTGTGATTTCTTGTGAATCAAGTTATTAATTGTGATTTTAAAAATCAAATCTTTTTCAAAACTAATTTCAATCATATCTTTTCAAAAAAAATATCTTCTTATCTTATCTTTTTCAAAAATTTGATTTCAAAATATCTTCTCTAACTTCTTATCTTCTTATCTTTTCAAAATTGATTTTCAAATTTGTTTCAACTAACTAACTAACTCTTTGTTTGTCTCCTATCTTCTTCAAAACCACCTAACTAACTCTCTCTCTCTAATTTTCGAAAATATCTTCTCTCTTTTTCAAAAATTCTTTTTAATTAACTAATTATTTTAAATTTTGATTTTAATTTTCGAAAAATTACTAACCTTTTTCAAAAAACCATTTTCGAAAATCACTAACTCTTTTTCAAAAATTATTTTCGAAATTCTCCCTCTCTCATCCCATTCTAATTATTTATTCATCTACTAACATCTCCTCATCTCACATCTCTGCTCTCCTCACCCTTGTGTTTCTTTCCTTACATTACATTCTTTGTCCCCTTTCTTTCTTCCACTTACATAAGGACCTCTATACTGTGGTATAAAGGATCCCTGTTATTATTATTATTTTTCTGTGCCCTCTTCTTTGTCATATGAGCAGGAGCCCTATGATGGTTTATCTGAGCTATCAAAGATATCATTGGATACTTCTGCAGGTAGATCCATTCACCTAAAAAAAAACGCCTGCAGAAGCTCAAGAACTCATTGACATGGTTGCTAATAACCAGTTCATGTACACTTCTGAGAGGAATCCTGTGAGTAATGGGACGCCTATGAAGAAGGGAGTTCTTGAAATTGATACTCTGAATGCAATATTGGCTCAGAACAAAATATTGACTCAGCAAGTCAATATGATTTCTCAGAGTCTGAATGGAATACAAGCTGCATCCAACAGTACTCAAGAGGCATCTTCTGAAGAAAAAGCTTATGATCCTGAGAACCCTGCAATAGCAGAGGTGAATTACTTAGGTGAACCCTATGGAAACACCTATAATCCATCATGGAGAAATCATCCAAATCTCTCATGGAAGGATCAAAGGCCTCAACAAGGCTTTAATAATGGTGGAAGATACAGGTTTAGCAATAGCAAGCCTTTTCCATCATCCACTCAGCAACAGACAGAGAACTCTGAACAAAATACTTCTAATTTAGCAAACTTAGTCTCTGATCTATCTAAGGCCACTGTGAGTTTCATGAATGAAACAAGGTCTTCCATGCTCTGCACATCTGTGAGGCTCCATGAGAGCCCACTGTCAAGCTATTGACATTAAAGAAGCGCTTGTTGGGAGGCAACCCAATGTTTATTTATCTAATTTTCATTGTTTTCATTGTTTTATTAGGTTCATGATCATGTGGAGTCACAAAATAAATATAAAAATTGAAAATGGAATCAAAAACAGCAGAAGAAAAATCACACCCTGGAGGAAAACCTTACTGGCGTTTAAAAGCCAGTAAGAAGCATGTTTTGGGCGTTCAACGCCAGAACAGAGCATGGTTCTGGCGCTGAACGCCAGAAATGGGCAGCATCTGGGCATTTGAACGCCAGAAATGCACCCAGGAGAAGAGCTGGCGCTGAACGCCCAGAACAAGCATGGTTCTGGCGTTCAACGCCAGAAATGGGCCACAAATGGGCGTTCAACGCCCAGAATAAGCACCAATCTGGCGCTGAACGCCCAGAATTGTGTGCAAGGGCATTTTGCATGCCTAATTTGGTGCAAGGTTGTAAATCCTTGAACACCTCAGGATCTGTGGACCCCGCAGGATCCCCACCTACCTCCACTCACTCTCTTCTCTCTTCTCAATCATCCTCTCTTCCCAATAAACACTCTTCCCCAAAACTCTTCACCAATCACCTCAATCTCTCTTCCCTATCACCACTTCACCACTCACATCCATCCACTCTTCCCCATAAACCTACCTCATAAACTCCACCTACCTTCAAAATTCAAAATCAAATTCCCACCCAACCCCACCCTAAATGGCCGAAACTTAGCCCCCCTCCCTTCCCTATATAAAGCCCTCCATTCTTCTTCAAATTCACACAACACAACCCTCTCTTCCCCTTCTTGGCCGAAACACCTCTCTCTCTCCCTCTTCTCCATTTCTTCTTCTTCTTCTTCATCTATTCTTTCTCCTCTTGCTCGAGGGCGAGCAATATTCAAAGTTTGGTGTGGTAAAAGCATAAGCTTTTTGTTTTTCCATTACCATTGATGGCACCCAAGACCGGATAATCCTCTAGAAAAGGGAAAGGGAAGACAAAAGCTTCCACCTCCGAGTCATGGGAGATGAAAAGATTCATCTCCAAAGCCCATCAAGACCACTTCTATGATGTTGTGGCCAAGAAGAAGGTGATCCCTGAGGTCCCTTTCAATCTCAAAAGAAATGAGTATCCGGAGATCCGACATGAAATCCAAAGAAGAGGTTGGGAAGTTCTAACAAACCCCATCCAACAAGTCGGCATCCTAATGGTTCAAGAGTTCTATGCCAATGCATGGATCACTAGGAACCATGATCAAAGTAAGAACCCAAATCCAAAGAATTATATTACAATGGTTCGGGAGAAATACTTAGATTTTAGTCCGAAAAATGTGAGGTTGGCGTTCAACTTGCCTATGATGCAAGAAGATACACGCCCCTACACTAGAAGAGTCAACTTTAATCAAAGGTTGGACCAAGTCCTTATGGACATATGTGTGGAAGGAGCTCAATGGAAGATTGACTCCAAAGGCAAGCCGGTTCAACTAAGAAGACTGGACCTTAAGCCTGTAGCTAGAGGATGGTTGGAGTTCATCCAACGCTCCATCATCCCCACTAGCAACCGATTGAAGTTACTGCGGATCGGGCCATCATGATCCATAGCATCATGATTGGAGA
>NC_029786.2:84194904-84229661 GCF_000816755.2 Arachis ipaensis
AAAAGCAATGAGGGAGGAGCAACAAAGACAAGGAAGAGACATAGAAGAGCTCAAGGACATCTTTGGTTCCTCAAGAAGGAAACGCCACCATCATTAAGGTGGATTCATTCCTTGTTCTTATTTCTTTTGTTTTTCGTTTTTTATGTTAAGTGCTTATCTATGTTTGTGTCTTCATTACATGATCATTAGTATTTAGTAACTATGTCTTAAAGTTATGAATGTCCTATGAATCCATCACCTCTCTTAAATGAAAAATGTTTTAATTCAAAAGAACAAGAAGTACATGAGTTTCAAATTTATCCTTGAACTTAGTTTAATTATATTGAAGTGGTGACAATGCTTCTTGTTTTCTGAATGAATGCTTGAACAATGCATATATGTTTTGAAGTTGTTGTTCATGAATGTTAAATATGTTGGCTCTTGAAAGAATGATGACAAGGAGACATGTTATTTGATAATCTGAAAAATCATAAAAATGATTCTTGAAGCAAGAAAAAGCAGCAAAGAACAAAGCTTGCAGAAAAAAAAAAGATAAAAAGCAAGCAGAAAAAGCCAAAAGCTCTTAAAACCAATAGGCAACAGCAAAAAGCCAATAACCCTTAAAACCAAAAGGCAAGGGTAATAAAAAGGATCCCAAGGCTTTGAGCATCAGTGAATAGGAGGGCCTAAAGGAATAAAATCCTGGCCTAAGCGGCTAAATCAAGCTGTCCCTAACCATGTGCTTGTGGCGTGAAGGTGTCAAGCGAAAACTTGAGACTGAGCGGTCAAAGTCAAGGTCCAAAGCAAAAAAAAAGAGTGTGATAAAGTGAGATGCCAAAACTATTCAAGAGGCAAAAAGCTACAAGTCCCGCTCATCTGATTGGAGCTATGTTTCATTGATAGTTTGGAATTTGTAGTATATTCTCTTCTTTTTATCCTATTTGATTTTCAGTTGCTTGGGGACAAGCAACAATTTAAGTTTGGTGTTGTGATGAGCGGATAATTTATACGCTTTTTGGCATTGTTTTTAGTATGTTTTTAGTAGAATCTAGTTACTTTTAGGGATGTTTTCATTAGTTTTTATGTTAAATTCACATTTCTGGACTTCACTATGAGTTTGTGTATTTTTCTATAATTTCAGGTATTTTCTGGCTGAAATTGAGGGACTTGAGCAAAAATCAGATTCAGAGGTTGAAGAAGGACTGCTGATGCAATTGGATTCTAACCTCCCTGCACTCAAAGTAGATTTTCTGGAGCTACAGAACTCAAAATGGCAAGATTCCAATTGCGCTGGAAAGTAGACATCCAGGGCTTTCCAGCAATATATAATAGTCCATACTTTGGCCGAGTTTAGATAACGTAAAAGGACGTTTAACACCAGTTCTACGCTGCTGTCTGGAGCTGAACGCCAGAAACACGTCACAAACCAGAGTTGAACGCCAGAAATACGTTATAAACTGGCGTTCAACTCCAAGAATGACCTCTGCACGTGTAACATTCAAGCTCAGTCCAAGCACACACCAAGTGGGCCCCGGAAGTGGATTTATGCATCAATTACTTACTTCTGTAAACCCTAGTAACTAGTTTAGTATAAATAGGACTTTTTACTATTGTATTAGACATCTTGGGACGTCTGGTTCTTAGATCATGGGGGCTGGCCATTCGGCTATGCCTGGACCTTTCACTTATGTATTTTTAACGGTAGAGTTTCTACACTCCATAGATTAAGGTGTGGAGCTCTGCTGTTTCTCAAAGATTAATGCAAAGTACTACTATTTTTCTATTCAATTCAACTTAGTCCGCTTCTAAGATATTCATTCGCACTTCAACCTGAATATGATGAACGTGACAATCATCATCATTCCCTATGAACGCGTGCCTGACAACCACTTCCGTTCTACCTTAGATTGAATGAGTATCTCTTGGATCTCTTAACCAGAATCTTCGTGGTATAAGCTAGATTGATGGCGGCATTCATGAGAGTCCGGAAAGTCTAAACCTTGTCTGTGGTATTCCGAGTAGGACTCTGGGATTGAATGACTGTGACGAACTTCAAACTCGCGATTGCTGGACGTAGTGACAGACACAAAAGGAGGGTGAATCCTATTCCAGTATGATCGAGAACCTCAGATGATTAGCTGTGCTGTGACAGAGCATTTGGACCATTTTCACAAGAGGATGGGATGTAGCCATTGACAATGGTGATGCCCTTACATAAAGCCAGCCATGGAAAGGAGTAAGACTGATTGGATGAAGATAGCAAGAAAGCAGAGGTTCAGAGGAACGAATGCATCTCCATACATTTATCTGAAATTCTCACCAGTGATATACATAAGTATTTCTATCTTTATTTTCTGTTTAATTAGTATTAATTTCGAAAACTCCATAATCAATTATTATCCGCCTGACTGAGATTTACAAGGTGACCATAGCTTGCTTCATACCAACAATCTCCGTGGGATCGACCCTTACTCACGTAAGGTTTATTACTTGGACGACCCAGTACACTTGCTGGTTAGTTGTGCGAAGTTGTGATAAAAAGTTGAGATTACAATTGAGCGTACCATGTTGATGGCGCCATTGATGATCACAATTTCGTGCACCAAAAAGCATATTAAATTGTAATAACAATAAAATGTAAAGCTACCAAATACAAGAAACTAATAACAATAACTCAAACAAGCATAAAAAAATATAAAACATCAAATTACATTAAAGAAAATCAAAATTGACAAGAGAGTTCATAAACTAAAGTTAACAAAATAAAGAAACTAATAAGCAAAATTTAGAAAATTAAGACAATAGAATAAGGAAATGTAAACAAATCTATCCTAAAGCAAGAATTAAAACCTAAATCTACGGAGAAATTAAACCTAACATCCTAAATTCTAGAGAGACGAAGAAGCTTCTCTCTCTAGAATACTATCCTAAAACATGTTCCTAAGCTACTCTAATTGCTCCCCCTTGATCCTCCTTGAAAATTGCATCAAATACTTCAAAAATGAGTTTGATTATGCCTAAGAAAGCCCTGAAATTGCGACCCATGTGTTTACTTAAGTAAATCACGTGCTGACAATTATGTATACACATGAGGGATGCGTACACATAAATTGGCGATTTTCCAAAAGATGCGTACGAATGAGGCATGCGTACGTGCAACTTGAAAATCATGCGTACACATGACGGATGCGTACGCATGGCCATGAGAAACTCTAATCTTTATTTCTTCATGAGTTCTCCCATTTTGCATGCTTTTTCTTCACTTCTTCAAGCCATCCTTGTCTTCTAAGCCTGAAATCAGTCAACAAACACATCAAGGTATCGAATGGAACATAAGTGAATTAAATTTAGCAATTTAAGAGCTTAAAAATGATGTTTTTAATCATTAAGCATAATTAGGAGAAATTCATAAAACTATGCTATTTTAGTGAATAAATGCAAGATAAGTTGATAAAATCCACTCATTTTAATACCAGATAAACAATAAAATTATGGTTTATCAATACAATCCGTCGTCATTAAAGGTCAATACAATCCTTGTCAACGTAAGGTCCAATGCATTTTTCGACCCGCTTGATGAGCCCCATAAATACCATCATGCACCTCTATCATAGCTAAATATGCATCTTGCATACTTAAACATTGGAGCAAAGAACCATCGACACTTTTTTTGAACAGGTCCCCTCCAACCAATACAAAGCTCAATGCTAAATATTTAATTTTTTGATCTATTCTTTGATTGGGGTTTTTAAAGAAGTCAATGATCTTATATCTCCAATTGTTTGGATCGAGAGCATTTGCACAGCAAATCCCTCTTACTTCTAAAGGAGTTAAGTTAGTTTTGATTTCACTAAACTCCTTTATCAAATTGAGAGATATTTTAAAGCCATAAGCCATTTGAGCTAGCTCATTAGCTTCTTAATTCGACTATCTGAATATGTGCTTTATTGAAACTGAGTCAAACTCAGCTAAAAGGCGAATGGCTACCACAAAATATTTGGATAATTTTTTACTAATAACTCGATAGTTTCTAGCCAACTATTGAATTACTAATTGTGAATCTCCCAGGATTTCGACTGTTCGAGCTTCCTTTTCAATTAAGAGTTCTAGGCTAATGATTAAAGCCTCACACTCTGCTTCATTATTTGACAGTCCTGGCTTTAGTCAAAATATGAACTTGGTCGAAATGTCATCAGGGATAATTATCAAGATACCCACTCCTACTCTGTTTTGATGTTTCAACCTATCAAAAAATAACCTCCAAGGTTTAAGCTCTAGATATCCCAGTATATGTCGTTCATCAATATGAATGCAAGGGTGGTCTGCTAGAAAGTCAGCAATCACTTACCCTTTGACAGCCTTGGCAGGGAGATAAAATAGAGAATATTTGATCAAGGCTAACATCCACTTGCCAATTCGACCTTTCAAGATTGGATAAGAAAGCATGTATTTAATAACATCAAATTTTGAAACAACATGAACATCCTTTCTAATTAAATAACTTTTCAGCTTAGTACAAGAGAAATATAAGGCTAAGCAAAGTTTCTCGACTGCGCTATATCGAGTTTCTACATCAACCAACATTTTATTTAGATAGTAAACCACTTTTTCACTACCATCTTCATCCTCTTGGGTCAGCATGCCCCTAGAGTTGTTTCTAACACAGCTATGAATAACCGTAGTGGTCGACCTTGCTTAACAGGTACCAAGATCGGTGGTGAAGTCAAATACTGTTTGATTTGGTCGAATGCTTATTGGTGTTCATCTTTCCATTTGAATTCTTCTCCCTGTTTCAATTTCAACAAAGGAGCAAATGTCCTTGTTTTTCCAGACAAGTTTGAAATGAAATGTCGAAGAAAATTCACTTTACCTAAGAAAGATTGAAGTTCTTTCTTGTTTTTGGAAGGTGATGAGTCGAGGATAGCTTTACACTTGTTAATGTCGATAGCTATTCTTTTTAGCTGTACAATGAATCCCAAAAAAAATCAGCAGATACACCAAAAGCACATTTCAATAGGTTCGTTTTAAGTCGATGATATCTCATTCGTTTAAAAGCAGTTTCCAGATTATCCAAATGAGATTGTTTTGAGTCTGACCTTACTATTACATCATCAATGTGAATTTTCATAAACTTACTAATAAAATTGTTCATGCCCTGGGTCGAGCTGTACAATCCGGGCTGATTAAAGACAAGTCGACCGACCACTTCAGGTCTGGAATTCCCGACCTCTTCTCAAAGAGCTCGGCCAAATCGCTACAGGGAGCCCAAGCAGGCCCAAATAAAGGTACATAGCCCAAATCTAAAGGCAACTAAAGCCTAAAAAGATAAGGGCGGTTCTCCTTGAAGATAAGATGACTTCACTCAGAAGATAAGATAAGATAACTAACTTATCTTATCCGGAAAGGTCAACCTACACTACTATAAATACATTGGAGCACCTAGGTATAACTCATACTCTGATTCTACTAAAAAACCTGCTTAAAGCCCATGCTAACTTAGGCATTAGAGTCTCTTGCAGGTACCACCATCCTCCGGTGACGAAGGATCAGCAGCACCATCAAGTCCAACAAGTCAGACACGTCAGCTCCGGCCACCACTGCAGATCTCGACCGAGATCGATCTACAGTTTCAGGTAACCCTCAGAACATTGGCACCGTTGCCAGGGACCTGGAAGTCATCCCATCATCATGGCAGACGACATCGACAACGATCACAACTCTGATTTGGAAAACAGGAAGCCGCACAAGAACGCGGACACCACACCCAAGGACACACCTCAGCAAAATAGAGAAAAGCATTCTCCAAATACAGAAATTTTAGATGCCCTCCGAGAACAACAAAACCAACTTAAACAGCTCAAACAGGAAGCCAAACACCAACATGAAGCCGAGAGAGACCTCCGGAAAGAAACTAGACGACGTCGAGAGCTAGAAGATAAGCTCCTAAAGCTCGAGGCTGACCTCAAAACTAAAACAGTTCAATCCAGCCACGGCGACAACCCCCACAAGGATCAGGATCCCTTCACCAAAGAGATCATGAAAACCAAAGTGCCGAAGGATTTTAAAGCTCCCGACATGACTTCATACGACGGCACCTTGGATCCAAGCCATCATCTCAGCAATTTCAGAAGTAGAATGTATATCACCGATGCCTCGGACGCTATTCGTTGCAAAGCCTGCCCAACAACCCTAACAAAGACAGCTATTAAGTGGTTCGACAGTCTGCCTCCCAGATCCATCACAAGTTTTGATGACTTAGCCAAGAAGTTTCTTGCCAGATTTTCCATTCAGAGGGACAAAGCCAAACACGCCCCGAGCCTACTAGGGATCAAGCAAGGAGATCAGGAGAGTCTTCGCAGCTATATAGAAAGATTCAACAAAGCATGTCTGGATATACAAAGCCTACCAACAGAAGCAGTCATCATGGGTCTCATCAATGGCCTGCGGGAAGGGCCCTTTAGTCACTCTATATCAAAGAAATACCCAACATCTTTAAATGAAGTGCAAGAACGGGTAGAGAAATATATCAACATGGAAGAAAATTCTCGATTAGGAGAGACCTCGAAATTCGGATTCTCCTACTCCTCCCGAGATAAGGATAAAGATTCTAGGAAAAAAAAAGATCAACACGGAGAGAAGCCTAAAAAATACCACAATTACACCCATCTTCGGGTGTCTCTTGTGGACATTTTTCGAGAAGTATGCCACACTGAGAAGATTCCACCACCTCGTCCAATCAAAAGCAAAAAAGGAGGAGGAAATTGGACAGAATACTGTGAATACCACCGAATCTATGGACATCCTACAAACGAGTGTTTCGACTTAAAGAATGTCAAAAAAATTGGTAAGAGATGGGCGACTAGATCGGTACTTAGCCAACAAAACGGATGAACCCAGAAAAAGAAGAAGGGATGAAGAGGTCGGACGAGCTGAACGACCACCCCGCACCCCAGAGAGGCACGTTCACATGATAAATAGAGGATTCGCAGGAGGAGAGATCTCCAAATCATCTCGCAAAAGGCACCTTAAAGAAGTATATCACGTTGGAGGAGGAGAAGGATCACCCGACCTCCCTACTATTACTTTTACCCAGGAAGACGCAGCAAGCATCATCCCGGGACATGATGATCCCATGGTCATTACTATCATATTGGCCAATGCCAATCTCCACCGCACATTGGTGGACCAAGGAAGCTCAGCGGATATCTTGTTTAAATCCACCTTCGACAAACTCAGCCTATAAGAGAAAGAGCTCAAAGTATATCCGAACAGCCTATTTGGACTAGGAGACACTCCAATCCAACCACTTGGATATATCTCACTACACACAACCTTTGGAAAGGGAACCCGATCAAGGACACTCAACATAGACTACATCGTAGTAGACGTGAGCTCAGCCTACAATGCCCTGATAGGTCGGGCAACACTAAATCAGCTTGCCGCAGTAGTTTCAACTCCACATCTATGCATGAAGTTCCCAACTCCAGAAGGGATTGCCATGATAAAAAGAGACCAGAAAATTGCACGACGCTGCTACAACAAAAGTCTGAACCTTAGAGGCAAAGGAGAAGAAATCAACACTATGGAACTCGGGGGAGTTTAAGGTCGGGAGGAACTTCGTCCACAACCAGAGGGTGAGATCGAGGAACTCCAAATCGGAGATATCCCGGATAAAACAACAAATATTAGGGCAACCTTGACAAGAGACATAAAGGAGCCTCTGATACAGTTCCTAAGGGATAATGCCGACCTCTTTGCATGGAAGGCCACAGACATGCCGGGCATAGATCCCAAACTAATGTGCCACAAACTGGTGGTATACTCAGGATCTCGGCCAGTACAATAGAAGTGTCGGAAGCTCAGACCAGAGAGATCCCAAGCCATGGAAGAACAGGTACAAGCTCTACTCGAGACAGGATTCATAAGAGAAGTCAAGTATCCACTATGGCTGGTCAATGTTGTATTGATGAAAAAGTCAAATGGGAAAGGGCAAATGTGCACTGATTACACCGACCTCAATAAAGCATGTCCAAAAGATCCTTATCCACTCCCAAGCATAAACACTCTAGTGGATGCCTCCTCCAGATACAAGTACCTTTCCTTCATGGATGCTTATTCAGGATATAATCAAATCCCGATGTACCCACCTGATCAAGAAAAGACTTCATTCTTAACCCTAAAAGTAAATTACTATTATGTCGTCATGCCATTCGGACTCAAAAACGTTGGAGCTACCTACCAAAGATTAATGAATAAGGTCTTCGCTGACCATATCGGGAAACTCATGGAGGTCTATGTGGACGACATGTTGGTAAAAACACAAAGTGAGGAATCATTACTGTCCGACCTCACCAAAGTGTTCGACACCATCAGAAAGCATGGCATGCGACTTAATCCCGCAAAGTGTACCTTTGCAGTAGAAGCCGGCAAATTCCTGGGTTTCATGCTAACACAACGAGGAATCGAGGCGAAACCGGATAAATGCCGAGCTATACTCAACATGAAAAGTCCGACCTGTGTCAAAGAAGTACAACAACTCAACGGAAGACTGGCAGCCTTGTCCAGATTTCTAGCCAGATCGGTCATAAGATCTCTCCCCTTTTACGCCACATTAAGAAAGGGAAAGAGAAAAAATTTCTGGGACAACCAACCACTCTTACTCGACCACGGGAAGGAGAAGCACTCATACTATACCTCGTAGTAGGAAGTCGGTTAATAGCCTCAGCACTAGTCAGAGAAGACAAAAGTGGGCAACAACCCATCTACTTCATCAGCAAAGCCCTACAAGGGGCCGAACTGAACTATCAAAAGATAGAAAAGTTCGCCTATGCTCTTATACTAACTTCTCGACGACTTCGGCCATATTTTTGAGCTCACACAATCAAGGTTCGGACTAACCAACCCCTGAAAGGCATTCTACAGAAGACAGACTTAGCTGAAAGGATTCTACAATGGGCAGTCGAGCTATCTGAGTTCGATCTTCAATATGAAGCTCGAACGGCCATCAAGTCTCAGTATTTGGCTGATTTCATTGTTGATTATACTGACACCCCGGGAACTCCTATAAAATGTAATCTCTATGTAGACGGCTCTTCAAACAAAACTGGGAGTGGTGCAGGTGTGGTAATAGAAAGCAACCAGGGAACCCAAATCGAACTCTCTCTAAAATTTGAGTTCCCTACTTCAAACAACCAGACCGAATACGAGGCGTTACTAGCTGGTTTGAGACTGGCTAAGGAAGTTGGAGTTCAAAAGCTTATCATCTTCAGCGATTCACAAGTAATCACCTCATAAATAGCAGGGAGTTACCAAGCTAAGGACCCCACCATGAAAAAGTACCTGGACAAAACCAGGAAACATCTCGAATAACTCGGGGAATATGAGGTCCGCCATATACCTCGGAAACAGAACGCTCGAGCTGATGCACTCTCAAAATTAGCCAGCACCAAACCAGGGGACAATAATAGAAGCCTCATTCGGGAAATACTGCAAAACCCATCAATCTCGGAGGAAGAAAAGATCCTAGTCATATCAGGTCAGGATCAAGGATGGATGACCCCCATAATCAATTACCTCAAATCAGAGACACTCCCTGCAGATAAGAATGAGGCGAAGAGGCTGAGACGAGAAGCACAATACTATACCATCATAAACAACATCTTATACAAGAGAGGGATCTCGACACCCCTATTAAAATGTGTGCCCACCTCCAACACAATGGAGGTCTTGGAAGAAATACACAGTGGCATATGTGGCAACCATCTTGGAGCACGAGCTCTCTCCAAAAAAGTACTCCGAGCTGGATTCTTTTGGCCGACTTTGCAAAAGGAAGCAACAGAGTTCGTAAAGACATGTCCACCATGTCAGAAACATGCTAACTTCCACATCGCCCCACCAGAGGAGCTCATCAACATAACATCACCTTGGTCGTTCCCAAAATGGGGACTCGACCTCCTGGGACCCTTTCCCCATGGATCAGGACAAGTCAAGTTCTTCATTGTAGGGGTCGATTACTTCACAAAATAGATTGAGGCAGAGCCCCTAGCTAATGCCACTGCTCAAAGAAGTCAGAAATTCTTATATAGAAATATTGTCACAAGGTTTGGGGTTCCTCACACCGTCACCACAGACAATGGCACTCAATTCACAGATGCAGGTTTCAGGAAGTTGGTAGCTAACTTGAAAATAAAGCACCAATTCACATCCGTAGAACACCCCAGGCTAATGCACAAGCAAAAGCTGCCAACAAAGTCATACTAGCCGGGTTAAAATGGAGACTACAGGATGCAAAGAAGAACTTCCACAAGTCCTCTGGGTATATCGGACAACTCCACACTCCACCACAAAGGAATCACTTTTTAGATTGGCTTACGGAATAGAGGCAATGATCCCGGTAGAAATCGAAGAAGGATCCCCCAGAATGATCTACTATAATGAAGAGGCCAACTCTCAACTCCAAAAGGAAGAGCTCGACCTACTTCCAGAAATCCAAGAAAGAGCTCAGATCAGAGAGGAGGCATTAAAACGTCGAATGGCCTCAAGATACAATCGAAAGGTAGTATAGCGAAGCTTTGCCAACAGCGACCTCATCCTAATCCGAAATGATATCGGAACAAGTCAACCAGGAGAGGGGAAGCTAGTAGCTAACTGGAAAGGACCCTACCGAGTCACAGAGGTACTGGGAAAAGGCTACTACAAAGTGTCCGAACTCGAAGGGCGAGAGCTACCAAGGTCGTGGCATGCCTGCAACCTAAGAAGGTATTACAGTTAGGAGGTAATAAAGATCTTAGGTCAAGGTGCACTCTTTTTTCTGAAAATGTTTTTTAACGAGGCACCAAGCCAATATCTGTAAAATTGCCTGACTTAGAGGGATAAACACCCACATGTATATATTTTATTTGCATATATGTCTACTTTCTATTGGAATAAAACTTTTCAGATTCTCTACAAAGTTTCTCTACCAAGACGCATTAATCTGAACGCAAAAATCCATCGCCCAATTACAAAGCTACAGGTCGGCAAGGTGAAAACCCAATTCACCGCCCGACCACAATGAAAATCGAATTCATCGTCCGAATTTCTATAAAGGTCGGTAAGGTGAAAACCAAATTCACCGGCCGACTTCAACAAGGTCGGCCAAGTGAGAACTAAACTCACCGCCCAACCTCGACAAAATTGGCAAGATGAAAAAGCGATAAAAACATATTAATACAAAAAGTTATAAAAATTAATCCATAGAAAGAGGCCTGCCGAGGTCTGAGAAAAAATGGATTGCTAAAAATAACTTAGAACAGACCGACATGAAGAAGTCGGACCAATCGACCAAAGCGACAAAAGTTATAAAAAGTAATCCATAGAAAGAAGCCTGACGAGGTCTGAGAAAAAATGGATTACTAAAAATAACTTAGAATGGACCGACATGAAGAAGTCGGACCAGACTGATCAAAGCGACAAAGTTATAAAAAGTAATCCATAGAAAGAGGCCTGGCCAGCCCTGATTAAAAATGGATTACTAAAAATAACTCGAGAAAGAGTGACAAGGGAAGTCGACCAACAAAAGGCGTGCGCTAAAAGGGACACAGCTCAACCTAAAAAGCCACGACCTCACAAAAAGCTATCAAAATTGCTCAGAAGAACATTAGCAAGTCGTCGAACAAAGCTAGCCTCAAAGGTCACTCCGAATAAAGCAGGAAATGAACAAACACAAAGGCAATCAAAAGAGGGCGGATAGCAAAGTCCAACATTCTAAAGATTCCTAGAAACATCAAAATGCTGCAAACAAACACATCAAAAGAAACACAGCAATCATTAAAAATACTCAGAAGGCAACCTGGAAGAGGACCTCAAGAGTTCAAAAGTACTTTGTTTATCTACTAAGTTGCATGGAAGCAACTAACAGCCACAGGAACCAAGTTATAACCAAAATTACAAGAACAGAGTTCAAAAGCCCACAAGTCGGGCTGTGGAGACAAAAACATATAAATCATAAGGGGTGCAAAGTTTCCCCAGTAGCAGCGTCAGTAGCAGAAGAAGGAGGAATGATATTCACAGGAACAGCGTCCATGGTCCCATCCTCACGATTGAGTATCTCACAATCCGGATCAGGTTGGGAACGGTCGACCTCGGCAGTAGGATTTGAAGAAGTCGTGGTGGCAGAGGCTTTGACTGGCGGCACACGGGGAGGATTTTCCTCTTCATCCTCATCCGGGGCAACGACAATTTTACCATCCTCTACAATGTTTTCATAGGTATCAGTCACACTACCTACAAGATGACTCTGGAGCTCAGTATAGTTAGCTCGAGCAGACTCCAGCCTCTCCCTGGTCTCCAGCAACTTGCCATAAGTTCGAGTATAACTCTCCTTCGACTTCTTGGCCATCTTCTCAGCCAAATTCGCAACCGCCTCAGCTCTGGTAGCCCGAGACTTTTCCTTCTCCAAATCCAACTCCAATTTAATTATCCTAGCATCAAGCTCTTCCTTCACCCCCTTGATTCTATCAAATTCCGACTTTGCATCCTCCAAGAACTCCTTAGTTGCATGAACTGGGGAACCCTGAACAGTTCGAAACAAAGCCGCAGCCATATGGGCCATTCGAATGCTGCTACCTAGTAATAAAATTCAAGTGATGTAGGATGGACACATCATCCATTGGAAGTCGACCAAAGGGGGAAATTTGATTATCGACAAACCCCATAGCATCAAAATCAGGGGCATCCAGGTCGTAGGGCTCAACAGTCTTCTGCTTCTTGGGAGGAGGACCGGCAGCAGAAGGAGAAGCAGCACCAGAGGTCGACTGGGGAAGGTCAGAAGAAGCCAGGCGAACCTGGGGAGTCGGTATGATCTTCCTCGGTCCAGAAGTGTCCGAGGTCGACCTCCTCAGCATAACCTTGGAAGATCCCTCCCCAGGACCTTTGGCCGAGATATCCTGAGCAGCAGTCGCCTTCCTGGCTCGCTTAAAGGCCTTCATGGAATCTGTAGTTTTCACCATCTCTGAAAAATAAAGCAACAAAACCGAAGTTGCAAGTTAGAAAGAGATGGATTGGCAAAACAAACAAAATAACAAAGACAAAGCTAAAAGGAAATCGGCAACTACCCAATTCAGTGCGAAGAAGGGAGGGATCCCCCAAGAACATCTTCATATCGAGATGGGAAGGTGATGAGCGGATAATTTATACGCTTTTTGGCATTGTTTTTAGTATGTTTTTAGTAGAATCTAGTTACTTTTAGGGATGTTTTTATTGGGTTTTATGTTAAATTCACATTTCTGGACTTTACTATGAGTTTGTGTATTTTTCTATGATTTCAGGTATTTTCTGGCTGAAATTGAGGGACTTGAGCAAAAATCAGATTCAGAGGTTGAAGAAGGACTGCTGATGCTGTTGGATTCTGACCTCCCTGCACTCAAAATAGATTTTCTGGAGCTACAGAACTCAAAATGGCGCGCTTCTAATTGCTTTGGAAAGTAGACATCCAGGGCTTTCCAGAAATATATAATAGTCCATACTTTGGCCAAGTTTAGACGACATAAAATGGCGTTGAACGCCAATTCTACGCTGCTGTCTGGAGTTAAACGCCAGAAACACGTCACAAACCAGAGTTGAACGCCAGAAACACGTTACAACCTGGCGTTCAACTCCAGAAAGAGCCTCTACACATGTAACATTCAAGTTCAGCCCAAGCACACACCAAGTGGGCCCCGGAAGTGGATTTATGCATCAATTACTTACTTCTGTAAACCCTAGTAGCTAGTTTATTATAAATAGAACTTTTTACTATTGTATTTGAGATCCTGGATTGTATTTTTGATCCTGTGATCACGTTTTGGGGGCTGGCCATTCGGCCATGCCTGAACCTTTCACTTATGTATTTTCAACAGTAGAGTTTCTACACTCCATAGATTAAGGTGTGGAGCTCTGCTGTTCCTCATGAATTAATGCAAAGTACTACTATTTTTCTATTCAATTCAACTTATTCTGCTTCTAAGATATTCATTCGCACTTCAACATGAATGTGATGAACGTGACAATCATCATCATTCCCCCACGAACGCGTGCCTGACAACCACTTCCGTTCCACCTTAGAATGGATGAGTATCTCTTAGATCTCTTAATCAGAATCTTCGTGGTGTAAGCTAGAATGATGGCGGCATTCATGAGAATCCGGAAAGTCTAAACCTTGTCTGTGGTATTTCGAGTAGGATTCTGGGATTGAATGACTGTGACGAACTTCAAACTCACGAGTGCTGGGCGTAGTGACAGACGCAAAAGGAGGGTGAATCCTATTCCAGTATGATCGAGAACCTCAGATGATTAGCCGTGCTGTGACAGAGCATTTGGACCATTTTCACAAGAGGATGGGATGCAGCCATTGATCACGGTGATGCCTCCAGACAATTAGCCATGCAGTGACAGCGCATCGGACCATTTTCCAGAGAGGATGAAAAGTAGCCATTGACAATGGTGATGTCCTTACATAAAGCCAGCCATAGAAAGGAGTAAGACTGATTGGATGAAGACAGCGGAAAAGCAGAGATTCAGAGGGACGAAAGCATCTCTATACCTTTATCTGAAATTCTCACCAGTGATATACATAAGTATTTCTATCTTTATTTTCTGTTTAATTAGTATTATTTTCCAAAACTCCATAATCAATTATTATCCGCCTGACTGAGATTTACAAGATGACCATAGCTTGCTTCATACCAACAATCTCCGTGGGATCGACCCTTACTCACGTAAGGTTTTATTACTTGGACGACCCAGTGCACTTGCTGGTTAGTTGTATCGAAGTTGTGAATGAAAAACGATTTATTAAGACGTGAGTACAGAGTTTTTGGCGCCGTTACCTGAGATCACAATTTTGTGCACCAAGTTTTTGGCGCCATTGCCGGGATTGTTCGAGTTTGGACAACTGACGGTTCATCTTGTTGCTCAGATTAGGTAATTTTCTTTTTGTTTTATTTTCAAAAATTTTTCGAAAAAAAAAGTTTCAAAAAAAATATTAATAATTGTTTTCAAAAATATAATTTTCTTCAGAATTTTTAAGAATGAATTCTAGTGTTTCATGATGATTTGTTGAATCTTGGCTGGCTGTAAGCCATGTCTAATCTTTTGGACCGGGATTTCAACTTATCATCACAAGAACTTGTTGATTCTCACACACTTAGTTGCTCTATACATGGAAAGTATCAATATCTGCTGAAGCTTGGCTGGCCATTGGCCATGTCTAGTGTTTTGGACCGGAGCTTTCATTGAAAGCTTGGCTGGCTAGTGAGCCATGTCTAATTCCTGGACTGAAGCTTTAGACTAACATGGCAAGATTCCTGGAATTCATATTAAAAATTTTGGAATCCTTATTTTTTCTTTTACAAATAATTTTCGAAAAATCCAAAAAAATCATAAAATCATAAAAATCAAAAATATTTTGTGTTTCTTGTTTGAGTCTTGAGTCAATTTTTAAGTTTGGTGTCAATTGCATACTCATCTTGCATTTTTCAAAAATTGCATTAATGCATTCATAGTGTTCTTCATGATCTTCAAGTTGTTCTTGATAAGTCATCTTGTTTGATCTTGATGTTTTCTTGTTTTGCATCTTTTCTTGTTTTACATGTGCATTTTTGCATCCATAGAGTCTAAACATGAAAGATTTCTAAGTTTGGTGTCTTCCATGTTTTCTTTGCATCAAAAAATTTTTCAAAAATAAGTTCTTGATGTTCATCTTGACATTCAAAGTGTTCTTGGTGTTCATCTTGATATTCATAGTGTTCTTGCATTCATCACATGCTTAGATCCAAAATTTTCATGCATTGCATCATTTTCATGTTTTTCTCTTTCATCATAAAAAATTCAAAAATCAAAAAAAATATCTTTCCCTTTTTCTCTCTTAAAAATTCAAAAATTTGAGTTGACTTTTTCAAAACTTTTTAAAATTCAGTTGTTTCTTATGAGTCAAATCAAATTTTCAATTTAAAAATATTATCTTTTCAAAATATTTTTCAAAAATCAAATTTTTTTCATTTTTCTTAGTTATTTTCAAAAATTCCAAAAATATTTTTCAAAAATCTTTTTTCTTAATTTTACATCATATTTTCGAAAATCACATCATTAATTAATGTTTTGATTCAAAAAATTTCAAGTTTGTTACTTACTTGTTAAGAAAGATTCAAACTTTAAGTTCTAGAATCATATCTTGTGATTTCTTGTGAATCAAGTCATTAATTGTGATTTTAAAAATCAAATCTTTTTCAAAACTAATTTCAATCATATCTTTTCAAAAAATATCTTTTTATTTTATCTTTTTCAAAATCATATCTTTTTCAAAAATTTGATTTTAAAATATCTTTTCTAACTTCCTATCTTCTTATCTTTTCAAAATTGATTTTCAAAATTTGTTTTAACTAACTAACTAACTCTCTCTCTCTAATTTTCGAAAATATCTCCCTCTTTTTCAAAAATTCTTTTTTAATTAACTAATTATTTTAATTTTTTATTTTAATTTTCGAAAATTAAAAACAATTTTCGAAAATCACTAACTCTTTTTCAAAAATAATTTTCGAAAATTCTCTCTCTCTCTCTCTCATCTCATTCTATTCATTTATTCATCTACTAACACTTCTCTTCATCTCACATCTCTGATCTCCTCACCCTTGTGTTTCTTTCTTTACATTATATTCTTTTCTTCTTCTTTTCTTCTACTCACACAGGGACCTCTATACTGTGGTAAAAAGGATCCCTATTATTATTTTTTTTTCTGTTCCCCCTTTTTCATATGAGCAGGAGCAAAGACAAGAATACTCTTGTTGAAGTAGATCCAGAACCTGAAAGGACTCTGAAGAGGAAACTAAGAGAAGCTAAATTACAACAATCCAGCAAGCACCTTTCTGAAATTTTCGAACAGGAAGAGGAGATGGCAGCCGAAAATAATAATAATGCAAGGAGGATGCTTGGTGACTTTACTGCACCTAATTCCAATTTACATGGAAGAAGCATCTCCATCCCTACCATTGGAGCAAACAATTTTGAGCTTAAACCTCAACTAGTTTCTCTAATGCAACAAAACTGCAAGTTTCATGGACTTCCATCTGAAGATCCTTTTCAGTTCTTAACTGAATTCTTACAGATCTGTGATACTGTTAAGACTAATAGAGTAGATCCTGAAGTCTACAGGCTCATGCTTTTCCCTTTTGCTGTAAGAGACAGAGCTAGAGTGTGGTTGGACTCTCAACCCAAAGATAGCCTGAACTCTTGGGATAAGCTGGTCACAGCTTTCTTAGCCAAGTTCTTTCCTCCTCAAAAGCTGAGTAAGCTTAGAGTGGATGTTCAAACTTTCAAATAGAAAGAAGGTGAATCCCTCTATGAAGCTTGGGAGAGATACAAGCAACTGACCAAAAAGTGTCCTTCTGACATGCTTTCAGAATGGACCATCCTGGATATATTCTATGATGGTTTATCTGAGCTATCAAAGATGTCATTGGATACTTCTGCAGGTGGATCTATTCACCTAAAGAAAACGCCTGCAGAAGCTAAAGAACTCATTGACATGGTTGCTAACAACCAGTTCATGTACACTTCTGAGAGGAATCCTGTGAATAATGGGACGCCTCAGAAGAAAGGAGTTCTTGAGATTGATACTCTGAATGCTATATTGGCTCAGAATAAAATATTGACTCAACAAGTCAATATGATTTCTCAGAATCTGAATGGAATGCAAGCTGCACCTAACAGTACTCAAGAGACTTCTTATGAAGAAGAAGCTTATGATCCTGAGAACCCTGCAATAGCAGAGGTAAATTACATGGATGAACCATATGGAAACACCTATAATCCATCATGGAGAAATCACCCAAATCTCTCATAGAAGGATCAACAAAAGCCTCAACAAGGCTTTAATAATGGTGGAAGAAACAGGTTTGGCAATAGTAAACCTTTTACATCATCCACTCAGCTATAGATAGAGAACTCTGAACAAAATACCTCTAATTTAGCAAACTTAGTCTCTGATCTATCTAAGGCCACTGTGAGTTTCATGAATGAAACAAGGTCCTCCATTAGAAATTTGGAAGCACAAATGGGCCAGCTGAGTAAAAGGATCACTGAAATCCCTCCTAGTACTCTCCCAAGCAATACAGAAGAAAATCCAAAAGGAGAGTGCAAGGCCATTGAAATGACCATCATGGCCGAAACCACAAAAGAGGAGGAGGACGTGAATCCCAAGAAGGAAGACCTCCTGGGACGTCCAGTGATGAATAAGGAGTTTCCCTCTGAGGAACCAAAAGAATCTGAGACTCATCTAGAGACCATAGAGATTCCATTGAACCTCCTTATGCCATTCATGAGCTCTGATGAGTATTCTTCTTCTGAAGAGAATGAGGATATTACTGAAGAGCAAGTTACCAAGTACCTTGGTGCAATCATGAAGCTGAATGCCAAATTATTTGGTATTGAGACTTGGGAAGATGAACCTCCCTTGTTCACCAATGAACTAAGTGATCTGGATCAACTGAGATTGCCCCAGAAGAAACAGGATCCTGGAAAGTTCTTATTACCTTGTACCATAGGCACCATGACCTTTGAGAAGGCTCTGTGTGACCTTGGTTCAGGGATAAACCTCATGCCCCTCTCTGTAATAGAGAAATTGGGAATCTTTGGAGTGCAAGCTACTAAAATCTCATTAGAGATGGCAGAAAATTCAAGAAAACAGGCTTATGGACAAGTAGAGGACGTGTTAGTAAAGGTTGAAGACCTTTACATCCCTGCTGATTTCATAGTCCTAGATACTGGGAAGGATGAGGATGAATCCATCATCCTTGGAAGACCCTTCCTAGCCACAGCAAGAGCTGTGATTAATGTTGACAGAGGTGAATTAGTCCTTCAATTGAATGAGGACTCCCTTGTGTTTACAACTCAAGGTTATCCTTCTGTAAACATGGAAAAGAGGCACAGTAAGCTTCTCCCACTGCAGAGTCAACCAGAGCCCCCACAGTCAAACTCTAAGTTTGGTGTTGGGAGGCCACAACCAAACTCCCATATCCAAACTCTAAGTTTGGTGTTGGGATGTCTCAACAATGCTCTGAACATCTGTGAGGCTCCATGAGAGCCCATTGTCAAGCTATTGACATTAAAGAAGCGCTTGTTGGGAGGCAACCCAATTTTTATTTATCTAATTTTTATTTTCATTGTTTTTCATGTTTNTACACAACACAACCCTCTCTTCTCTTCTTGGCCGAATACACCTCTCCCCCCTCTCCTCCATATTTTCTTCTTCTTCTTCATCTATTCTTTCTTCTCTTGCTCGAGGGCGAGCAATATTCTAAGTTTAGTGTGGTAAAAGCATAAGCTTTTTGTTTTTTCATTACCATTGATGGCACCCAAGACCGGAGAATCCTCTAGAAAAGGGAAAGGGAAGACAAAAGCTTCCACCTCCGAGTCATGGGAGATGGAAAGATTCATCTCCAAACCTCATCAAGACCACTTCTATGATGTTGTGGCCAAGAAGAAGGTGATCCCCGAGGTCCCTTTCAAGCTCAAGAGAAATGAGTATCCGGAGATCCGACATGAAATCCAAAGAAGAGGTTGAGAAGTTCTAACAAACCCCATCCAACAAGTCAGCATCCTAATGGTTCAAGAGTTCTATGCCAATGCATGGATCACTAAGAACCATGATCAAAGTAAGAACCCGAATCCAAAGAATTATATTACAATGGTTCGGGGGAAATACTTAGATTTTAGTTCGGAAAATGTGAGGTTGGCGTTCAACTTGCCTATGATGCAAGGAGATGCACGCCCCTATACTAGAAGGGTCAACTTTAATCAAAGGTTGGACCAAGTCCTCATGGACATATGTGTGGAAAGAGCTCAATAGAAGATTGACTCCAAGGGCAAGCCGGTTCAACTAAGAAGACTGGACCTCAAGCCTGTAGCTAGATGATGGTTGGAGTTCATTCAACGCTACATCATCCCCACTAGCAACCGATCTGAAGTTACTGTGGATCGGGCCATCATGATCCATAGCATCATGATTGGAGAGGAAGTAGAAGTTCATGAAGTCATCTCCCTTTAACTCTACAAAATAGCCGAAAAGCCCTCTCCTTGGGCAAGGCTAGCTTTTCCTCATCTTATTTGCCATCTATGCAATTCGGCTGGGATTGACATAGAAGGAGACATTCCCATTGAGGAAGAGAAGCTCATCACTAAGAAAAGGATGGAGCAAGCAAGAGAGCCCATTCATGGATCTCAAGAGACGCATGAAGCTCATCACCATGAGATCCCGGAGATGCCTCAAATGCATTTTCGTCCACAAAACTATTGGGAGCAAATCAACACCTCCCTAGGAGAGTTAAGTTCCAACATGGGACAATTAAGGGTGGAACATCAAGAGCACTCCATCATCCTTCATGAAATAAGAGAAGATCAAAAAGCAATGAGGGAGGAGCAACAAAGACAAGGAAGAGACATAGAAGAGCTCAAGGACATCATTGGTTCCCGGACAAGCAACAATTTAAGTTTGGTGTTGTGATGAGCGGATAATTTATACGCTTTTTGGCATTGTTTTTAGTATGTTTTTAGTAGAATCTAGTTACTTTTAGGGATGTTTTTATTGGTTTTTATGTTAAATTCATATTTCTGGACTTTACTATGAGTTTTTCTGTTTTTCTGTGATTTCAGGTATTTTCTGGCTGAAATTGAGGGACTTGAGCAAAAATCAGATTCAGAGGTTGAAGAAGGACTGCTGATGCTGTTGGATTCTGACCTTCCTACACTCAAAATGGATTTTCTGGAGTTACAGAACTCAAAATGGTGCGCTTCCAATTGCGTTGGAAAGTAGACATCCAGGGCTTTCCAGAAATATATAATAGTCCATACTTTGGCCGAGTTTAGATGACGTAAAAGGGCGTTAAACGCCAATTCTACGCTGCTGTCTGGAGTTAAACGCCAGAAACACGTCACAAACCAGAGTTGAACGCCAGAAACACGTTACAACCTGGCGTTCAACTCCATAAAGAGCCTCTGCACATGTAACATTCAAGCTCAGCCCAAGCACACACCAAGTGGGCCCCAGAAGTGGATTTATGCATCAATTACTTACTTCTGTAAACCCTAGTAGCTAGTTTATTATAAATAGAACTTTTTACTATTGTATTTAAGATCCTGGATTGTATTTTTGATCCTGTGATCACGTTTTGGGGGCTGGCCATTCGGCCATGCCTGAACCTTTCACTTATGTATTTTCAACGGTAGAGTTTCTACACTCCATAGATTAAGGTGTGGAGCTCTGCTGTTCCTCATGAATTAATGCAAAGTACTACTATTTTTCTATTCAATTCAACTTATTCCGCTTCTAAGATATTCATTCGTACTTCAACATGAATGTGATGAACGTGACAATCATCATCATTCCCCCACGAACGCGTGCCTGACAACCACTTCCATTCCACCTTAGAATGGATGAGTATCTCTTGGATCTCTTAATCAGAATCTTCGTGGTATAAGCTAGAATGATGGCGGCATTCATGAGAATCCGGAAAGTCTAAACCTTGTCTATGGTATTCCGAGTAGGATTCTGGGATTGAATGACTGTGACAAACTTCAAACTCGCGAGTGCTGGGCGTAGTGACAGACGCAAAAGGAGGGTGAATCCTATTCCAGTATGATCGAGAACCTCAGATGATTAGACGTGCTGTGACAGAGCATTTGGACCATTTTCACAAGAGGATAGGATGCAGCCATTGACCACTTCTGTTTAATTAGTATTATTTTTGAAAACTCCATAATCAATTACTATCCACCTGACTGAGATTTACAAGATGACCATAGCTTGCTTCATACCAACAATCTCCGTGGGATCGACCCTTACTCACGTAAGGTTTTATTACTTGGACGACCCAGTGCACTTGCTGGTTAGTTGTATCGAAGTTGTGATTGAAAAGCGATTTATTAAGACGTGCGTACAGAGTTTTTGGCGCCGTTACCTGAGATCACAATTTTGTGCACCAGGAGGCTCCCCCCAATTTTCCTCTAGTACATGCACAAAAGCCTACTCGATTTCATCTAACATTTCCCAAGTATACCTAGATACTACCACATTCTTTTGCCAGCATAAAGGGAAGGCAGGCTCATTATTCTGTTCCAAGAAAAAAGACCGAGCTCCTTCAACATCTCGGACCTTGAAAAAATAGTTTTTGAAATTCCTAAACGATTCGTCGTACATAAAAAAACTTTCTTTCACTGGGAGCTCAGAAAGAAATCCAGGAATCCTTCTTCTTAGCTGCCCCAGGCTTCGTCAAAACAAAAAGATAAAGAAAGAGAGTTTGAGAAGGTTGGACATCCAGTTCTTGGCACAACAGTTAGAAGATTTTTATGAAGCCCCACGAGTTCGGGTGAAGTTGAGAAGGAGCTACGTTGCAGGACCATAACAGGTCGGTCTCAAAGGCAGTAAAAGGAATGGTGATGTTCATTTGACTAAAAAAGTAATCATACGCATAAAAGTAGGGACGTTCCCCCTAAGTCAGAGAAGGAAAACAAACTCTCTCATCAGGGTCAGGTGCTACCAACTCATAATTTTTCTCCTGATCTCTACTACTACAAACCTTGTGATGTCTCCTAAGTTGCACACAATACTCAGAATTAACCACAGAAACACACATCAAGACGAGGGAATCCAGCCAGTCAGACATGCCCTCGGGGACTTTGGTGGACATCTCGACAATATTTTTGCGAGAAGACATGGGTCAACTATTCCTATAGTAAGTAAAAGAAAAATGGGGTTGCTACCAAACAACTCGGGCATATAAGGAAACAACTCGAACAATAACAGCAAAACATCAAGTGTCAGATACAGCAATAAAAGGGAAACCCAGGACTCACACGAAAGACCAGGGGCACCCTTTGGAGGCAAATAACAAAGTAAGAGCCCAGGAAAGGAGGGAAATCTACAGTCTATGTCCCGACACCTCTCAAACAAGAAAACAACCCTCCTTTGACAGCGACACTCCACAAAGAAAGTCACAATTCACAAAAAAGTCATCAAAGTCACGATCTTTTCACAGTTTATCAGCAAAGGGATTTCGTCACATCTAAAGGAAATCATCCATGCCATACAAAACAGCAAACCATCAAACATCAAACAAACCACGCAGAAATCATCAAGAAAGATCCAACCTTTTTGAAAGAAACAGTTCACTACTTCAAACTACAAACTAACAGTCGGACAAAAATGGCAATTCATACAAATCGAAGAAACCCTCAGAGCATACATTACAGCGATAATCAGACGCAACAAAAGCAGAGAAAAATGCAAACTTTCCAAAATGAATTCAAGCAAGATCAAAACTTTTCAAAATTAGAACAATGCAAACACGAAAAGAACAGCGTGGAAGGTAAAAAAGAGAGAAGAAGAAAACCAACCTGTAGAAAAGAAGGAGACGATCAGAGATTGAAGCAAACAAATCAAAACGACACCAGCAAATCACCTTTCGAGTAAAAGAAAAGGGAAGCACGAAGATGCAAAAACGGAAAGGGTAAGGAGAAGAGAAGAAGTTACAGCGAGCAAGAGAAGAGAAAACTGAAAGAAGCTTTGAAAATTCAAAAATGAGATACAAAGAGGGAAACAAAGGAAATAGCAAAGGAGTTAATGGGTTTTACTCTCGCACGTTCCCAAGGAAATGCAAAACGCACGTTGCAATTAAAAGGGGTGAGAAAAAACGCTCCGCATTCAAGCCACTAAATGGAAACTCTACAACGAGATCAAGATGCTCGAGCTCGGCTTCCCCAACAAAGGGATCGAAGTCCAAAAAAGGACACGACTCCAAAAGAAAGACCGTGCTCAAGCAGGGGCACTGTTCATGCCCTGGGTCGAGCTGTACGATCCGGACTGATTAAAGACAAGTTGACCGACCTCTTCAGGTCTGGAATTCCCGACCTCTTCTCAACGAACTCGGCCAAATCGCTACAGGGAGCCCAAGCAGGCCCAAATAAAGGAACATAGCCCAAATCTAAAGGCAACTAAAGCCTAGAAATATAAGGGCGGTTCCCCTTGAAGATAAGATGACTTCACTTAGAAGATAAGATAAGATAACTAACTTATCTTATCTGGAAAGGTCAACCTACACTACTATAAATACACTAGAGCACCCATGTATAACTCATACTCTGATTCTACTAAAAAAGCTGCTTAAAGCCCATGCTAACTTAGGCATCGGAGTCTTTTGCAGGTGCCACCACCCTCCGGTGACGAATGATCAGCAACACCATCAAGTCCAACAAGTCGGACATGTCAGCTCTGGCCACCACTGCAGATCTCGACCGAGATCGACCTACAATTTCAGGTAACTCTCGGAACAAAAATCATGAAAAATCAAATTCATAGCTCTTTGGTAAGTTGTCCCAGTATTCTTTAGTCCAAATGTCATGACTAACCATTCATAGGTACCAATGGCTCTAGGGCATCGAAAAGTTGTTTCCGACATATCTTCCTGGGATATGAATATTTGATTATATCTTGAATATCCATTCATGAAACTCAGAATTTCACTTCCTGCAGCAAAGTCGATCAGTATATCTGCCATTGGCATCTGATACTCATCTTTTGGTGTCGTTTTATTCAAATCCCTGAAGTTAATACACACCCTCATCTTTCCATTTTTCTTAATGACGGGCACAATATTAAAAATCTATTCAACATGCCTGGTAGTTCGAATAAAACTAGCTCTCAACAAACGTTCAACCTCCTCTTTGATTTTAACCATAATCTCAAGTGCAAAATATCTAGGAGCTTGCTTTATAGGTCGAGCATTATCAACAAGGAGAAGCTTATGTTCGACCAAAAATCTGTCCAACTCAGGCATTTCTTCATATTGCCAAGCAAAATAATCATGGTATCTTTTCAGCACTTCGATTAACTTCTCCTTAAAAACAGGATCCAAGCATTTGCTGACATATGTAACTCGACATTTTTCACCAATCTCGACTTCCTCGTGAGGGTCTTCTACTTTGACCTTTTTATTGTGCAAGTCTTCTGAAAATAAATCAGACTTCTCAAACCATAAGGGGTTGAGATCATATATACAATCTAGTGCATGTTCCCCTGTGCACTCCTTCTTCTCAGCCATATAGGCTAAGAGTTGAGCCCAATGGCTTGATATATCTATCAACCGGATCCTGTAGCTAAGCTTTTCTTGGCCTTAGGGACCAACTTCATACCATGGGTCCCGACATAGTAACCTTTGATAAGTTTTGGGTCAAAGGTACTCATATTAATATCTAAAGGTTGAACACTAAAGCTGACATTCATCTTTTTGACATAGGAAAGGCTGCTGTCAGCTTCAATTTTGTTGATCCTTTCATCCTCGTCCCAAAGCACCAACTTTTGATGCACGGTCGATGGAATTGCCCCTACTCCATGGATTCAATCTGTTCCCAATAGCATACTGAAGGTTTCCTTAGTAGGCACCACTATAAATACCGTAGGTCGTTCAACACTTCCTACTTTGTCTTAATCAAATCTTTGACTATTTTCTAGAATAGTGGGAGCATGATCTTAGGCAACAAGTTAATTGTTGTTCCTCCATCGACTAAGATGCGATTGATCACCAATCCTTCTACCTCGACTTTGATATGTAAAGGTTGAAGATAACCCTTAGTTATCTTATCAGGCCTTTCAAATAACCCCTCTTTGATCAACCCATTTTCGACAAACCTGCACTCGTCCCCTAGGATGATATCATCGCAATCTCGTTCGAGAAAACTCCAAGGGCTTTCAGAGTCACCCTGAAAGTTGAAAGGGAGTATCGACACTGTGGCTACATAACCAAAACTAGTCTCACCAAACTTTACATCCAAGTCATCTTCAAATCCAAAGTTGAACGTCTCTGTTAACGCTTCTTCAACTTCTTTTAACTTGGACATTGGCTAGGTCAAGGATTTTTTTTTTTACACATCCTTTGGTTCCTGGATCTGGGTCGAGGATATTTTATCCTCCTTTTGTTCTTCCTTATTGGGTGACTTACTGTCTTTACCCAACTTAAGATATGGACCTTTTGTGTCAACATATGTCCTTTGTGCCTGAGTCACAACTCTTGGAATGAAGAGAGCTCTATCTTAAAACTTGCGTCGAGATCTAGCTCGATCGCCTCCTCTTCTGCTTGCCCCTCGTCGAGAAGTACCTCTTTTCTTATTTCCAATCCAATTTTCAAAACCTCTTATAGGAACATTAAATTTATAATTCCTTGAGTAGTTTGGAGCATTGTTTTGTACCCACTTATTATTTGACACGTTAGAAGGAGAAACTCTAGTTCAATTTGACATCCCTAAGGGTTTTTGATCGACTATGATGATAGTGCGCATCTGTTGTTTGACAGAAGCACTTGAGGAATCTCGACTTTTACCTCACTGCTTTAGTTGGGCTTGCCTCAACTCTTCTTAGTAAACCCGCTCTCTACTCTTCTTGTAGGAGTCAAAAGTTTTAGCAGCTGAGGTGTCGAACAAAGCAATACATTGAGGACAAATAGCAACATTTTCATCTCTCTTATCTTTGCTTTAGCAAAAAATCCAATAGGTCCTCTCCTTCCTTTAGATAGATGGGCCTTTCTATTTTGAACATGCTGAGTTCGAACTGACCATTTTCTCCAACAAGCTCGATAGAGGCCATGTTAATTGAGAAAGTCAATTTCTCTGTTTCTGCAAAGTTTGATGTGACCTGAAAAGGATCAGAATTCACTTTCATCTCAGGTTTCTCTGCGAAATTTAGTCGACCATCATCAAGTGCCTTCTGTATCAGGTCCCTGAAATAGACACAATTATTAGTATAATGTTTAAAGCCTAAAGGCTTGATGAAATTTACAAAAATTTTTATTTCTAATTTCAGAAATAGATGACATTCTTTTTCCTTCAGGGAGTACAAGTTGTTTATCTTTTAATAACATGTCAAAAATTTATTAAGCTTTTGTCAAGTCAAAAGAATAACTTCTTTCTCCTGACAGAGCAGTTTTGTCTTTCACTGTATTAAGAGATCAACACACATATAAGGGGTCCATCTTTTAATTCTATAGCAAAGGAAGACTCATTGTTTGAATTTTCTTCACTAATACAGTTGACATAATTTATCTTCATATTAAACAAAGGTTTTCTTTTGCTCGACTCAAGTACTTTTCTTTTATTCAACTTTTCAATTTGTTAAACTTTATCAATTAACTGAGCCAACTTGATGAATTGTTGGTTCACTAATTTATTTAGAATATTGAAGTCGAGACTATTGATGACCATTTTGACTACTTCACGTTTAGGAATAGGAGTAAAACATTTGTTTCTCATATTCTTGATCGAATCAGATAGTCATCGACTGGCTCAGATTTTTTCCTTCTCACTGTGAATAAATCAGACAAAGTTACTTTCATCTCATCTCTAAAGAATTGATCATGAAAATTTCTTTTTAACTGAACCCAGCCATGGATTGTGTTAGATTGCAAGTTTGAAAATCATGCCAATGCATTCTTTGTCAAAGAAGAGGAAAAATATCTCTTTTTTTCAAATATTCATTACCAGCTAATTCACCAATTTCAACTGTATAACGAGCTATGTGCTCGACTGTCGATTCTCCATTCTCACCTATAAACTTAGTGAGGGATTTAGGAGTTTTGACTCCCTAGAAAGTTTATCCTGCAAAACATAATCTAGAAAGAAGATATAAAATAAGGTTGATTTATCACGCCTATATTTAACTCAGCTCTATTCAAAATCTGTTCGACAGTTTGGGTTCCTGACCATAAGCTTTAGCAGTATTTTTTGTTCTTAGCTCATTCAAAATTCTATTTGAATCATCTCCTCTATTTAACGTTAGAGGAGGATTATTAACCTGCATTCCACCTATTGGTGGTATAAACGGTCAATTGACTGCTCCTGCAATATCATCGGCACATCGAGCTATCTGCTTTATCCTTGCATTATTATTTTTCTTATAGGATTTAAAACTATAGTCATTTGTTATGTAAGCATATTGACCAAATCGTGATAGCTATCCTCAATTTATTGTTTAAACACAACCAAAGATTCGATCATGTTAGGAGACGTTCTGACAGGAACTTGTCTTGACATCTCTGAAAATATGGAGGCACGTTCTCAAACCAACTAGCAGCCTTATTGGAGTTGCCCCTGTGCCTTGTGTTGAAATGACATTTAGCATTACTACATTAGGTTACGCGGACATGGGCACCGACCCTAAATATGGGAAATTGTTCATCAGATATTGATAAACATTATAATATACCATATTAGGGTTATAGTGAGTCGGCATACCCACTGGATGATATCCTGTAAGAGGTGTAGGATTATACAAGGGGTTGTTCCTTGTCGTGGTTGTACCTCCTATATATCCCATGTTAGGATTATCCAATAGTGGAGAGTAATTTGGAGGTAACCCATATGCAAGCCATGTTGCAGGCACAGTCGACGAAATTCCTGCTATGATAACAGGGTTCGTCGTTCGACTTGATGGGTTAGCCTCTGCCTCTGGGCCTCTTGTATTTTCACCAATGTCATTATTCGATGTATCTGTCGAAGTAGAGATCCTATTAGTCATTATTAACTTGTCACTGCATAATCGCATGCAAGATTTGACACATTACTTAACACAGTATTCCACCGGATGTACCAATTTATTTTACTTGATTTTTGGTAAATCTCGACAGGGTGTCGAATCAAGCTTGTATCAACTATCAAGATCTTAGTTCGTGGAGCAGATACGACTCTTCTAAAAAAGAGTGAATTCGACCCGAAATTTACTTAGTGTTAGTGTCGAAACCATATGAGATGCTTGAATTGTGGCAAATGATAAAGAATTGCGATAAAAGAAAATAAATGAAATTAAGTAAATGAAAGAAAGAGTAAAATCAAAACTAAAAGAAAGCAAAGTAACAATAAAATACTGAAAGCAAAGAAATAAATTGAAACGAAAAGAAAACAAAAGAAAAGCAAATAAAAGTGGACTTCCAATACTCATATACACTTGTATTCTATGTTCTTCCGTTGCATCACGGAGATTGAGAATTTTGGCCTAGTTTTGTGTGATGATTTAGTGTTTTTGAAGAAGTCTTAAAACTCTTCTGAGTTTCTCCTATTTATAGACCATGGAGATAGACTTGTCATGGAGAATCTTGGCCCACGATCTTACTTCCTCCTCTTTTTTCAGCCATGACCTTGTCTTGCCCATGAAGAATCTTGACTCCTAGTTTTGACACGCATGTCTTCCTTGATCTTCAAGTCCCACGTTTTCTTCAGCTTACTCCTCAAATTTTGCATCCATATTTTCCACTCAATTTGAAGGTCAAATAACAAGCCTTAATGCTCATAGAGAGACAATAACTACCTTTCGACTTTGATGTTTTTTGCACCATCTTTCTTTAACTTCAGTTTACTCGTCTATGCCTCTATAGTCGAAACATTGCTTCTGTAATCAAAATCATTAACAATCAAAATGCTTTTTTGTCAAGAAAAATCTATTTTTTGTACCAATAATTATTAATTTACATACACCACTACATATTTATAGGCTGACATTTCATTTTATTGAAATTCTAAGATATAGTTGGATTTATTAGAAATGAATTTTATAATATTTTACTAACAAGTTTGAATTTAATATTTTGATACGTAAATGAATTTAATATTTTATTAGAAATGAATTAAAGAGTAAAAAAATTTCATTTAATTTTAGCCCTTAAACAAACTTCATTAGCAAAAACCTAATAATTAAACATTTTGGTTACGCTAATTTATAATCAACCAAATACGATAATAATAATAATAATAATAATTGGCCATGGAATATGTAAAGCAAGTCTCATAAGTGATTAGGAATGGCGAAAAAACTCATACGCATAAATATTCGCAAAAATTATTTGTGATGGAAAAATTAATAAGAATCTGCAAAATTTTTATAGAGATGGAACTTGCCCCTATAAATAAATAGGAGTGGAGCAGAAATTAAAGTATTTTTTCTGCGAAAACTCAGAATCTCCACAAAAACAAAGTACTTAAATATTTTTATATAAGGATATATTTAATGAACTTTGTTTTATTTTATTTTATCTTTTTGTTTTATAAAAGAACAAATTAATTATGCATATGATATTTAAATTTGTAATAGCTAATTATTTTATTAAATTTTATTATAATTATGTTAATTTTTAACAAAATATTCATAGATATCTACGGATATCCATCTCCTCAATCAAAGAAATAAATGCGAATCCGTAATAAGATGGGAGGGAGACGAAAAATATTTTACTAGACGGAGACAGAGAATGAAGGAAGAATCTCCGGCTCTATGAAGCCCATCACCTTCCCTATAGATGGCTCAAATTAATAAGCATAGTATATTTATATAAATTTTGTTATCGTATGTCGTAAAGACATAGATTAAACATATTATAAAAACATATATAAATACATCAAAATTAAATTCTAAACTAATTAAAAATGAAACCCTATACTTTTTCAATACAATAATATAATCACATCATCATCGTCATAATTAAAGTAAGCTCCTATTATATACTGTATGTGTTGGCATTATTCTAACACCAAATTAATAATTGATAAGATATGTAATATAGCATTAATTCATTCTCGGGTCAGCAAAAACACACACTGATCTCTTTGTCTAAGCACTGTATGGTATACTATGCTTAACACAGTCTTTCACAGAGAAGTATAAAAAAGAAGCTTATAGGTTAAGAAACATAACATCAACTTCTCAAACCCTAGAAAGTAGTAATAAACAAAAAGTGATCTACATAGGGGAAGAAAGAAAAAAAGAATGTGCATGAGAGAAATACATATATAGAGAGAGAATGAAGGAATGAATGAACAAATAGAAACTTAAAAAATAAAAATAAAAAAAATTGATATATAAATACTTATAAAAGGACCCTCCTTTATTTTTGCTTCTCATTTCCCATATCCTAATAACCCTTCCTCTTCCCACTATCCATCTTTCTTGCTTTCTCTCTTTCTCTCCCTATCTCTCTGCATCTTCCCCACAAAAACAAATATTCTCTCTCTCTCTCTCTCACTCTCTCCAACCACCAACACAAGAACCTTTTACAAAAGAAGAAGCACCAAGAAGAAGAACAACAAGAGGGAGAGAGAATAATAATTATTAACCATGGTTTTCACTTCAATTCCAGCAGCTTATCTTGAAGCAGCAGCCAACTGGCAGCAGCATCAACAGGTAAAAACAAATAACAAGAATAATAAATTAACAATAAGGGTTTCTTCACTTTGCTGCTGCTGCTGCTTCTTCTTCATGACTATAGTTTCATTTATTTTTCCTTTGTGTCCAAAAAGCACCCTAAATTTTCTTTCTTTCTTTTTTTTTTCCCTAAAAAAAAGATAAATAATATTCTTGTCACTTTTGCTTATACCCTCTTCTTGAATATACCAGATATTTGATTTCTATCCTTTATATGCTTTCTTCATCTTCTTTTCATTTTTGTTTTGATTTACTATTAAAAAGAAAACTTGGCTTATTTATTTTGTTCTTCCTTTTCTGATATGATGCTGTGTACAGCAACAACAAAATCATCAACCTAGTGGCAACTCTGGTGGTTCTACATCTCCTCAGCTTCTTCCACCGCCACCTCCTCCGCCACCACAACCTCAACCTCATGGAGCAGGAGGAGGAGCCGGCTCCATCAGGCCAGGCTCGATGGCGGATAGGGCAAGGATGGCGAACCTCCCCATGCCCGAGGCTTCACTAAGGTGTCCAAGATGCGAATCAACCAACACAAAGTTTTGCTACTTCAACAATTATAGCCTCTCTCAGCCCCGCCATTTCTGCAAGACCTGTAGAAGGTACTGGACAAGAGGCGGGGCCTTGAGAAACGTCCCCGTCGGCGGAGGATGCAGAAGAAACAAAAGAAGCAAAGGAGGCGGCGGAGGAACTTCCAGATCCCCCGCCGCAAGCTCGGACCGCCAGACGGGGAGTGCCAGCTCAACAAACTCCGTTTCCTCAAACTCAACCGGTGACATAGTGGGCCTCGGCCCATCTATGCCACCATTAAGATTTATGGCTCCATTGCATCATCATCAACTCACAGATTTTGCAACCGGTTCTGGTACAGACATACCCCTAAACTATAACCTAATGAACTATACCTCGATTTCCGGATCAATGGGAGCCGTAGGTTTAGGTGACTTGAGTTTCCAAATAGGAAACCCTTTAGCTGCCGCCTCCGGTGGCAGCGGAGGAGGAGCAAGTGGTGGCTCTTCTCTCTTATCTGGATTAGAACAATGGAGGATTCCACAACAGTTTCCATTCATGGCTGGTTTGGAAGGTTCTTCACATGGTGGTGGTAACAATAATGGTGGTGGATTATTATACCCTTTTGAAGGAAGTGCTGAGATAAGTGGTTATGTGAGGCCAAAGGTTTCAACTTCTATGGTGTTAACACAATTGGCTTCGGTGAAAATGGAAGATTCTAGAGAACTTAATAATGTTTCTTCTGGACAGTTCTTGATGGGAAGCATTGGCAACAATAACAACAACACCACCACCAGCAACAACAATGTTCCAACACATGAACAATATTGGAATGGTGCTACTGGAACTTCTGCTTCAGCTTCTTGGACTGAACTTTCTGGTTTTAGTTCTTCTTCCACTACAAGCAATAACCAACTATAGAAGTAGAGAAACAAAAAATTTGAAGTTTCATGTCCTTTAATTTGATGAATCTTTTTCTTATTATTATTTTATATTTTTATTGGTTTGGGTTATTAGTAGTGTGGCTTCTTTAATTTTAATTAATATCTTTTTTTTTTCTCTAAGACAAAAGTTTATGTCCAACCCCTTAATTGCCCTAATGTGAAGAGCTTTGAAGGTGGGTTATGGGTACTTTATTTGGTTAATTTCGTTTAATTAAGATCAAATGAAAAACCCTAGGAATGTTACTTTTTTTCCCTTTTAATCTTCGTATGTTCTTCAATCATCTTGTTTATTTTTCTTTGTATGAGAATGTTGGGTATAGTAACATTATGAGTTCAAAAGAATGAAGATGTTTGATGATCAAGTTATTATTACCAATTTACCACATATTACAAATTGAAACACTTTTCTTTTTTTATTGGTAAGGATTGTTTGATGAAAAAAATGAGCTGCATTCAAAAGCCAATCTCTAGAAAATAATAATTAATAATAAATATTTTATTTCAATACACCTTTTTCTATCAAGTTTTGGCGGGTGATCGATCGTAAGTTACAATGAAAATTTTCATGAGTCAATTGCAAAGAAGATTTTAGTTTACACGGTCAAATTTTCACTTTGATTATTGTAGTCTTAAAGATTTTTCTGGAATTTTCCTGTTGTGCAAAGAGTAAAGTGAGAGTAGTAGTTCAAAAGAGCTTAATAAACTAAGGTTGTTGTCTTTCTTATTATACACATTCTACTGCATATAAATCATATATAAATATAACTACCGGAAAAAAGTGAGATTTTGTTCCGTGAAAAAATAGATTTTGTATTTTTCCCTTTTTATAAAAAGTCAATTTAAACATCTATTTGTAGGACCTTTGCCTTGATTTAATTAATTATGCATTACAACAAGGTAGTTTTTTTTTTTTTTTAATCATTAACTTCGGAAAAATTAACTACCTTTCTCATTGTGTAAGATAAGATAATGCAAGCAAGTCTTAGATAGAGGAGTTTGTGTATTTTCCTTTAGCAACTAGGCAATCTTACTTTATATATATTAGAAGGAACCACTGTCTTATGTGTACATAAAAAATTAATAATTAAATTAATTATTAAATAAAATATAAAATATATATTAAAAATAAATTAAATAATTTATGTATTTATATATAAATATATAATAACTGATATAATAGTTAAATTTTTATGTACACATAATATAATTTTAGAAGTAATAACATTTATGACATTAATTATCTTAATGAGAACAAATGAAGTTTGATTAAGATAGATTCTTAAAACAACCTTGTAAGCAAATTGAGAATTAATGTTGGGATCTTATTTATTTCAGCAATCAACAAAGCAGTTTCAACTAGATGTTGCTTAATAATTTTATGATTACTTCAGAGTCAATGCAGGCATGCAGCCTTGAAAATTCACAATTGTTTGGTTTGAACAATCAAAGACAAAATTATGCTGAGACCCCAGCAGTGGACAAAGTAGTCTAACGGCCAGCTAAAAAGGTTATCATTGTCATATTGTACTAATAAATTTATTGTGACGAAAAATTTTGGATTTTTCTATTCCATTTTATGACGAACAAAGTAAAAATATTCCAGGGTATTTCCCTAACTTTATATAGGTTGTTTTTTATTTTTTATTTTTTATTTTTTTAATAGAAAGGAAAAGAAAAAAAGAAAAATTGATTGTGATGTTTCATCTTGCGCAGCCAAAAAAACTCGCTATGAGATGGCTTCACCGAGCAAATTGTATGTTCACGGCTTTCAAGAAATCCCATTCAAGTTGTTAAATTATTATTCCTGAATGATTAATTTTATAATGCCAATGAAGATGCAAATCTCAGCTTCCAATTTTATATTTGGAATATTTGAATACTCTAACATGCATATCCTCCTTGAGTTTAGTGACTTCCAACTCCCATAGAGAATATATTAGTTAATATCATTAATAAAGTGGATCAGTTGTTTGCATTCGTAGGAATAGCCTCTTTTCAAATTTGTTTGAATTTTGTATAGAAATTTTATGCTTTTTTTTAGGATTTATCAAAGATTAAATTTTAAAATTTTTAAATATAGA
>NC_029786.2:84229686-84241141 GCF_000816755.2 Arachis ipaensis
ATATATTATTAATTAAAATATTAATTTAAAGAAATTAATAAATTTTTTTTTTTGATTTTCAAAATTCTCTTTATTAAATAAATTTTGTCTATGTATAAATATCTAATTATTTAACAGATGATTTTTTGAATATACATGATATGATTTTTTTTTTGT
The DNA here is from genome assembly GCF_000816755.2 of Arachis ipaensis. Taxonomy (NCBI): domain Eukaryota; kingdom Viridiplantae; phylum Streptophyta; class Magnoliopsida; order Fabales; family Fabaceae; genus Arachis; species Arachis ipaensis. Next base: position 84,229,843 of record NC_029786.2, read on the forward strand.
TAGTTCCTTTATTAGTTGTCTTCAAACCTGTTAAATAAACCCTTTATAGTATTCATTTCTGCAATGATGTCTCACATTTAGTTGAGGCGTAAGAGAGAGAGAGAGAGAGAAGAGAATGATTTAGTAATAATATGTTGATGTACTTATTGTTTTGTAAGACTAGAAGTGAGTATGAATGAAGACTTTGCCTAATTTTGGGGGTTTGAGAATGGCGGAGAAAAGCATCAAAAGACGACAAAAATTGCCACCCAATCCATGGACAGAGAAATCTAAAGATCATAGGAATAGTAGTAATCTTCGAGATTAGCAGCATCATCATGTCCATCATGGTCATGGTTCTTTTAGGAGTGCGAAAAAATTCTCGAACTAGGATTGCTGAACCCAATAAAGAGCCATAGATATACTAATGACACCGTTATTGCATTCCTTAGTTTTTCCTTCTACTTTGACCCAAAATAAAGTTTTATATCATTATGATGCAATATCTATGGTATAAGTATGTAGTTATTAGGTACATCAAAATTGTCTCAGAGCGCATTAATGGTGATGATAACTTCAGTTTAAGTAAAAATAAAGAAAAGTTTCACATGGTAATGGCTGTATATTTGTTTATTTATTTTTATAAATAAAAAGAATAGGCCAAAAAAATCTAGAGCCCCAGAAGCTGGAGAGATAAATGATAGTCCTTCCCGAAAGTATGAACGACGTACTTTGTACTAAAATACTTTCATTTAAGAATGACTCCCTTCACATATTCATTCAAGAGTATGAAAGTTCTACAACTTAGCTGACAATATCGAAACTTTAATAGTTAATATTGTATTCAAATAAAGAGTGTGTGTGAGATCTTGTTATGCAAAATTATGAAATTAAATAATCCTGTTATGCTGATAATCAAGTATACCATAATTCTATAATTAATGAGTTATATAATAAGTCTAATTTGTAATTTGTGAATATTATGAAGTCATTTTGTATTTCTATGTCCTTGTATAAAAATGGTTAACTTTATAGTCTTAATGTAACATTACTATAGAAATAACATATATTAGAAAACATAAGAATATAAAAATAAACTTTAGTTACAAGTGTCTTTAAAATATTAATTAAGAAAGTGAAAACAAAAAGTTTTATTATTTGAATGCATTATATAGAATTTTGCTCACTTATACGTTAAGGTAAAAAAAGAATAATTTTCAAAATTTTTCTCCTTTTAAATAAGTGACCTTAACACATTAAAACATTTATTAAGAAAATACTTTTGACCAAGTCTTTTACTTCTGATATTGTTAACAAATGTTTTACTACCAAATATCTCAAGAAATACTTGTAAATAAATAAAACCTAAAAAAATTGAGAATTTAGCTAATAGATACCCTTACTATTATTGGTATGTGCTTAAAACATGTTAAGCATGGTTTAAAAAGGTGGAATAATTTGTGATTGGTTTGATGGTTGTAACTAAGTAGGAGTATTTCAAGATCTAAGTTGTACCAAGGTTGTGGCAAAAAACATAGTCAAAGGCACAGAGATCTGGGCAAGCTAGTACTATCTGCCAACAGTTCTCACTCACTGCCACAAACACAAACTGCAATGCAAATGCAACAACAACAATGGAATTAGAATGTCTGTCATAACTCTGACCCCGTCGCACCGATTCACGCGCGTGGGGCGCGTGTCACTGCTTTGTCAGTGTGTTTTTGGACCACATAGGCAACAGAAGCCGCGCCTCGGTGGCAGTGATTGGATCCTTCGTTGGGCACGCGCCTCGATGTGGCGTGGGAATTTGTAGCTTTGAACATTCTAATTTCAGTTGTGTGTGCTTAGTTTAGTGCATGCCTTTAACTTCTCGCATGGTGTGTATATGATGCCACTGTTCCTTCTTTTCACTGGTTTGCGTCAAACAGGACAATCAAAGGATCTCAATAATGTACTGCTTCTCTCTTTTGAACACATACTACTGCTGCTGCCTATTTCGCATTAATATTTGGATAAAACACCAATTTTGTTCTTAATTTTTTTTATTAATTTTATATTTAATATTTTAAAAAAAGTTAATATTAATTTTATATTTAAACGAATAACTTTATATCATTTTTCAATTTTATTCTCTTCGAATCACTACTACCACCATACATGACCCTTATGCATGCATCTCTGTTTTGATGCCTCCTTCTATCAAAATTGGATCCATTTATTAAAAGACATGGAGCAACCAGGGAATAGAGAGCTTGTGCCTTCCTTGTGGCATTGTCGGAGCTAACAACCAATCAACTGAAGCTAAGGAAGGATATAAGGAGGAAGAGGTGCCGACAGTTGTGAGGAGAGGGCGTGGTGATGGTAGTGGCTAAAACAGAGAAGATTAGAGGAAGATTATACCAAAAAAGATATGGGCAGTGCTAGGTAGCCAAAAAGTAATTACAATATAAAAATATTAGAAAAAAATTTTCATTCTCTTGATAAGCAAGTGAGATACACCTCCTTATCACCCACTCTCTTCACATTTATTCTGCGTGGTTAGAGTCATTAATATTCTTTCTAAAATTAGTTTCAGTTTCTCTCAAATCAAATCCCTAACATCCCTCAATCACATTATTACTCATTAAAATGCAATTTCTCTACAGAAATTATGGAGGTTAAATTAAAAAATTTTAACTACTTTTACTATACAACTCATATTTTACATATAGACTATTAGAAAATAAAAAATAAAATATAAAATATAAACAAAAATTAAAAAATAAATTTTTAGAAATAATTATTAACTTATTATATTAAAATCAATAAATAAGCATACATATGAATATTAAATAAAAAATATTAATAATTAAACATTAATAAGCAGATTTGATAAGAGCGGTGATAAGTAGAATGATAAGAGAGTGGAGTAAAAAATAAAACTGTTATTAAATGATATAAATGAAGTAAAATATAGAAAATTTTGGCTAATTATGGCTGAAAAATTTTGGTTACCAAACTTTTTCCAAAAGATATATAATAGCAATAAAAATTATTATTTTGATTAGTAAAGTAAATTTAATTATCTTGTAAAACGTTTAACAAACGTTAGAAATAGAAAATATATATTATTTGTGTATTATTAGGGTATAAACCCTTAATATTGTGTGACAATACACAAACCATCTAATGAGTATTTAGTATATATTGTTTGTGTATTTTATATTTTGGACAACAAAAGGAAAATAGTATTAGTCAATTATTCGAATAAGTTTTATTGATATCTCATCTTTATTTCCTCAAGATATTCTTAATTAAAATTATAATTACTTTGATAAAGGTTATGATAGAATAGAATCAATTGAGGTAGTTAACTCCAACTTATTAAAATAGAGTTAGTTAGAAGATAGAATGAGTTAGAACTCAACCATGTTGTTATGGTGTCACATGTCCTAATGCATTTATAAATAGATTGTACTATAACTAATTCTTAACTGATCATTCATTTATTGCATTTTTTGGGAATTTCAGCTCAAATATAGAAAAAATTTCTCTTTCTCTCTCTTATTTCTCAACCATCCTCCTTTTTCTAATTCTTCTCTATTTATTTCTATTGAGTCGAGTACCTTTTATGGTATCCGAACTCACAATCTTTTAGCTTCTACTGCCGTTGATTCTCAGAATTGCATCTCAATCTCTTAGTCTCACTTCTTAACCTTTCTCCTTCTTCTAATTCTTCTTTACTTATTCTCTATTGCTATTGAGTTAGGTACCTTTCATGGTATATGAACTTACAATTTAACTTTTATGGCTGCTAATTGTCAAAACTACAACATTTCAATTTCTCAGGAACCTCCAAAATTCACATGCTCTTCGATATCTATGAAGCTTGACGATGATGATTTCCTGCAATGGAAAGATAAGGAATAATCAATAATTGAAAACTACAAGAAAAATGTTAAATACCGTCGGATTTAGCGTCGCATATTAGCATCGGCTTTTCTGGTGAATTTATTAACGGTTTAGGTGTTAAATTCGTCAAGTCAAATCATTACCAGCGGATTTACGTTTTCAACGGTAAATTTGCCTGTAATAATTAGAGAAAAAACAGGAAAAACAGGCGCGAAATATAACATGGAATTTACCGACAAATTTTTTCGCCGGTAAACCCAATTAGTAGAATACTACGTTTTGGTTGCCCCCAATGCGTTACCGTCGGATTTATCCGCTAATAAATCCGACGGTAACAAGCCCTAAAATTTGAAGCGTAAACCCTCTTCCCCTTCATTTCAAATTTTCCATCTCTCTCTAACCTCTCTTCTCCCACTCTCTTTCTAACCCTCTCCTCTCTTCACCATTCCCTCAGCCCCGCCCCCATCGGCAACGCCTGTGTAGCCTCTATTCGCCGCCTCCTCTCCCCCTCACCAAAATCAGCCCCTTTTTTCTCTCCCTTCGCAACCTAGCATTAGCTGTGACTCTTTTTCTCCCTCTCTATTCACGTCTTGCCATTTAGCACCACCGCAGCCCTACCTCCACCAGTAGTGGCTGTCGTTGCCACTGCATCTCTCTCCCCTGAGTTCTTCTTCCTCTATTCGAAGCTCAGGTTCCATGATCACATTTTTTCTTTGTTTAAGTTAATTTAGGATTTAGTTATATGTTAATTTCTAGTTAGTAAGTGAAATTTGTTATCATTGGTTATCATATGTTAATTACATGTCTTAGAAGAATGGAATGTTAATGAGTGTGGAGACTTCATGTTTAGCATTGAGAAAATATGACAAACAAGTCTTCATCATGGGTTTAGACCATTGAAGATGAATTTTCTTGTTAAAGTCTAAATAATTAATAATTAGAATTTTTTATGTGACTATATATCAAATATTATTTTAGCTATTAAGTTTAATTTACTTGGTTATGATATTTGAAGATATAAAATTAATATTATAGAAATTGTATTAATTATACATTATACCTAAATCATCATATATTGTTTGTACTAGTATTTGTGTCTTACAATTTATGCAATGTTACCTCTATGATAATAACTTCTATGAATTAATAAGAATATAGAGGATTAGTTCTAATTGAGTATTTATTATGTTAATCTATATAAATGTATAGAAAATATGAAACTATTATAAATAAATATGAAGTAATATATTATGAAGTCACTATTGCAAAACAAACCTCATGATGATTGGATGAATATGTATAATAATTATTTGCTGAAATTTCTGAGTATTACTCAAACAAAAATGTTGCCTTTTCAATTTAATGTCTCCATTAAACAATTTTATTAAACAACATAACTTGTGAAGTAGGGATGGAAATTCATCCGACCGAAAAATTTTTACTTCCAACTTAAGTGTATTTCTCATTATAGGTTTTGTTTTAAGAACAAGTCTAGTATTTCTACCTCTAAGATTGGGTCTACCAAAAGGTAGCATGAAGAAATTAAACATTATAGATTCAAATTTTCTAAACTTACATATGTGTATAAACCAATTAAGCGTTTTCTAATAAATGTTATTAGATAGAGATAATTTAAATATCAATATATATGATGCCCTTATAAATATATACAATAGTATAAACAAGTTAATATATTCTGCTAAAAATATTGTGAAAAGATTGGTGGTGGATAAACCATGACAATTACAATTATTTTAGATAGTAAGTATTAAATTGAAAATATCAGAAAAATTGATTCTATAATTTGTCTGTCTATTGTATATGTCATAGGAAAAATCCCTATAATAATTCAAATAGCTTGGGGACATAAAAAAAAGTATAGTGTTCTCAACATGGACTAAACAGTTTGAAAAGTTCATAGAATATGTACACTTGGTTTAGGCATTACTAATGTTTAAATAGCTAAGCCCACTAAATTTTGTTGCTAAACCAATGTATTGATTAATATATCATGTGATTTACATTTTTTGTTTATCATTTATGACAATGAGCTTTGGAATCGAGTTTGCCGTTTATGAGTTCGCGATAAGTGACTCATAACAAGGTATTTTTATATTGTGTAACGTGACACTATAATTTTATATTAAATTTTAGTTTCAGTTTTTTCTCACAATTAATGAATTGCTAAAACGTGACAACATATGTTACTTTCTAGTTACTTTTATTATTGAAATGTTCATTCAACAACTTATATTTTTATATATGGCTAGCGAAAATATCGAAGATGCGAATATAGAAGACAAAACGAACGTCATACCTGACTCAGGATTTCAAGTAAATCAAGTCACTTCTACTGACCTGTATCATCCTGAACCAATACAAATCTTAACTCGTGTCAGAGAAGATTTAGAAAATAGACAACGTATTTGTGTCACATCTCTTTCATGTGTTACGGTGCATGCGTTGTATTCTTTGGAATTTTTATCACAATATAGGCCTAGGCAAATTAATTACGAAAAATTGGAAAGAGAAAATAGGTGTACGCAGTTAATGACACAGTTACTGATGTCTGAAAAATGCCGAGATGTCATACGTATGGGCCCTGAAGCATTTAGGCAGTTATGTCAAAAGTTAAGAGGAACTGGTAGAGAAAAGGATTCAATTCACTCTACCGTTGAAGAGCAAGTCGCTAAATTCCTACATATTATAGGCCATAATGTGAAAACTAGAACCATGTCTTTCTTCTTCCACCGCTCAGGGGAGACAATTAGTTGTCACTTTCACAATGTCCTACATGCTATTCTATCGTTATAGGGAGAGTTCTTCAAGCAACTATCTGGTGAGAATGTTCCTTATGAAATACATAATAATAGTCGATTCTATCCGTTTTTTAAGGTACTAACTCTTTTAATTCAGTTAGTGACATTTATGAAATTGTGTATGAAATAATCATAAAACTGTTATATTAATATGTCAATATACTTTTCAAACAAGGACTGCATTGGAGCCATAGATGGAACTCATAGTTGTGTGAAGGTATCAAGGGTGGAAGCCCCTCATTTTTGGAGAAGAAAAGATCACCCCACACAAAATGTTTTAGCTGCCTGTGGGTTTGATATGAAATTTACTTATGTCTTGTCTGGTTGGGAAGGAACTGCCTCTGACTCTAGAATTTTGAAAGATGCTTTAAGTAGGGTCAATCCACTTTGAATACCCAAAGGTCTGTGATAGTGTTATTTATGAAATTGTTTATATAAAATTAAATTCATAGTCACAGTATGTAATACTTTAAGTTTTGTGTGTAACTGGTGTAGAAAAATATTATCTAGGCGATGCTGGATTTATGCTAAAGTTTGGGATACTGACACCATATAGAGGTGTTCAGTATCACTTGAAAGAGTATTCAGTACGTGAGTCACAAAATTCCAAAGAATTATTCAACCACCGACATTCTTCATTAAGAAATGTCATCGAAAGATGTTTCGGAGTTCTAAAGAAAAGATTTCTAATTATAACCGGCGACACTGAACCTTATTATTCATTTGAAACTATGAGAGACTTTTTTTGGCATGTTATATACTGCATAACTTTTTTATGGGTGTCGATGTTGATAAATCTATAATTGATGCGGTTGATCGAAAATTGCTACAAGAACACAGCATAGATAGATCACAATCAAATCAACTACGTGATAAAGAATATAGACATGCATCATTGTTAAGAGATAACATTGCATTCGAAATGTGGAATGCGTATCAAATATTATAAGTGATTATATGTTTCATTTATGTGAATATGTATATATATGTGTAGTTTACACTCAGAATTGTTTGATTGGATTTTTTAAGAGATTGTTACAAGTTAGATAATGCCGAATAAGGGAAATAAAACAGTAGAAGCCAATCAACCTTCGAAAGACAATTTAAGATGGTATGATGATATGGATGAAGTTTTGCTAAATGCATTAGCAAAGGAAGCATTGAAAGGTAATAAACACGATGACTCGTGGACAACTGAAGCATATGCCAATGTTGTGAAGACTTTGAGCATAGCAATAGGCTCGCACATAACAAATAACCACATAAAAAAATAGAATGAAGGCATTGAAAGATCATTTTGTTGAGGCGTACGACTTATTTCATCACTTAAGTGGATTTGCATGGAATCCTGATACTAGAAAGTTTGAAGCTGAAGAAGAAGTATGGCAAGACTTTATTAAAGTATCTTAAATTTTGCTTTTATTACTTATACTATTGATGAAGTTAGTCAAAAAATAATTTTCACATATATTTACGTAGGAGAAACCACAAGCAGAAAAATAGAAAAAAATGCAAATTAAGCATTATGATACTTTGAAGGAGTTGTTCAGAGCTGATAGAGCTACTGGTAAAAGGGCTGCTACTTCACGAGAAAGGATTCAAGAACTTGATAGAGATCACATTGACTTGAATGACTCGTTTGAATACATTGGATTTTCTGACATAGATGTTAATATGGGACATGATATCCCAATATTTTCTGCTAATATAGATTCACCAACTGTTCTACATACTCAGCCAACTCAATTAGGAGGGACTTCAACTTCAAGAGGTACAAAGCGTAAGGCTCCAATGAATGATTTTTTGGAGGCACAATATGAAAAAGTTGCTTTGAAAATTACTACTATGGCTGATGCTGTAAAAGAGGGTAATAATCCTTCTAGTAAGCTACATGACATGGCTGAGAAACAAGCTTTTATTATTGAGAGGCAAGTTTCGGTTGTCGAAAAACAAGTCTCATTAATTGAAAGACAAGTTGCAATTGCTGAAAAAGGGTTAGCTATAATGCAACAGAGTAGGCCTCGCCTTTATAGCGAATCAGATATATGGGATATGTTGACTGAATTGAGTTTGATAGGTTTATATCGGATGTAATGTTATCAATTCTTATGTGAAAATGAGCAGAAAAAGCGCCAAATTTTTTATATGCCACCTGAACTGTGACTAGATGCTCTTTTTCATTTCATGACTGCTGCTGGTATTCGCCTAGGAGATATGGTACTTTAAGAAAATATTCACCATTACAGATATGAAGGACTTAATTTATGTGAAATTTGAGGTTATTGTTTTTAACAATTGATTATTATATTTTTATTGCCGTAATCTATGAGTATATGTCTATGTGTTTGACCAAGATATCATTTTATGTTTTATTTATTTTAAGACATGGTTACAAATTACTATTCAGTGATATCATTCTTTGAATAGAAAAATGTCGAAAAAATAATTTATTATGATCCACTCTTTATGTTAAATAATTTCTATTTGTTGTGTATGCTTGTGCATGGATCATAATACTTGAAGATGTTTGTGAACAAGTATACTGTTTAGTACAAGCAGAAATAGATCATGTGTTAATATCTTTAACTAGAAAAAATATTCTTTTTGGAAGTAGATATGTACAGATGGCTCTAGCTTTGTGAAATTAATTTTTTGGGAAGTAGGCATACGCTGATGACTCTAAATATGAAGAATTACCCTTTTTGAAACTGACGTGTGGTGTTTAAATATTACTCTTCTGGAGTTCTGGTCGTTGTTATTCTTTTGGTGTTTTATTATATGGTTATAAGAATTGTATATGGTTTTTTGTTGCTTGTAATAAGAAAGAAATGCTAGCAACTTTTAATGTTACTATTTTATTTTTTGGAAGACGATCTAGTGACATTTTCGTTGCAATATAATTAAAGAAATTAATGACGTAACCTATGAGTAATTTTTATTTTTTATTTACATAATTATTTATTTGTATGTGTTTGAAAAATAAAGATTCTCTTTTTACTTTTTTTTATATCCAAACAAAAGAAAATTTTTTTTTTATTTTCTTTCCTTCTATTTTCTTTTTATCCAAACAACATACAAAAAATTTCACTTTTCCTCTTATTTTCTTTCTTCTCATTTTCTTTCCATTCATTTTCTTTCCTCTCATTTTCCATCATACATCCAAGCATAATATTAGAGTATTGCACATATATATGTAATGGATGAAGAAACAAGAATTAGTATGTAACAGTAATTAATGAATGGATCTCAATAAAGGTCTCATGATATAAAGTATAATACTTTGCTCAATTGTCATGTCTGCATGTTGGACATATTTTGAACATAATATTTATTGATATTCGTTCGATATCTATATTTTTTTTTATGTTTAATCGTGTTTTAAATATTTTTTTTTGAATATATTTAGATACAAGATACAAAACAAAAACCTTAAAATTAAAATAAAATTACCTAATCTGAGCAACAAGATGAACCGTCAGATAAAAATTTAAAATTTATATCATATCTTATCATATCTTATATTCGTGTGTCAGTTTTAGATTTTCAGTGTCGATGAATCAAGCTCATTTGTTATTGACATAGTAATGTTTTCCGTTAAGATTTAAGTCTATTTATCTTTTTTTTGGTTGCCCATGGTATCCCCCAACCCGACAGGCCAAGGACTAATCCGTCACGGATCGGAACTCCATTTAAGGGTCTGCCGCTGGCCAATGAGTTGCTGCATGCACAAGGCAGGATTCGAACTCCCGACACTTGCTTAAGCGGACGAGTGAGCTGACCATTCGACCAATCCAAGTTGATTTCAAGTCTATTTATTTAATCATATTTTATTGCCATGTAATTTAATTATATTTTGAAAGTAACTCCAAATCTCCAATATATAGTGCAAATTAAATAAGAGAACTGCAAGTAACAGCTAAACTTTATTTCCTGAAAGCAATAGGACACGATGACGGTGTACTTGTACATATCACTGTTGGGAATTAATTTCACTAATAATGCACAGTCCTAAAACTCGTATAGTAAAAGTAACAGAATACCACATCAAAAAAAGTAACAATAATATAATAAAAATTTTCACAAATAAATTGGAATTTAGTGGGGATTATTGGTCCATATGCAAAGTGAAAGCCCTTTCATGATGCATATTCCGATCTTTATCTTATTGAAATAAACAATTGACTAATCCAATTCAAATTATTAAGATGTTTAATTTGAATTTGGGATCGGGCACATTCTTAGCTGCTTAAATACGACAAGTATATTTTCTTTTGGGAGTTACAACTGCGATGCGTTTTAAATTATTTCACTCATTTTTTTTTATAAGATTATTCCATTCATTTTTATTTCACATTATTCATGCATATATACGGGAAAGCATAATTCTTTATTTAAATAATTCCTAGTTCGAATTCTTCCAAACATTACACTTTTTATTTTCATTTTTGATTTTATTAGACGGATGAACATCTTTATTCTCTTTAAGGAACAAAAATAACTTTAATATGTTAACACTATAAAATTTTTTACATAATTATATCCAATCAAATTCAAGTATTTAGATTATCTTTTAAGTAAAGTTAGACTGAAAATTAATTTTTTTTATTGAT
>NC_029786.2:84242242-84242805 GCF_000816755.2 Arachis ipaensis
GATAAAACCATTTTTACAAATTACAAAAGTAAAAAAATCTTAATTTATAATTTTTAACTTTTTTTTCCTAAACCATCTAATTTATTATTCAGTTCTAATTAAAAAAAAAAAAAAAACTAAAAAGAACGTGTCTGTCAAAAAACTTGAACAGTTTACATATCTTACTTGTTTTTCTACGACACAACATATGCCAAAGATAAATAGCACCGTGGTCACAATAATTGGGATAACATGTGCTAGAAGCCTAGAACTACTTCAACATAATTTCTTGCGCCAAAAAAAGAACAATGCAAAGAATTCAAATTTGTAAAGATTAATGAGCATGTTTACAGCACAACTACATGCGACTGCTGTGCTGAAGGACGAGATTGAGTAGTTTAACAAAGAGTTAAAATTATTAAATTTATAAATTGGGACTTATTTAAATTTTTTTATAATTTATAAAAATAGCTTTATCAAAATTGTGTGATTTGATTTTTAAAACTAAAGTTAAAGAAATATAATTAGTGTTAATTATGGTGACACAATTGAATTCCTCCAATAATTATTTAACATGTCATAAA
>NC_029786.2:84243221-84244240 GCF_000816755.2 Arachis ipaensis
CCCAATTTTTTTTCTTTGTCAAATTCCAAAAAAAAAATTATTAAAATATTAAATTAATTATTATATTATCCTTCATCAAAATTAAATTAAAGAATTCCATACATACATGCAAAAATATATGAATATTGGGTTGCACTTTAATATCGCGACATTTGGAATATCAATGCTGAAGAACAATGTGGACGAAATATAAAATGGTGGCTGCTGCAGCATGTTCAATAATAATCTCTTAGAAACTTCCTCAAAATCCTCATCATGATCCATATAGAAAATAATGACAAAAGATATGGCTAGTACGACGGAGCATAAATCTCCAAATAAAGAAGAAAATGCACTTTTTGTGGTTTAAAATTTGAAAAATGGGATTGGCCATTTTGAAAGAAAGGAATCTTTGTATGGAATTATTTGGGGTTTTGCTTTTGATAGAACCAAGAAGGTCTTAACGAAGAAGGAATAAAGCATATTCAAAACCCGGAAAGAGATGGCATCTCACCCTTGGTCGGTCCTTCAGTCACACCTTATATAGTATAGTAATTTTATTTATTATTTCTTTTGTGGAATTTATTAATTACTATATTTTTACCCTTTGAAATTGGACATAAGATCATTTTAATTTTTGTGTGTGAAAACATTGAGCAATCAATAATGGGAATATGGGTTTCGTCGAGTTGATCAAGAAATTCTCGAAAAATTTTGGGCTAAAACTCACCACATTAATTACTAAATCTAGGTATTTAACTGTTTTTCAATTTTTTTATATTAATCTTAATTTTAGTTATATGACAACAATAATATTTGAATTTAAAATTTGATATATACTAAGTAAATCTAGAGCTAGCTTATTAGTAGAGTCTTTATTGATGCTGTTTTTAATTTGTTTTGTATTTGTAAACTAAATTTCTTTTGCTCTCAAAATTATTTGTCAATTTAGAAAGTTTTAAATCTGTTAATATTTTCAAAGTAACAAATAACTTAAGGTGAAGACTAAAATATTTAGTTAAGATATCAATGATATCAAT
>NC_029786.2:84245126-84246112 GCF_000816755.2 Arachis ipaensis
TCAGTTGATGATTCCCATGCGCACTAGTTTAGGCCTTAGGGGATCATCTTATATGATATGCTTCTTTCTCTTCTCTCTCTCTTTCTGTCGTTCTATAACTTTCTTTTGTTGGTATTTTCTTTTTCTTTGCGCCCTTCTGATAAATATAAACCCTAGAGTAGTGATCTTCATGAACAAAGAGATGGTGAACGAAGAAAAGAGACGGAGAAAACCAATTAAGGTGTTCAGAGTTACTCACGTTCTCCCACATGTTTTCTATCATGCACATGCTGATGAAATTTTATTATATTCCGATCCCCTTATCTCAATCACTACCCTTATAATTCATATTATCATTGTTATTTAACATTAAAATAGAACTTATTTATTTTACATCATTAATATTTTATTTTATTATATACAATAATCATCAAATCTAAAAGTCCAAAAATATATGATATATGATAATATCTAAAATTCAAGGTAAATCACTCTCGTTCACTTTATGATTTTACAAGATATCAAATTTAAACATTTATTCTGTTTTAATAAAAACAAAACTAATAATTAATAAAAATCCACCAAAGAAAATTATAACAAATTAAGGTTTTTTCCAAATTTTTTTACACATTGCTAGTCCCAAATACGGATAAAAAAAGAAGATCTTATTGGACTAATAACATAAAAAAAAAAAAATATTGAACATTATAAACATGAGTTAAGCACAAATAATTAAATCTCTATTCATAAGTTACTGTCCAAAAATATTGCATTATATGACTTGAACACAAATGTCGTTGCATTGATGGCCAATATAGTGTCAAATAAGTAAAGATTTAGACTTAAAACATATATAAACGATGATGAGCTGAATTCGGAACACAACAACATTATTTGATTTATATAATTGAATCACCTTGGGAAAAAAAGCCTTTATTAATTTGTTGTTGCATAAATTATTTCATTTATTTTCCATACATGACAAAGGAAAAAGTATTTGGTGTATG
>NC_029786.2:84246302-84249004 GCF_000816755.2 Arachis ipaensis
AAAAATCGTAATTTTAAATGATATATATGTACAAAGCTTTTTTGCTATAGTGGAAATAGTCACACAATGCACTACAAAAAAAGTGACTTTTAACGACAATAACATAATGGCCATTTTTTTTATTTAAGTTATGTTTTTATGGTCATTATATATTTGTCATTAATACTATATATTATAATGACAATTATTATTATTATCACTAAAGAATACATGAAAAATATTTTAAAAACAAATTTTAATGTCAATTATATATTTGACATTATTATTATTGTTACTAAATTATTATTTATTTTTACTTTTAGTTTTAATTTTTTTAAACTAATAATGACAAATTATAAGAAAAAGTAATATTTGTAACAAAAAAAATTGTTACAAAAAATCGAAATTTTGAAACAAAAGAATTTTAATTTGTAACAAAAAAAGAGGTCGTTGCAGTATGTCCCGTTACAAAAAATTTTTGTAACAAAAAAGGAACTGTTACAATTCAAGGTAATATTTTGTAACAAATTTTTCTGATACAAAAAACCAAAAGTCATTACAAAAGTGATAACAAATTTTGATCTTCAAAATATTTTTGGTGACAATATATTTTTTCCTATCATAAAATTTTGTTACAAAATGTAACTTGATTTTGTAACATTTTTTCTTTAGTTACAAAACACTATTTATTTTGTAATAATTTTTTTAATACAAATTACATGCATAATTTACCAAATTATATTATTTTTTAAATAATTAATATATTAACTAATTTACTCAACAAGTCAACATTCATATAATATGTAATAACATAGATAGTTCAAATATCTTTCATTTAACTAATATTGTTTTATAAATCTTCAACATATAAACTTTAAAGTACAAACTAACAAGACACATTGAAGAACCCTAATGAACTAGATAGATACATAGGACAAGAAAAACAATGAATTATAAATCTCCAAAATACAAACTACAAATTTCAAACTCCATCATGTTCATACATCTTCTTTCTTATGGAGAAGCTTCTAATAAGTGCCACACACATGAAAAAACGACCAGCAATAACAATATGATGTCAATTAATGCAATTCTAAAAAATTGTCTAGAAAATTTGAGCTTTACTGTCTCTAGTACCTATAGTTTCAAATTGTTCAGTTAGCACAAACATGTGAGAAAATCACACAGGCAACATAACCAAACGGTTCAACTCAAATTAAATGAGACTTGCAACATTGAAAACAAGACACTTTGCAGAGCATGGTTCAGCAACAAATACTACAACAACAACAACAACCACCAGTCCACCATCATAAAATTCTAATTTCAAACCCGTGAGAGTGGCATAATAAGTCATTACTTGAATACTTGTTATTAATTTGTCCCTCTATATATAGGAAAATATATTTTTCTTTACTATCTCTCTCTTGTCTGATTAAAGTCTTTAAAACAGAGAATAGCGAGACAAGAAATTGCAAGGGACTAATAGAATTACTGTTCTCTATGAGTAAAACCCCAGAAATTCTAAAGAACTCCAGCCGTTGGTTGCAGGTATAATTATATTCAACCAATTCAAACTTAAAAATTAATGGAAGACAGGTAAACAGTAGATTCTATCATAACTTACCTCACCAGCACCAACAAGGATATATGATCCTACAGTTACATCATGCACAGGAACACTCTTGTACGCCAAGTTGAATGTATTAGGAAGCTTATCACCACTGGTGTCAAGAACAAGCGCAAACTCACCACCACCACCACTCAAGAGAGCAGATGCTGGTTCCGTCTGCTTCTGCAATTCACCATAATGGTATAAAAACAGCAATAAATCAACCCTAAACACTAATAATTAGAAAAACAAAAGCATCAATCAACCAATAAACCTACATATATTACAATGTATCAACAAAATTTGAATGATCTGCCAACAAAATTTGGAAAGATGGTGTTTCTGATGGTATATTTGATGAAGCCATCTAGAACAACAATAATATAAAACAATAATTTGGCAGTGTCCTCTCCTCTATCGCGTGGCAACTCCCTTCTCTTTTAATTTCATGGCAGCAGCAAACATGCAACCGAAACAGCAGCAGTGTCAATTTCTTATGGCAGTGACGATGGTTGCAGCAAGACAAGGATTCAAATTGGATAAGAATCAAAAGCAAACATAACTCTGGAAAATTCAAAACAAATCCAAGACTAGAATTGAATTAAAAGAAGAACATGACAATTAAAATTGACAAAACATAACTTGCAAATGGTTCAGAACCAAGGAAAAGAACAGACCAGAATCAATGTAACAGAATCAGAACCAGCAGTAGCAACCCCGGCAGCCCTCTCTTCACAGAACAATTCATCTCTCTAACAGGCAACAATAGCAATCAGAGTTTCCAGTAGCGATGACAACCAAGCTAGGGGATGATGGCAGCAGCAACGGTGGTTCTGGGAAGCAAAGACACGACGTTGGTTCACCTCCACAGCGACGATGACAGCAGCATCACCCTCCACTGCCTCCCTCTTCGAGTTTTGTTCCTTGCGTTAGTGACAGTGGTTTCCTCTGGTGGTAGCAACGGTGACGAGACATGGTACCGGTGACAGAATCAACGACTTCCTCCTCAGTTCGCGATTCCAACCGTGGTGGCAACTTCCCTCAACGGTAGCAGGGCACAACGGCGACACGGGCAGGGGGTGACGGCGCAGACGACGCGAGCTCGAAGAAG
>NC_029786.2:84250182-84265663 GCF_000816755.2 Arachis ipaensis
TCCCTCTTTCCTTTCCCGATCTCTCTTCTCTGATTCCCACTGTGTGTATGTTGCGTTTTTGGAAAGGAAAGGGGGTGGGTGGAGGCTGTGTTATGCGAAGGTGAAGGGGGGGTTTAGGGTTAGGTTCCAATTTGGGAATTAGATTTTTGATTTAATTTGGAAATTTAGAATTAAAAATTAGGAATTTTATAAAAGAATAAGGATAAATATGAATAAATATTTTGATAAAATTAGAGAGTAGAGTAATTTTAAAACTAAATATATTTTCTTAATTTGTTATAAAATATTTAGAGTTTTTGAAATAATTAGATATTTTGTTACAAAATGTTTTAAATATTTACAACAATATAATCTTTTGTTACAAAACATTATAACATTTTGCAACAAAATAACAATTCGATACGAAAGCCAACATAATTTGTAACAAAAGAAATCACGTTGTTACAAAATATTCTTATTTTGTAACAATAACTAATCATTGTTACGAAAAAGCTATAATTTATAACAATTTTAAATTTGATACAAATTTTTGGTTACAAATGTTCTATTTTCTTGTAGTGGCAATTATGTAATTGCCACTAAAATTTTATTATAATATTTTATTTATTTTTACTTTTAGTTTTAATTTTCTTGTAGTGTTTGTTATCTGATTTTCTAAAGAGAACCCTTGTCTCCTTAATAACTCACTCCCTGAAAAATTCTCCACCGATAACCGATCGCCGCCTATCATCCTTCCAGTACATCTGTCTTCCTGTTTCCATGCTCTACCTTAGATCTAAGTCAAATTCGCACCAGATCCACCTCAGATTCGCGTCGCTGCTCTAGGCACCGAACAGTGCTGCCGTTGTCATTGCAGTCGCAGTTGCAGTCATTGTTGCCCTCGCCGTCGTAGTCGCAGTCGTTGTTGCCGTCGCCGTCGCGAACCTTTGTTGCTTTCGTTGTCACATTTGCCCTTCGTTGACTCCATTGACGCCACCGTATCAATTCGTTGTAGTAAGTAACTCTTATGCGCATTCTCTTTACTTTGATCCATCTTTTTTTGTTTTTATTTTACTTTTGCCTATGATTTGATTTGTGTCTCTGCGTTTGTTTGAAGTGAAAATACACACTCTCTTTGTTTTCACTATTCAAATTTATAATGTGTTTAATTGCTTCATTAGTTCAGTATAATTTCATAATTTCTCTTCTTTCTATAATGTGTTTTGATTAATATAGTTACTGTTTGAATTTGTAGTTTTAGATAACTGTGTTTAGAAGCACTTACATAGATGTTTTTATCTAACTGTGTGTGTATGTATGTGTGCCTTTGTAACTTTGTCAATAAGCTTGGCTTATCAAATAGTATAGTAAGTTGAATAATAGTATAGTAGTAAGTAGTAATAACAACAAATTAAAGCATAAGAAAAACTCTTACGAACTGAGATAGCAAATTTATACTTATTCAAAGCAACTAAATAGGCACCTAAAAAGGTTCGCAGACCAAACAAGTAGCAAAGAGGTAAACAAATAAAAGAATAAAAGAAGCATGTATACCTCAAAAACACTCATGGATTATGAACAAAATGAATGAAATGTATGTACTATGGATGGTACAGATATCTTAACACACATTCTTTGTCTCTATCTTAATTTTCTCAAAAAGAAAAATATGAAGATAATGTATGAAAAATAATTTGCGAAAAATGAAACCTATTTTTGTTTTACTTGTTGAAAGTGCGATCATGGTTAACTGAATGCTACTATAAAGTCATAGATTATTGCAGGGAAACATTCGACATCTTTGTGCTAAAGGCTCTTTAGTTTTTTAGATTGAACTATAGGAGTTAAAAGAACTAGTTAATTATTGGACAAATACTATTAAAAGACAAATACTATTTATTTAGGTTCTCTGCTTTGCTTTTTTAATTGCTTCTACCTCTCATGAAGTGGTCATGCTTTCTATGTGTTATGTGTAATCTTCATTACTTTGCAGCATTGAGTACGTTTTATGTTATGCATTTGTTGGAATTATTTTTTGGTTTAATTATTATGTCAGTCTCTATAATTTCACCAAATTTTCAATTAGGTCCTTATACTTTTTTTTTCTTTTTAATTGGGTCCCTATACTATATCAGATTTTGTAATTAAGTCCCTACTATGACAAAAACGTTAGTGTAACACCCTCACTATCAGAAGTCACGATTCCGGCTGCGCTACTCTGATAGCAAGAAGTATTACGACTACTTTACATACTAAATATTAAAATAGGAGCCTGTGACTCGACACTGTATCGCTGATTTCTTTGAAAACCGGAAATAAATACTTTATCTTAAGAAAAATACAAGCAGGTATAGAATCATATACAAGACTCCTTACATAACAATTCATAATATAATATACATATAAAATATACAACACCTATCCCTCTTACAAACTTGTAATAACAAAGACGAGGGAAGAAAATAATCTAATTAATACAACATATAAACCAAACACAGTATAACTCTTCATAATGCTTCATCCGGTTCCTGAAAAGGTACAACTGTAGGGGGTGAGAACCTAACCACATGGTCTCACCACAGAGTTTCAAAGTTGTCATAAGAAGATATTTAATAAGAAAACTGTTTTCAAGCTCAGTGATTATCATTGCTTTATGAATCTTTTAAAAAAGCCAATAGGTGATTATTCAAAACTTTTAAGAAACAATGTTTAATCTTTCAGAAATTCGAAACCTTTCCTTTCTTATAAGAAAATCTCAATCAGAAACCAACCACACAATCAAACAACACAATCATTAATTCAGTACCAAAATTCATTCTCAAATGTAGCACGCCAGGACAAACACAGGCAAGACAGACAAGGAAAACACAAGTAGGTAGTAGTTACAGCAAATAGTTCAAATAGTAGTTAAGGACAGTTTAGCAAATAAGCAAACCAAAACAAGTTCAAATCCAAGCAAAGCATACAAATGCATATGATACATGCCGGTCCTATGGCTGATGAGGCTCATCTGTCAGTTATCCAGCCAACCCGACAAGTCTGAATTGTCCTTAGACTGTCCCCCGACGTGCATCCCCAAGAGTCTATGCATAACTTTTTCTCAAATAATCAATACTGCTCAATGGGGGTAACATTCCCGGGAATTTATATAGTGCCCGGTCACACTTACGTCGTAGGGTCAACAGAGTATCGAGTTTTCAATCTGGTACACGTGGTGGCAAGCCATGGTACTTTATCCAGGGAACCTCGTATCTCAGATAATT
Source organism: Arachis ipaensis (assembly GCF_000816755.2). Classification (NCBI taxonomy): domain Eukaryota; kingdom Viridiplantae; phylum Streptophyta; class Magnoliopsida; order Fabales; family Fabaceae; genus Arachis; species Arachis ipaensis. The sequence continues at coordinate 84,253,425 of NC_029786.2, forward strand.
CAATTTCATAAGCCATATAAATAATTCATTCAACATTCATCAATATTTAAGTCATTCTCAACATCATCATCATTCATCAATCCATATCTCATTTCCAAATTCATTCAAAATCATGTTTCAAAGAAAATCCTCATCGTCCTTCTTTCCATTCAGTTCACTAACAGTTCCCAATCCAAAACATAACTCTTCCTTTGATAATTGAAGTAGACAAATCATATAATGCTTAAAATTAAACCTTTTAAAATAACTACTTCAAATGAAACTTCTAATTTTATAAAATTTTGGCAGCATCTCCTCTAAAACTCGGATTCTGCCACCCTTTCGGGTCCCATCCAAACATTTCTCAAACCTTTTCTCAACCATTTCCAAATCTCAATCATCTTCCAAAATTCAACCAATTCCAATATCAAATTATTTTCAAAGCGAATCAATGGCAATAATAAATCTCTTTTTAAAATCAAACTAGCTCAAATACTAAATCATTTATAAATTTAGACTAACTCAAAATTAAACCATTTCCAAAATTAATTCATTTTCATATTTCAAATCATTTCCAAAGCTGATTCGTTTACATTCTCAAACACAGCTTCAAAACCAAGAAAGCCACTTTTCATAATAATCAAATAAATAACCTTTTAAACTAATTTCCTTTCAGCAATCACAAACTACCCAAGCAATCAAGTAATCAGCCATTCAGTTCAGCAAACAACCACGTTTACAAGACAATCATAATCACAGACATATGTTTCTCACATTAATATCTATTTATAACAACTCTGTAAGATAAAATAAATTTTAAGAAAACCCCTACCTCGATGTCTCAATCGCACAATTTAACTCAATAATCCCCTTTATCCCTAGTTCATGGCAGTAGCAGCGATCTTAGCAGCTCCATTATCAATTATGACTTTTCAATAGATAAATCGACAGTGGCTAGAATGGAAACATATTTCTGTAATTAGAGTAAGGGTGGCACAAGGAAACCAAATAGCAGTAGGATAAAGGCAGAAACATAAATTTTAGAATTAAAGGAGTTGAAATTAAAATGGGAAGAATAGTGCTACCGGAGACAACAACATTCAGTAGTTCCAAACAAGGGCGGCAGCGCCGAGATATGACAATAGTGACTCTGGTAAATTAAACGGATCAGAACTAGCTGCGTAAATAAAATGGCACAAAGAAGAATCAAAGCGATTTTACCCATGAACTTACCAAGATGAAAAGTAGTGGCTACAACGTCTCTCACTACAATCATTCAGTAGCCAGGAATCAACTAGGTTCATCACCCAAAAACGGCAGTAACTGCAAGCTTCGAAACACCGATAGTAACAGCAGTAGCAGCGGAGGTATCCATCGCCACCTTCTTCCTTTTCTTGCTCGGACTCCTTCCTGCGGCGAACCCAACAACAGCAACAACTCTCACGATAAAGGTAAACTTAACGGATGAAGAAGCTGAAGCAGGGTTAGGGCTTACCAACAGATACAGGCTTGAAAGGTGGTTTCCGGTGCCAGCAGCAGCGACGAGGAGTTCCGGCAACGCAGCAGCCACGCGAGCAGAACAACGGCGAGCCCATCAATGCGGCGGCAACGATAACTCCGTGACAGTTTCCTTTGCGCGTGTTCCCCTGTTCGCGACTCAAACGGCGGCGGATCTGAAGATGATAACACGCAGTGGTTGCAGCGGCGTTCAGGCTCCAGCGACGGCGTGTAGTTCTGGCGGCGATAGAGGCACGAATGGCAGCGATGGGCTTCATCACCGACAGCGGCAGCGATTGGCGCAAGGATGGCGGCGCTACGACGACGACGACGTGAACGCGGACCGCAGTGGCGGCGGCTTCTTCCTCTCAACTCACTTTTCTTCTTCTTCTCCCTCTCCGCTTCTCTTTCTCTCATCACTTGCTTTCCCTTTCTTCCTTTCTCAGTTCCCCACTTCTCAAGCTCCCCTGCCTTCCTTATTTTCCCTTTCTTTCCTTATTTCCCTTTCTTCCGTAGGTTAGGTTAAGAAATAAGAAAGTGAATGACGGTAGGGTTAAGTTAGGGGAATTCGGGTTTAATTTAATTAAAGTTAGGATTATGGTAGTTTAGATAATTTTAATAAAATTAGGGGTATAGAATATTAATTAAAAATCTAATTTAATCCTTCAAAATTATTTAAAAATGTTATTCGATTATTAATTTATTAATTAACTTTTAATCAAATATTTTAATTTAAAATTAAATTTAATATAATTAATTTTCTTTGTTTATAAAATTAAAGTATTAAATTATAGAATCTCTATTATTTAACTAAATTGTATAAAATCCTTATTCTTTTACAACTGTTAAGCTGCCTAATTTAAATATAGAAAATTATTCAATAATTATAATATTAAGTATAATTTCTAATTTAATTGTCAAAATTTGATTTAATTACTTTAAATAAAATATTTTCTGAAAATAAAGTTTTTAATGAATAAATAAATTGAAATTAACTTATGATAATATTTTTTTGAAAATTATGGGTCTTACATCCTACCCACCTTATAAAAATTTTTGTCCTCGAAAATTGATACAAAATAAAAGAGATTTCTTATTACTTCACTCTTGAACTTATTTAAAGAAGAAGCAAAAAGTCCTCATTATATATATAGTTTCGAATGCCAAGATTTTCATATGGAATAAAAATATAAAGGATATAAGTGTGATGTGAAACAAGGTTACAAGATAGGCTTGATGCACAAAATAATATGTTTCAAACGTGTGATGGAAAGCAAGGTGGCAAAAGGCTATAAAACAAGTTGGGGTTAAAATGATGTGCTTAACGTCTGCATACTGATCTTATATCAACTTCAGAGACTCAATTATTCAAACTTCAACATAACTTATCTCCACCATTCTTAACCGTACTTCATTGAGCAACTCATCCGAAAGTTCTCAACTTTGTTAAACACTTTGCAATCCTTACTACTGGTTATAAGTCCCACATCAACAAAACTCTTTCACGTAAAACAAGGTTTCACAACTCTCTGTGATGTCGTACACTTATAAGTTTCACCTTTTGCATTCACCAAACGTGTCCTAAAGGACTAATGTGTCGTTTACTAAGTCTAATGGTCGCACAAAATGCCAAAACTAATCTCGAGTATATTCAGAAGGATAGTAGACCATAGAAAAGGAAGAAAAGCGACAAGGACCATGTTCGCGAGAATTTAAAAGAATTGCTGAAATCACAAGTAGACAAGGATGAACGAGTATTTAAGAGTGCTGGAAAGAGAGTCAACTAATAACTTTAAGGGTAACTCTTGAATCGAAGGAATTTGATCAGACCAATAAGATGAAAAACAATGCAGTATTTTGAAACGAATTCAAGCTGAGTCAAGTAAATATGAGGTTTGCAGAAGAAGAATATCCAAACCAAAGACAAAGTTTATAGAACTCAAGAGTATGGTAAAAAAATATTTTCGAATGCATTGTTCGTAAAGAATGGAAACTTAAGAAAAAATCATTTCATGTTCTGAAAGAGAAAATGGGTAACAAACATCCTTCAAAAAAGTAATAAAAGCGTAAATGTGGTATTATTTCGATATAAATTCAAGTGGAAATAGATTATACAAATTTTGTAAATGGAAAGATTAATTTGGCTAAGAGCAAAATTGTATTTTCTCTTCTTTTTCAAGCATGTATGAAAACTACAATCTTGTTGGAAGAAAATCTGAGATAAAATTTTACTCATAAAAGAAAAGATGATGCATTACAATCGAACAGGTTTAAATCACATATAGAAATTTTCAGAGTATAAGGTAAAGGAGTGTAGGCTGAATTGAAAGCGATTTTATTAAAACTTCAATAGACGGTTATATCGCCCCAAAAAAGTTCAAATCACACCAAAGAGAGGCACTGCTCAAGTAAAGCAATTCAAGTCAGGGACAACTTTGCATAAAAATAAATCAAAACTTGTTTGAAAAGGTTTAAAACAAAACTTCAATAATATACTTGAAGTCACAACTTTATAAGGATGTTCAATAATATTAAGATGTGCTAAAAAGGAAACTAACTCATTTTAAGAAAGAAATTTAAATTAAAGGATTTCAATTAGAATTCATAAAGCATGTCACTCATAGAAACGAAAAGCTTAAGAAGAAACTTAACAACTTAAAAAGTTGATTCAAAACTTAAATTTCTTCAAAAGAATTCAAAACCTTTTTAAAAATGGTTAAAAACAAAATTCTGAAAGTATACTTGAAATAACTACCTCGCAAGTATCATTTAAGAAGATCACGATGTGCTTAAAACAAAATCAGCCCATGGAAGAAAGGATCTTTAAATTAAGGGAATTCAAACATGAACTCACTGGGTGTGGATTATCAAATGAGTTTCCAATTAGTGTAAAGGAATACAAAACGCGCCAGGAAGACAACTCAATCATTAGAAAATTCTCAAGAAAGAACCTTTGACTAAAGAAAGACAAATAAAAGGACAAATGGTGCATTAGATGGAAACGAATTCAAGTTGACTCGGATGAGAATGAGATTCACAAGAAATGGAAAACTAAGACTAATGGTGACGTTCAAAAAACAATAAAAGAGTAATTAAAAACATAATCAAATATGACATCCACAGAAATAAAAAGTTTAAGAAAGAAATTGGTCCATTCATGAGAATTAAGACATGAGTCCAACATATATATATATATATATATATATATATATATATAAGACTAATAGTGACGTTAAAAAAAAATAAAAGAGTAGTTAAAAATAGAATTAAATATGACATCCACAGAAATAAAAGTTTAAGAAAGAAATTGATCCATTCATGATAATAAAGATATGAGTCCAACATTTTTGTTTTGTAAGAACAACAATTGCATAAATAATATAGTATGCTAAACCAAATTTTAATAAAAAAAATAAATTAGGTGAAGCTTACCAAACAAAACCAACTGGAAAGAGACAAAAACCTTTCTTTGAAAAATATCAAAATATATAGTCAAATAAGGATATTCGTAAAAACTGTAATAAGATTGTTAGAAAATCAAATTGTATTTAAAGTATATATGCAATTCCATAAATCAGTGAAGAAACAGGCGAGGTATTGGAAACAACTAGTTTTAACTGTATAAGAAACTTTCAACGTTTATATAAAGAAGTATCTATCAAATTAAAAGTGGATGTATATTTCAAATCAAAAATGGTTTTGTTAAGATTTAAAGAATGGCTGTAATTATCATCAAATAAGTGGAAAACTAAATTATAATTTGTTTACAAAGGACTCGAAATATGAACTTAAAAAGGGGTCCTGCATCAAAACAGATTCAAATATATATATAAAAAAAATACATGATTTAAAAGGAAGTGCCTAAATAAATAAGGTAAATACACCGAGGATTTTAAACAGGCATATGCAGTTAGGATCAAACAAGAGCGTATGTGCCAAGAGAGTAGGATTGAAAGATAATCTGTTCACTTTCCAAGAAAAGTATCGCAGACAAGAACCTTAGAGCATACCAAGCAGGAATAATAAGATACGTGATATTCGCAAAGTTCCAGACACCGAACCGAGTAACCTCAAGAATTAACTCCTAATGTCCCCAAAACCCGCAATTCGCATTACCTATGACTCGCATATTGTCTATGATAACCCATTGGTGCTTCTATATACATAATTCACTAGTGTTAAGCCGGCCAAACTTAATACCAGGAATTATGCAATGCAAGACTAATGGCATTAATCAATAGACCGTCATGTGCATAAAGCTCTAATTCTCGTTATTCAAACAAGACCTACTACATGACAGACTCTCAGAGTATGTAATTGAAGCATATTCAGTCCATTCCCAAGGCTCTACAGGAAAGACCGCTTTGATACCATAATGTAACACCCTCACTATCAGAAGTCACGATTCCGGCTGCGCTACTTTGATAGCAAGAAGTATTACGACTACTTTACATACTAAATATTAAAATAGGAGCCCGTGACTCGACACTATATCGCTGATTTCCTTGAAAACCGGAAATAAATACTTTATCTTAAGAAAAATACAAGCAGACATAAAATCATATACAAGACTCCTTACATAACAATTCATAATATAATATACATATAAAACATACAACACCTATCCCTCTTACAAACTTGTAATAACAAAGACGAGGGAAGAAAATAATCTAATTAATACAACATATAAACCAAACGCAGTATAACTCTTCATAATGCTTCATCCGGTTCCTAAAAAGGTACAACTGTAGGGGGTGAGAACCTAACCACATGGTCTCACCACAGAGTTTCAAAGTTATCATAAGAAGATATTTAATAAGAAAACTGTTTTCAAGCTCAGTGATTATCATTTCTTTATGAATCTTTTAAAAAAGCCAATAGGTGATTGTTCAAAACTTTTAAGAAACAATGTTTAATCTTTCAGAAATTCGAAACCTTTCCTTTCTTATAAGAAAATCTCAATCAGAAACCAACCACACAATCAAACAACACAATCAATAATTCAGTACCAAAATTCATTCTCAAATGTAGCACGCCAGGACAAACACAGGCAAGACAGACAAGGAAAATACAAGTAGGTAGCAGTTACAGCAAATTGTTCAAATAGTAGTTAAGGACAGTTTAGCAAATAAGCAAACCAAAACAAGTTCAAATCCAAGCAAAGCATACAAATGCATATGATGCATGCCTGTCATATGGCTGATGAGACTCATCTGTCGGTTATTCAGCCAACCTGACAAGTCTGAATTGTCCTTAGACTGTCCCCCAATGTGCATCCCCAAGAGTCTATGCATAGCTTTTTCTCAAATAATCAATATTGCTCAATGGGGGTAACATTTCCGGGAATTTATATAGTGCCTGGTCACACTTACGTCGTAGGGTCAATAGAGTATCGAGTTTTCAACCTGGTACACGTGGTGGCAAGCCATGGTACTTTATCCAGAGAACCTCGTATCTCAGATAATTCAATTTCATAAGGCATATAAATAATTCATTCAACATTCATCAATGTTTAAGTCATTCTCAACATCATCATCATTCATCAATCCATATCTCATTTTCAAATTCATTCAAAATCATGTTTCAAAGAAAATCCTCATCGTCCTTCTTTCTATGCAGTTCACTAACAATTTCCAATCGAAAACATAACTCTTCCTTTGATAATTGAAGTAGACTTAAATCATATAATGCTTAAAATTAAACCTTTTAAAATAACTACTTCAAATGAAACTTCTAATTTTATAAAATTTCGGCAGCATCTCCTCTAAAACTCGGATTCTGCCACCCTTTCGGGTCCCATCCAAACATTTCTCAAACATTTTCTCAACCATTTCCAAATCTCAATCATCTTCCAAAATTCAACCAATTCCAATATCAAATTATTTTCAAAGCGAGTCAATGGCAATAATAAATCTCTTTTTAAAATCAAACTAGCTCAAATACTAAATCATTTATAAATTCAGACTAACTCAAAATTAAGCCATTTCCAAAATTAATTCATTTTCATATTTCAAATTATTTCCAAAGCCGATTCGTTTACATTCTCAAACACAGCTTCAAAACCAAGAAAGCCACTTTTCATAATAATCAAATAAATAACCTTTTAAACTAATTTTCTTTCAGCAATCACAAACTACCCAAGCAATCAAGAAATCAGCCATTCAGTTCAGCAAACAACCACGTTTACAAGATAATCATAATCATAGACATATGTTTCTCACATTAATATCTATTTATAACAACTCTGTAAGATAAAATAAATTTTAAGAAAACCCCTACCTCGATGTCTCAATCGCACAATTTAACTCAATAATCCCCTTTATCCCTAGTTCATGGCAGTAGCAGCGATCTTAGCAGCTCCATTATCAATTATGACTTTGCAATAGATAAATCGACAGTGGCTAGAATGGAAACATATTTCTGTAATTAGAGTAAGGGTGGCACAAGGAAACCAAATAGCAGTAGGATAAAGGCAGAAACATAAATTTTAGAATTAAAGGAGTTGAAATTAAAATGGGAAGAATAGTGCTACCAGAGACAACAACATTCAGTCATTCCAAACAAGGGCGGCAGTGCCGAGATATGACAATAGTGACTCTGGTAAATTAAACGGATCAGAACTAGCTGCGTAAATAAAATGGCACAAAGAAGAATCAAAGCGATTTTACCCATGAACTTACCAAGATGAAAAGTAGTGGCTACAACGTCTCTCACTACAATCAATCAGCAGCCAGGACACAACCAGGTTCATCACCCAAAAACGGCAGTAACTGCAAGCTCCGAAACACCGATAGTAACAGCAGTAGCAGCGGAGGTATCCATCGCCACCTTCTTCCTTTTCTTGCTCGGACTTCTTCCTGCGGCGAACCCAACAGCAGCAACAACTCTCACGATAAAGGTAAACTTAACGGATGAAGAAGTTGAAGCAGGGTTAGGGCTTACCAACAGATACAGGCTTGAAAGGCGGTTTCTGGCGCCAGCAGCAGCGACGAGGAGTTCCGGCAACGCAGCAGCCACGCGAGCAGAACGACGGCGAGCCCATCAACGCGGCGGCGACGACAACTCCGCGACAGTTTCCTTCGCGCGTGTTCCCCTGTTCGTGACTCAAACGGCGGCGGATCTGAAGATGATAACACGCAGTGGTTGCAGAGGCATTCAGGCTCCAGCGACGGCGTGTAGTTCTGGCGGCGATAGAGGCACGAATGGCGGCGACGGGCTTCATCACCGACAGCGGCAGCGATTGGCACAAGGATGGCGGCGCTACGACGACGACGTGAACGCGGACCGCAGTGGCGGCGGTTTCTTCCTCTCAACTCACTTTTCTTCTTCTTCTCCCTCTCTGCTTCTCTTTCTCTCGTCACTTGCTTTCCCTTTCTTCCTTTCTCAGTTCCCCACTTCTCAAGCTCCCCCTGCCTTCCTTATTTTCCCTTTCTTTCCCCCCGTTTTCCTTATTTTCCCTTTCTTTCCTTATTTCCCTTTCTTCCGTAGATTAGGTTAAGAAATAAGAAAGTGAATGACGGTAGGGTTAAGTTAGGGGGATTCGGGTTTAATTTAATTAAAGTTAGGATTATGGTAGTTTAGGTAATTTTAATAAAATTAGGGGTATAGAATATTAATTAAAAATCTAATTTAATCCTTTAAAATTATTTGAAAATGTTATTTGATTATTAATTTATTAATTAACTTTTAATCAAATATTTTAATTTAAAATTAAATTTAATATAATTAATTTTCTTTGTTTATAAAATTAAAGTATTAAATTATAAAATCTCTATTATTTAACTAAATTGTATAAAATCCTTATTCTTTTACAACTGTTAAGCTGCCTAATTTAAATATAGAAAATTATTCAATAATTATAATATTAAGTATAATTTCTAATTTAATTGTCAAAATTTGATTTAATTACTTTTAATAAAATATTTTCTGAAAATAAAGTCTTTAATGAATAAATAAATTGAAATTAACTTATGATAATATTTTTTTGAAAATTATGGGTCTTACAGTTAGAGTTAACAGAATATTTTGTTTAATTATACAGAATATTCAGTCAAGTATTAGGCATATTCATTTTGTTTAATGGAATATTCCGTTAATTCCAACGTTTTTGTTACAGCAGGGACTTAATTACAAAATCTAATACGGTATAGAGACTCAATCAAAAAGAAAAAAATATAGAGACTTAATTGAAAATCATTGAAACTTTAGGAACTGACAGAGTAATTAAACCTTCTTTCTTCAATTTTGTTGTTGTTTTAGCAGTTATTAAGGTTTCTTTGAGGTCAGTAACTGTTCGTGGATTATGTTGATGGTGAATTGGGAGGTCTTTGATGGAGGTTGAGTTACAATAGTGTTCTGTCATTTTTGTAATTGCTGTTTACATATCAAGCTGTCTAATATTGTCCCACACATGCTTATATCGAGAAAGAGGACAGCAAAAAGTTGAAACAAAAGCAAAGGGAGTGCATGCAACCAAAAATGGGGAAAATGGATATAGACTATCATGTTCCATCTGATTTTGCATTTTTCTTACCATTTTGCATTGCTTGGATACTGCTCTCAGTTTTCTGATTATTTTGATTTCACTATTTTTTATCCTTTCTCATGGGTTTGTTTTCTTTTGTTGCTAGGTTCTTCATGATGCATTTTTCAAATACTAAACAAAGCCAAAGCTGACATCTCTTGGGGACCTCTATCACGAAGGAAAAGAATTTGAGGTATAATCCATGTTGAGGTGTTGCCAGACAATAAATGCACAAACCACTTTTTTGCTTGTATCTTTGGTAAATCCTTCACAAACTGCTATATGTGTGTGTACATAGAAAGAACTGCATCTTACATAATGATGTTTGATACACATGTAAAACTGAGAGAGATGAAACCCGGTATGTTATCACATGAACTGAAAGAAGCTCTTGGTATGCCTGAGGGAGCTCCTCCTCCGTGGCTTATATATATATATGCAAGTAATATTATAGTGCACTGATTTGTTCTTGTATATTTTTTCATGGTTGTTAGCCCTTTGACTACATTATTTGGTTCTTTCAGCGATATGGTCCACCACCATCTTATCCTCATTTGAAGATACATGGATTGAATGCTCCCATCTCTTGCACTTATTTTTTTAGATAGTATTTGATTACTTTTTTATTTTTTCCCTACCATTGTCTCCTCAGTTATGTGGTTGGCACTAGAGCACAAGACAAATTAGGTGCTAAAAGCGTAAACATTTTCCATTTTTGTTTGAGGGGATGGGGGGTGGTTAGTCACATAACAATGGAAGAACAGTGTTTTTCATTCTTTTTGCCTTCTGAACTTTTAGGTTGATTTGCTCAAGGGTTAGGAGTCGAACAAAGTGGATGTCACCTTACTGCCGGAAGAGCTGAAATCGTTGGATAATGTCTCTTGTCTACAAAGTATTTTTTCTAATTTATTTTTTGGAGTCTTAATTTTTTTGGCTATGTTAACTTTTTTATGCCAAAGTGGCAAGGTATGATTTATTACTTATGCTGGAACTATACAAATATGAATAAGCAAGGGAAGAAGAGAGGGCATGTAGTCAGCGTGAAGATTTCAGTGACATGGTTGCAGAGGTATGTAACTTTCAGCCTTCAAAATCATTCTTGTAGTGTTTCTCATTAGAATTTGATAATTTTTGCTTTTCTTCTTTATGATTATTCTTTCTCCATTTCTTTGGTACATACAAAACAATCTGATGGTCTTCTCTTACTCAGAACTATCGCTTCCTCTGAACAATTCAATCCGCTAATAGAGTGTCATTTTTGGGGCCTCCTGCTACCTCAGATTCCATACAATTCTCAATAATACTATCTGGACATTCTACTTGTGACAAATTATCACTAGTTATAGGCCATTTTTTCAGCTTCATCAAATTAAACCTAATTCCACTCCTACCACAGTTTAGCTGTTTAGGTACCTATTGCTTTGATCAGAGAAGGAACTAACACAATCTCTACTACTACTATTCACAACAGGTTGGGGGCTAGCTGGCTTAGCAGAATCCATTGGTGAGCATGTGTTCTTCAATTCATTTCTTAAACATGAATTCACCTACCTCAGGTATGCAAGCTCCTCAACCTCATTTAATCTTTTCTATCCTTGGTTGTCAATCAGAATTGAATTAAATGATAGATGATAAATGATGAATTATTGATTAAATTCATCCAAAATGCTAAAAAATGAATTGTCCACTATGAAGCACAAATACTTCATTTTCACTTTTGTGTTTGTCGTCTCCATGTATGCTTCTCATCTTTGTGCAACATAAATCATCCAAAATAGAGGATGGTCACCTCTGAAGATTTGGCAAGACAAGACAACTGAGATTTCAGAGAAGAGAGCCTGCAAGTGAGACTTCTCTTCTGCATCTGCAGCTCCTTATTGACCCTCCTCAACTCAACAACCTCAAGCTCAAGATCCTGCATTGAACTATCTTTTTTTCCTTTAACCAACAATTCACCACTCTCAGAAGAGACATAGGTCAATGCAGCAAGTTGCTCAAAGAGGCCATGTTTCTCTTGTTCCAATAATGCTATCTTCTGATCTTCACAAGCTCATCAACCTTAGCATGATATTCATTTGAGCAATTAAGTTGCTGTACCGGTTATCCAGTGTAGCATGTTGTTTCTTTTCAACATAGACTTGTGGTTTTTGTGTTTTTTAAATTTGTATTATGCGTTATTACTTTTCAAGAGAAATTTTTGTATAAATATTTTAAATTTAATGAAATATTTTTATTTTAT
>NC_029786.2:84265733-84267994 GCF_000816755.2 Arachis ipaensis
ATAGTAACTAATTTTAGTATATTTATATTATGTACAATAATAATAATTGATGGTAAAAATAATTTGAAATTTTAGAAAAAGGGTAGGTTATTATTTCTAAAAGAGTGAGTATAATTAAAAAAGTCTTAGATTTTAGCGGCAATAGTAATGGCAACTAAAAGTGAATAACATTACAATTTTAGAATTATTTTTAGTGGCCATATAAATTGTCGGTAAAATGGGTTTCGGCGATAATAGTAATGGCTATTAAAAGTGAATAGCATTGCAATATTAGAATTACTTTTGGTGGCCATATAAATTACTAAGAAAATGACTGTTAAAAGTTATATACTTTTTGCGGTCATTAAAAAGGTCTTTACCAGTATATGTTATAATTGCCGCTAAAACCTTTTAGCGACAAAGCATAAGATGGCTAATATCTAATTGTCGGTAAATGTATTAACGACTATTTTTATTGCTGCTAAAAGCAAAATAAATGGTCGCTAAAAGTGATTTTTCTTGTAGTGATGACACATCACGGCCATATTACACTACAAGAAAATTACCCATTCAGCCACATTTTTTTAAGCTACATTTAAAAAGTGTAGCCTATTCATAAATTAGGCTATGCTTTTCTCCGTGTTACCTTTTTATAGAAAAATAGAAAACACAGTTATGGCATCATTTGAAAAATGTCTCCTTAGATATTAAAAAGATCACTTATAAAGCGTAGTCTTATCTTAATATTTATGAATACACTTTTCTCACCAAAGAGAGCATTTTTTCAAGAATGGTCTAATTGTTAGGTTTTGGTACGCTTTCTAAGTGTTTCCTAATATAAGCGCGCTATAACACTTAAGGAATCATTCCTTTTTCACACCCGTACCCTTCTCCTTTTGCAGAAAGCTAAGAGACCTCGTCCATACCTTCCTCTTCTCCTTGCACCATATCCTCACACGGCTCTGCTACGCCACACCACCACCGCAGCTCTATTTTGCTGCACTACTTTCGTAACTCTGCTACTTCGCACCGTCGTCGTAGCTCTACTACTTCGCAGTAACGACGCCGCACCACCGCTTCGCCGTGCTCTTCTGCTTCTTTGCTCGCTATTGCTTTATTATGCTTCGCTTCTCCTTTACTACTCGTGCCACCTCTGCTCCATCCATCCCTGCTTGATTCGCTTTTCGTCATCACAATAGGTAGGCTTTTAATTTTTTTCATGATTTAGGCAATTAGGGTTCCTAATCCCCACTCCCTAATCACAATTCATATTTAATTAGAATTTGTGTTAAAAGCTTTCTCGTGCAGAATCACATTTGAGCATTACTTGTTATTATCAGTGTTATGCTATTAGTTGTGGATTTTTAGGGTTTTTTATTTCTAATTTTGTTGTTTCTAGGTTTTTTAATTTGGGGTTTTGTTTGTTTCTTAATTCAACATTCATGTGATTTTTCATTTGAGGTAATAAGAGTTTGGTTTAATGTGTGTGTTTTGACAAAATTTATTGGTAAACATAATTCTTCTGATCCATTACTTGCTGTCAAGGTAATTGTAAGCATTTTTCTTGCGGTAAATGATTGTTACTTATTTTACTTTTTTTCTCATTGTTGTTGTCTACCTTCCATTAATTTATATGTTTATTTTGTCATGAATTTTTTAAAAATTTTTGGTGTAAATTTTCAGTGAAATCTAAAAGTACCAAAAGAACACTGAGTTGTTGATCTACAAGCTTTCCTTCCAGCGTCTTATCTGTGAAATTGTTAAGGATTTTATGGTATATGATTGTTATATTGAAATATTCTTTCTGTATTTTTAATTCTTTTATTGCCCACAATTTCTTGTAGTGTTAGTAAAAATTTGGAGTAAAATCGAATTTCGTTCGAGTATCCAAAAATAATATTCTAAAACTTTTGTATATTTTCCCTTACTTATGTGAATAAGGGATCAATTTCTAGTTATAATAATTCTGTAAAGCTTCTGCCGTCTTATATATTGTATCATGCACTTACATAAACAATATATAAGAGAGAATATAATTATTATAGAGAGCAAGATTATAGTTTGAGCACTAATATTTATATACTAGGCAATCTTGCAGAGGTATTATTCTGTCTAAATACCACCTTGGTAATATGTAAATTTCACATGAAAATATTTTGGTTTCCCAGTATTTTTAAACTCGACAAATAAATTAAAAATTAATTTATTATAGATCAAAATTTTATTTAAAAATTTATTATTAACCAATAAATTATTATATATATAAAATTAAATTTAAACTT
>NC_029786.2:84268468-84269089 GCF_000816755.2 Arachis ipaensis
TCTTTCATGCCTTTTTTTTTTTAATTATGAATCAATCTCAAAGCGCAATCTTAGAGTAATATATCATTTATAAGATGGGAATATCATTGAGGCAAACAAACGGAACTTTCCTAAATGTTATACTCTTATACAATATAAGTTTAGGAATTTCATGTTGAAATATTAATGCAAGTAATATCACTTTTTATAGCAAATTGCTATGTTCTATTGATCCATTACGTTTAATTAATCAAATCACCACAAAAACTCCATCAAGTTTAATTGGCCATGCTAGTGTGTAAAAATAAATAAATAAAAACAGATATGTAAAGCAAAAAGAGGGATAATTTATTGACTAAAGAGATTCGTTGCCACGTTTCTCTTTTTTGTATATGAATGAGAACATGGCATCGTATGAGCATCTAGCTAGCTAGCCCACCCTAATTTCAGTGTCCTTTCTTTCAACACCAAAAATATATCCGTACTTCTGCAAATTACACATGCATAAATATTCTCCAATTAATCAACAATAATAAGGGATTATTGTTGTTAATTTTAATATTATCTATCATCTATATATAATCTATTCTATCACATATAATGTGAATTCTCCTTGCTTGGTGTTATATATCTTTTTTGTTA
>NC_029786.2:84269802-84278638 GCF_000816755.2 Arachis ipaensis
GACTAAAATAATCACGTGCAACGTGTGAGACTGTAGAAAAAAGCAAGAATATTACTTATTTAATGTAATCCTGGAAGAATAAAGGTATATGAGTCCAGCAAAACAACGTGACTAGAATGGAAATTATTAAATAAATTTAAGAAAGTCACGTTAAATTGATTGATTCAAACTTTAAAGAAATAGGGTTTGTTATTGTAGCGAGTCATAGTTCAGACAAGGTTAAGAACAAGGGAGAAAAAATTGAGATAGGTAAGCATAAGTCATAAAAGTGGGTTGGAAATACTTGAAAAGAACAAATCTTACAGAAACTTATATTTAAGTATCCTCTTTTTGTACTATTGAAAATTTTTAAATATAGTCTTGTTTTTTTGAAAAAAATATTCTTTTAAACTCTGTTAAGTTTATTTTTAATTTTGAGACAAAGGGTGTTCTTTTGACAAACGATAAAATTTAAGCAGATCCAATATTGATAGTGCATGCTTCTATGTCAAATGAACCGTGAACGTTTATCGATCAAAATATTTAAATATCGTATATCAAAAACAAAAATGCAATTTATGTGAAAAAAAAATTAAGTATCAAATTAGTTCTTATATATTTATTTATATATAATTTAATTTAATTTTAATGTATATTTTTATTGATGGTTAATTTTAATATATTATTACTAGCATGATCGTATATTTATGCATATATATTTATATATTGTTTAACTCATTTTAATACGTATTTTATATTTTAATATGACTAGTAGTTAATTTTGATAGTTAATTTTAGTATACATATAGTATGATCGAATTCTAATAAACCAGAAATTTGCCTAATTAAATCCATCATTTTAGCTCGTCATGTCAGATCGAAATAGTGAAGGACCAAAAGAGATATTGAATTGGATACATCAAATATAATTGTTCCGTAATGGTTTCGAATTTGTTAATCTTTAAACCCACCCAGAAGATGTATTATATAGAGAGCATTTTGCAATGCATATGTAACTCTACCTTTTTGCAAAGTGTGCTGTCGTGTTTCCTTTGCAACAAAGCAATATATGCCCAGGCCACTATCATGGTTGATCTCGTGGTCAAATACATATCAAATTGTTATTGGATTGAAAATTTATTGCCTCGGCTTAGAGAGAGCGTGAGGTGGGAAAACATGGGGAGGGAGAGGGACTAGGTGGTGCATCAAGACTAGAGAATAGAGATAGAAATTTTCTCCATTTAAATTTTATTTTATTTTAATTTTGTTTTAAAAATTTTTGATTTGTATCAAATATATTTCTAACGGCTAATTTTTTAAAAAATTTAAGACCAATTCAGCAATAATTTTACAATAACAATTTTCAACTCAATAAGTAAATCAGACATAGATGTCATGCATTATAACTGGATTGATCCTAAACTTTCTGAAAATTTAATTGTCAGAAGTATATTTGATACAAATAAAAATTTTTTGAGATAAAATTGAATAAAATAAAACTTAAGAATATTTTTAAAATTTTTGATAAACGTCGAGGTCAAAAAAATATTTTACCCTTATTTTAATTTTGTGGATAATTTATCAGATAATATTTTTAAAAGGGAGCTTTTTCATCTTTTCAAATGGACATGAAGATAAATGACATTTACCTCTCAAAAAAATAAAAATACAACATATATTTGTTTGCGTTCATTAGATACACAACAAAAGATGAAGCATTACAAATAATAGTCGAGATGAACCTTATGATCCTAAAGGAAAAGAGATTATTTATTGGAGATAGAGGCTAGATATAGAAGGGATGTATAGATTAAGAAATGACTTAAATTAGATATATATCCCACCAACTTTAAGATTTAGATACTCTCTTAATATAAGAACTTTAGATATTATTTTTTTAAGTTATTTTCAAGAATAAATGTCGCTATTAGATCAAGTTACAATGAAAAACTATAGAGCTCAAGAGCTCACAGTGATTACTAGGATTATGATAAATAATTCACACACTTTACAATTTAGTTATAAACTCTATCCTGGCATACTAAAATTATGTAAAGATGTTATAAATTAACACAAACTAGTCTTAGATTTACAAAATGTATTTTGGTTCTAAGATATGAAAATAAAAACTGCCTATATTACAACTTAAAAAAAAATTAGAAGTTTTTTTGAAAATAGAAAAATAAAAAAAAAATACAGAACATAAATAATTGTAGTTCTTGTTTGTTCTGATAGTAATTTTTTATTTTCTAGATTTGGATCTTCTATTTATATGCAAAGAAAGAAAGTATGCTTTTTGGAGTTGAAAGAGGAAGCTTCTTCAAATGGTTTGACTTGTTGAGTATGCTTAAATTTAAATGTTGGAACAAAAATGTATTGTTTCATTAATAACTTTCTGAAGTATGTAGTTACACGCCTTCATCGGTTTCACAGTGAGGGGGTAGAGCTAGGTTAAATTTTAGGGAGAGACCAAAAATTAATTTTACAATAAAAGAGAATAAACTAAAATTTTTAAGGGGGTTAAACTAAAATTTATACACAATTTATAAAAAAAATTTAAAGTTTGGCATTACAAAAAAAAATGCTGAATACCGTTGGATTTAAATGCGGAATAACAAAATTAATCCATCAGTAATATATTTACATGCAGATTTTCTATTGAATCTAATCTGATAGTATAATCCTCGTCGGTAATCAATTACCATCAAATTTTTCAATCTGCTGATAGTTACCGTCAGATTTTGTGACGGATTCTTTGCCTAAAAACTATTTAATTACTGATGAAAAATTTTTGCCAGCAATTTTGGAGCTCCACTATTTTATTTCCCTCTTAATTACTGTTGTATTTTTTTCTCGTTAAATCTGACGGTAAATTTAAAGTTAAAAAAAAAATTTAAACACAATTAGTGGTCAAATTATTTGTTTTCATTTTTACTTAATTTTTTTTGTAGAATTAGTTGTCAAATTCTAATAATAGGAACCAAATATGGTAAATTAAATATCAAGTATACAAATAAAATGAAAAGCTAAATAAAAAATACTATGAAACAGTCTAGAACAAAACACTAATCACTAAAGATCCTGATAGTCATCGTCGTCATCATCTCCCTGGTCCTGCTGAGGCGGCAGACTAGGTGGTGATGTTGGTGTGCCTCTAGCAGTGCCGCTGCCACCAACAGTGCCACTGACACTAGCGCGCATCTGATCTTGGTACACTGCCATCTGTTGCTTCGTTCGCTAAAGCCGCTGCAGCTCCAGCCTCCACTTTAGCCTGAGAGAATTTGTGTCTGACACGTGTGTGAGGATCTTCTAATACCTTTCCTCAGACTGTTGCAGCTGTTGAGCCTGTTGTTGAAGGCTCCGGGTGAGCTCTAGCACCTACTTCCTCAAATCAACGCTGTCCTCGGGATCGACGGGCTGGCTGGTGGCAGAGGCGGATGAATGTCTCAATGTGGAGGTTCAAAAGTTGTCAGTGAAGAAGGATCTCAGCCTGTAGACGTGATTCTTGTACGGCTTAGATATAGTCTCACGCCAAACCGTGTCAGGATTGACTTTTGATGCAGTGGAGTTGTTGTTGTTGTCTCTAGTATGCTGAGATTGCTGGGTTGCAGCCTCCAATTGCTGTGTGTAGGACTTATGTGTAGCACATGTTATTATTAGAACTGCAGTTAATTAAAAACTTTATATCACATGATATTTACTTACATAATGATCCACAGACCACTGATCAGGAAATCTCTCCTTGTTATCCTTCAAGGTGTGAGTATATTTGTAGGTCTTTTTCATCATCGTATCACGATCCAATAACTTAGACTACACATGTTGAAATAATATGTTAAGTCAAGTAATAATGACATTATATTTCAAAGACAAAACAAACTTAATAATAAAATAAAACAAGTTACATACCATCCTGGCCTTTGTCTTCATAAAAGTCGCTGACCTACTGGTATACTTCGACAACCTGGCTAATGCCCTGTTAGCGATAAAGGCATATGGATGTTTAAGTCATATACCATCCAGGCCTTTGTCTTCACTTAAACAATTCACAAACAAACCAATATAGAATTATATGACTTATGCAGCAACATCCATCAACAATCAAGAATTCTCAAACACTTTCAGCAATTCAAACCTACTAACTTAAATTGAACCTATCTTAACAACCTAAATCCACTAAAACAAGAAATTTAGTGTAACTAAACTAAAATAACGAACTAAAATGAAAAACTTAAGATTAGCAACCACTTATATTGAATAAGAATATAAAAGACTTAAAATAGTACTCACGTCGTCAAACCATTTGGCCAAATCGTTATTCGTATGATGGGAGGTGTTGGAGGGGCATCTGGTTGGAATCTATGAAAAGATTTTGACACTACAGTGTTTGTTGCTGGAGGAGGTGTCATCGTTGAAATAGTGGGTTGCTAAGCTGATGGAGGTGGTGGAGGAGTTCACTCTGGTGAAGCAGCCGAAAGACTTCCTAATGACAGGAGTGGCACAACAGAAGGAGCCACGTATTTGGAGTTAGGGACCATGATGAACGGCTGATCCTATGCACCCATTGCTTGTGACGTCCCAGGGGTAGTCAGGGTAGAGGGCGATTGATGAGCGGATAATTTATACGCTTTTTGGCATTGTTTTTAGTATGTTTTTAGTATGATTTAATTAGTTTTCATTATATTTTTATTAGTTTTTAATTAAAATTTATATTTCTGGACTTTACTATGAGTTTGTATGTTTTTCTATGATTTCAGGTATTTTCTGGCTGAAATTGAGGGACTTGAGCAAAAATCAGATTCAGAGGTTGAAGAAGGACTGCAGATACTGTTGGATTCTAACCTCCCTGCACTCAAAGTGGATTTTCTGGAGCTACAGAACTTCAAATGGCGCGCTTCTAATTGCGTTGGAAAGTAGACATTCAGGGCTTTCCAGAAATATATAATAGTCCATACTTTGCCCGAGTTTAGACTACGTAAACTGGCGTTCAACGCCAGTTCCATGCTGCATTCTGGAGTCAAACGCCAGAAACAGGTTGCAAAGTGGAGTTCAACGCCAGAAACACGTTACAAACTGGCGTTCAACTCCAAGAATGACCTCTCCACGTGTAAACTTCAAGCTCAGCCCAAGCACACACCAAGTGGGCTCCGGAAGTGGATTTCTGCATTATTTACTTATTTCTGTAAACCCTAATAACTAGTTTAGTATAAATAGGACTTTTTACTATCTTCAGAGCATCTTGGGACGTGTAGTTCTTAGATCATGGGGGCTGGCCATTCGGCCATGCCTGAACCTTTCACTTATGTATTTTTCAACGGTAGAGTTTCTACACACCATAGATTAAGGTGTGGAGCTCTGCTGTTCCTCAAAGATTAATGCAAAGTACTACTGTTTTTCTATTCAATTCAACTTATTCCGCTTCTAAGATATTCATTCGTACTTCAATATGATGGATGTGATGATCGTGACAGTCATCATCATTCGTAACTTATGAACGCGTGCCTGACAACCACTTCCGTTCTACCTTAGATTGAATGGATGGCCATTCCTGAGATCCGAAAAGTCTAAACCTTGTCTGTGGTATTCCGAGTAGGATCTGGGAAGGGATGGCTGTGATGAGCTTCAAACTCGCGAGTGCTGGGTGTAGTGACAGACGCAAAAGGATCAATGGATTCTATTTCAGTATGATCGAGAACCGATAGATGATTAACCGTGCCGTGACAGAGCATTTGGACCTTTTTCACTGAGAGGATGGGATGTAGCCATTGACAACGGTGATGCCCTCCATAAAGCTTGCCATGGAAAGGAGTAGGATTGATTGGATGAAGACAGCAGGAAAGCAGAGATCAGAGGAACGAAAGCATCTCTATACGCTTATCTGAAATTCTCACCAATGAATTACATAAGTACCACTATCTTACTTTATTTTAATTTTAACCTTTTTGTTTTTATTTCGTAATTCTCAAAAAATACAAAAAAAATTTTTGTTTTCAAAAATCTTTCAAAAAAAAAAATTTTCCTTTAGTTTTCGAAAATTATTTTAAAATTTTTAAGAATGAATTCTAAAGTTTCAAATTGGTATGCTGAAGTTTGGCTGGCCATCAAGCTTTAGACTAACCTGGTATGATTCCTGGATTCTTGATTGAGGACTTTGAATTCATTGCTTCCTTTTCCCTATATGTTTTTGAAAAATAAAAATATACAAAAATAAAAAAAAATTAATAAAATCATAAAAATAAAAAATATTTTATGTTGTTTGTTTGAGTCTTGAGTCAATTTTTAAGTTTGGTGTCAATTACATATTTTTATTTTTAAAAATTTTTTTTTTCGAAAATTGATGCATTCATAGTGTTCTTCATGATCTTCAAGTTGTTCTTGGTAAGTCTTCTTGTTTGATCTTCATATTTTCTTGTTTTGTGTCTTTTCTTGTTTTTCATATGCATTCTTGAATTATTAATGTCTAAAGAATAAAAATTTTTAAGTTTGGTGTCTTGCATATTTTTCTTTTCTTAAAAATTTTCAAAAATAAGTCTTGATGTTCATCTTGATCTTCAAAGTGTTCTTGGTGTTCATCTTGATATTCATAGTATTCTTGCATGCATTTTTTGTTTTGATCCAAAAAGAAAAGAGAAAAACACAAAAATGACGTTTTATGTTTTTCTCTTTCATCATTAAAAATTCAAAAAAAAAAATATCTTTCCCTTTTTCACTCATAAATTTCAAAAATTTGAGTTGACTTTTTCAAAACTTTTTAAAATTTAGTTGTTTCTTATGAGTCAAATCAAATTTTCATTTAAAAAAAAAACTCTATCTTTTTCAAATATTCTTCAAAAATGAAATCTTTTGCATTTTTCCTTTCATAATTTTCGAAAATTCCAAAATGATTTTCAAAAATCTTTTTCTTATTTCTATTTCATATTTTCGAAAGTAATACTAACAATTAATGTGATTGATTCAAAATTGTTAAGTTTGTTACTTGTCTAGTAAGAAAGGTTCAATCTTTAAATTTTAAAATCATATCTTTTTAGTTTCTTGTTAGTCAAGTAATCAACTTTAATTTTCAAAATCATATCTTTTTAATTTTTCAATCATATCTTTTTTATTGCTAATTTCAAATTCATTTTCAAAATCAAATCTTTTTAAATTTCTTTTTCAAATCTTTTTCAAATTAAATTTCAATCACATCTTTTTCAAAATCTTTTCTAACCTCTTATCTTTTCAAAAACAAATTTCAAAACTTTTTCAATCAATCTTATCTTTTTGTTTCAATCATATCTTTTTCAAAATCACCTAACTAATCCTCTCTCTCTTATTTTCGAAAATTCCCTCTCTCCTTTTTCAAAATTCCTTTTTAATTAACTAATTGTTTAATTTTAAATTTAATTTCAGACTTTAATTTTTGAAATTTAACTTTAAGTTTTAATTTTTATTTTAATTAATTTTCAAAATTTCCTCTCTCTCCTCTCCTTCTATTTATTTATTCATCTACTAACACTTCTCTTCATCTCATATCTCTGCTCCTATCCTCACCCTTGTGTTTAGATTATCCATTCTTCTTCACCCTTATTCCCTTTCTTCTTCTACTAACAATAAGGAATCTCTATACTGTGACATAGAGGATTCCATATTTTCTTTGTTATTCCCTTCTTTGTCATATGAGCAGGAGCAAGGACAAGAACATTCTTGTTGAAGCAGATCCTGAACCTGAAAGGACTCTGAAAAGGAAACTAAGAGAAGCTAAAATACAACAATCCAGAGACAACCTTACAGGAATTTTTGAACAGGAAGAGGAGATGACAGCCGAAAATAATAATAATGCAAGGAGGATGCTTGGTGACTTCACTGCACCTAATTCCAATTTACATGGAAGAAGCATCTCCATCCCTGCCATTGGAGCAAACAACTTTGAGCTGAAACCTCAATTAGTTTCTCTGATGCAGCAGAACTACAAGTTTCATGGACTTCCATCTGAAGATCCTTTTTAGTTCTTAACTGAATTCTTGTAGATCTGTGATACTGTTAAGACCAATGTGGTTGATCCTGAGGTCTACAGGCTTATGCTTTTCCCGTTTGCTGTAAGAGACAGAGCTAGAGTATGGTTAGACTCTCAACCCAAAGATAGCCTGAACTCTTGGGATAAGCTGGTCACGGCTTTCTTAGCCAAGTTCTTCCCTCCTCAAAAGCTTAGTAAGCTTAGAGTGGATGTTCAAACCTTCAGACAGAAAGAAGGAGAATCCCTCTATGAAGCTTGGGAGAGGTACAAGCAACTGACCAAAAAGTGTCCTTTTGACATGCTTTCAGAATGGACCATCCTAGATATATTCTATGATGGTCTGTCTGAATTAGCTAAGATGTCATTGGATACTTCTGCAGGTGGATCCATTCACCTAAAGAAAACGCCTGCAGAAGCTCAAGAACTCATTGACATGCACAAGTGGGCCAGCTGAGAAAAAGAGTCATTGAAACTCCTCCTAGTACTCTCCCAAGCAATACAGAAGAGAATCCAAAGAGAGAGTGCAAGGCCATTGATATAACACTCATGGCCGAACCTACAAGGGAGGAAGAGGACGTGAATCCCAGTGAGGAAGACCTCCTGGGACGTCCAGTGATCAATAAGGAGTTTCCCTCTGAGGAACCAAAGGAATCTGAGGCTCAACTAGAGATCATAGAGATTCCATTGAACCTTCTTATGCCATTCATGAGCTCTGATGAGTATTCTTCTTCTGAAGAGAATGAAGATGTTACTGAAGAGCAAGTTGCCAAGTACCTTGGTGCTATCATAAAGCTGAATGCCAAATTATTTGGTAATGAGACTTGGGAAGATGAACCTCCCTTGCTCACCAATGAACTGAGTGAT
>NC_029786.2:84278688-84281796 GCF_000816755.2 Arachis ipaensis
CTGAATGAGGACAACCTTGTGTTTAAAACTCAAGGATCTCCTTCTGTAACCATGGAGAGGAAGCATGAAAAGCTTCTCTCACTCCAGAGTCAACCAAAGCCCCCACATTCAAACTCTAAGTTTGGTGTTGGGAGGCCTCAGCCAAACTCTAAGTTTGATGTTGAACTCCCATATCCAAACTCTAAGTTTGGTGTTGGGAGTCTATAAAATTGACCTGATCACCTGTGTGGCTCCATGAGAGCCCACTGTCAAGCTATTGACATTAAAAAAGCGCTTGTTGGGAGGCAATCCAATGTTATTTAATCATTTTTATTTTATTTTCTCTTTGTTATTTCATGTTTTATTAGGTTGATGATCATGTGGAGTCACAAAAACTACTGAAAATTCAAAAACAGAATGAAAAACAGCATTGAAAACAGAACACCCTGGAGGAAGGACTTACTGGCATTTAAACGCCAGTAAGGAGCATCTGGCTGGCGTTCAACGCCATAACAGAGCATGGATCTAGCGTTGAACGCCCAGAACAAGCAACATCCTGGTGTTTAAACGCCAGGAATACACCCTGAGAAGAGCTAGCGCTGAACGCCAGAAACAAGCATGAAGCTGGCCAACGCCAGAAACATGCTGCACATGGGCGTTGAACGCCCAGAATAAGCATCACTTCGGCGTTTAAACGCCAGAAATGCATGCAAAGGCATTTTGCATGCCTAATTGGTGCAGGGATGTAAATCTTTGACACCTCAGGATCTGTGGACCCACAGGATCACCTCAGGATCTGTGGACCCCACAGGATCTCCATATACCTCCACTCACTTTCCCTCCTCATAATCCTATATCACCCTTTCCCAAGAACCCTTCACCAATCACCTCAATCTCTCATCCCTTCTGTTTTCCATTCACCACTCACATCCATACACCCCACCTACCTTCAAAATTCAAAATATCTTTCCCACCCAATCCCACCCATATAGCCGAATACACACATCCCTCCATCTCCTCCATATATTCTTCTTCTTCTTCTATTCTTTCTTCTTTTACTCGAGGGCGAGCAACATTCTAAGTTTGGTGTGGTAAAAGCATAGCTTTTTTGTTTTTCCATAACCATTGATGGCACCTAAGGCCAGAGAAACCTCTAGAAAGAGGAAAGGGAAAACAAAAGCTTCCACCTTCGAGTCATAGGAGATGGAGAGATTCATCTCAAGGGTCTATAGCTCAGTGATAGAATATTTGACTGTAAATCAAGAGATCCCTGAGATACCTCAGGGGATACATTTTCCTCCACACAATTATTGGGAGCAACTAAGAGTGGAACATCAAGAGCACTCCATCATCCTTCATGAAATTAGAGAAGATCAAAAAGCTATGAGGGAGGAGCAAGAAAGACAAGAAAGAGACATAGAGGAGCTCAAAAGCACCATTGGTTCTTCAAGAAGAGGAAGACGCCACCCTCACTAAGGTGGACTCATTCCTTAATCTCTTTGTTTATTTATTTTCCTGTTTTTCGATTTTTATGCTTTATGCTTGTTTATGTTTTTGTCTTCATGATCATTAGTGTCTAAGTGTCTATGCCTTAAAGTTATGAATGTCCCATGAATCCATCACCTCTCTTAAATGACAAAACAAACTTAATAACAAAATAAAACAAGTTACATACCATCCTGGCCTTTGTCTTCATAAAAGTCGCTGACCTACTGGTATACTTCGACGACCTGGCTAATGCCCTGTTAGCGATAAAGGCATATGGATGTTTAAGTAATATACCATCCAGGCCTTTGTCTTCACTTAAACAATTCACAAACAAACCAATATAGAATTATATGACTTATGCAGCAACATCCATCAACAATCAAGAATTCTCAAACACTTTCAGCAATTCAAACCTACTAACCTAAATTGAACCTATCTTAACAACCTAAATCCACTAAAATAAGAAAATTTAGTGTAACTAAACTAAAATAATGAACTAAAATGAAAAACTTAAGATTAGCAACCACCTATATTGAATAAGAATATAAAAGACTTAAAATAGTACTCACGTCGTCAAACCATCCGGCCAAATCGTTATTCGTATGATGGGAGGTGTTGGAGGGGCATCTGGTTGGGATCTATGAAAAGATTCTGACACTACAGTGTCTGTCGCTGGAGGAGGTATCATCGTTGAAATAGTGGGCTGCTAAGCTGATGGAGGTGGTGGAGGAGTTCACTCTGGTGAAGCAGCCGAAAGACTTCCTGGTGACGGGAGTGGCACAACAGAAGGAGCTACGTATTTGGAGTTAGGGACCATGATGAACGGTTGATCCTGTGCACCCATTGCTTGTGACGTCCCAGGGGTAGTCAGGGTAGAGGGCGATTGATGAGCGGATAATTTATACGCTTTTTGGCATTGTTTTTAGTATGTTTTTAGTATGATTTAATTAGTTTTCATTATATTTTTATTAGTTTTTAATTAAAATTCACATTTCTGGACTTTACTATGAGTTTGTGTGTTTTTCTGTGATTTCAGGTATTTTCTAGCTGAAATTGAGGGACTTGAGCAAAAATCATATTCAGAGGTTGAAGAAGGACTGCAGATGCTGTTGGATTCTGACCTCCCTGCACTCAAAGTGGATTTTCTGGAGCTACAGAACTTCAAATGGTGTGCTTCTAATTGCGTTGGAAAGTAGACATCCAGGGCTTTCCAGAAATATATAATAGTTCATACTTTGCTCGAGTTTAGACGACGTAAACTGGCGTTCAACGCCAGTTCCATGCTGCATTCTGGAGTCAAACGCCAGAAACAGGTTGCAAAGTGGAGTTCAACGCCAGAAACACGTTACAAACTGGTGTTCAACTCCAAGAATGACCTCTCCATGTGTAAACTTCAAGCTCAACCCAAGCACACACCAAGTGGGCCCCGGAAGTGGATTTCTGCATCATTTACTTATTTCTGTAAAGCCTAGTAACTAGTTTAGTATAAATAGGACTTTTACTATCTTCGGAGCATCTTGGGACGTGTAGTTCTTAGATCATGGGGGCTGGCCATTCGGCCATGCCTGAACCTTTCACTTATGTATTTTTCAACGGTAGAGTTTCTACACACCATAGATTAAGGTGTGGAGCTCTGCTGTT
>NC_029786.2:84281804-84286704 GCF_000816755.2 Arachis ipaensis
CAAACTCACGAGTGCTGGGCGTAGTGACAGACGCAAAAGGATCAATGGATTCTATTCCAGTATGATCGAGAACCGACAGATGATTAGCCGTGCCGTGACAGAGCATTTGGACCTTTTTCAGTGAGAGGATGGGATGTAGCCATTGACAACGGTGATGCCCTACATAAAGCTTGCCATGGAAAGGAGTAGGATTGATTGGATGAAGACAGCAGGAAAGCAGAGATCAGAGGAACGAAAGCATCTCTATACGCTTATCTGAAATTCTCACCAATGAATTACATAAGTACCACTATCCTATTTTATATTTTATTTATTTTCATCCACTATAATTTCTTAATACAATTTAATCCGCCTGACTGAGATTTACAAGGTGACCATAGCTTGCTTCAAGCTGACAATCTCCGTGGGATCGACCCTTACTCACGTAAGGTTTATTACTTGAACGATCTAGTGCACTTGCTGGTTAGTTGTACGAAGTTGTGAAACAGATATAAGATCATAAATGTGCGTATTGAGTTTTTAGCGCCGTTACCAAGGAATGGAATGATCACAATTTCGCACACCAGCGATGACTGAAAAGTCCAGAGGTACTAGTAGACACCATCCCTCTACCATGACCACGAGACTGATTCATAACACCTCTATCTATCGTCATATCTACAAAGAGCATACTAATTAAATTCAAGTTTGATTCTATTTAGACTTATATCTTTAGTAGTTTAAATCAAATTTGAAGTAATCTATAAACTTCAACAATAAAAAATTCTCAAACACTTTCAACAGTTCAAACATACTAACCTAAATGGAACCTATCTTAACAACCTAAATCCATTAAAATAAAAAAATTGAAACTAAATTAAATAACTAACTAAATTAACCTAATAACTAATACTAACTAAAACAAAATTCAAAAAAATAATTTGATAAAAACCTGGAGTGTTGAACAAAGATAGATGAAACAGAGAATAGGGGAGGGAGTGCCGGGGCACTGTGACGGCGAACGGTGGTCATCGGCTTGTTTGGAGAACTCTGTAAATAGAGAAACAAAGTTGTTCTACTGCTATGTTTAGGGTTGATAGTTGGAAAGCTAGACAGACGGAAGGTGAAGAAGAATGAGAAGGTGACAAGAGAAGGGAGATACGGGACCGTGGGTAAGACCCCGGATTTTCGGAATGTAAATGATAAGTTATTTTATGATTTATTATATTTACTCAAGATTATATTTTTAGAGATTTAGATATAAATCGGGTAATTTTTTATTTATAATTTGAAGTTTTAATAATTAAAAAATAATGATAATTTAACTATTTTGGATTTTGATTAATTATGAAAATAAGTTGAAGTTGTCAATTGAAGCATTCTGTAATGAAGATTTTTGGGAGTTTTGGTTATGGTTTCGAAAACAGGTTGGAAGTTTTGGCTAAAGAAAAATGAGTTTGATTTGATTAATTTTATCAAAAGAGATATGTCTTGAGTACTTTTAAAGATTTTAGAGTAATTAAAGTAAGAATTCCACTAGGGAGTCAATGGAGTATTTGTACAATGTGTACAATGGGCTATTTATTTGGCTCAATATAAGTTAAAAAATGAACATCTAGAATAAAATACTACTAATTTCTCAAACACAATACACCCATACTATCCAGAATAACTATCCGGGTACCAAGGATAATAAACATCTGATATCCTACTGAATCAAACATCCCTATACCCCCATTATACACATTGTATAAATACTCCATTGACTCCCTATACTTCCTCTTAAAGTAATGGATTTGACGATAAATGCTTTTGGGATTTTCAATTAGAATTTTCAATCTTTAATTGGTATGGCTTTAAACCTTGTTGAAAAAGTTTTAAAGCTTGAATGGGTTTGAAATTGGTTTATGATTTAACTCATTTAATTTTGACCATGGTTGGAGACAGTGAGGATACTTTAAATTGAGATTTTGATTTTTGAGAAAGTTTTGTAAGTTTGTTTAAAAAGATGATATTGGTAGTCACTCCCCTAAAGTCTAGAGGCTTTGCCTAGGAGTTTAATTAATAAAAGATTTTTGTTCGTCTTTTGAAAGAGGTTTCAATCTTGAAATGGTTTGAAGTAGTTTGGAAAATATTTGTTAAGTGAAGATTGAGTTTTAAAAGAAGAATTTGTTTTAAGTGAAATTCTTTTGAAGGTTTTGGAAAATGTCACAAAGAAGTGGTATTGGTTTTACAGGAAAAGGATTTGAGTAAAAGGTGTTGAATGGTGTGTTGTAAGGAAAGTGAGAATGTTTTGAACCTAAGAATGAAATTGAAATGTATGGAAGTTGGCTTGTTAGCCTATAAAGTGATTATGAAATTGAATTTTATTATGATTTTGAGCATGATTGATTGTGAATATTATTGAAATGTAATTGGCAAGGACGATGGTTTTATCCTGCTTGCGTGTTTGAGATTGAAATGTGAGTATGGTTGATGTTGTGAGGACGGTGGTTTTGTCCCGCTCACAGATTTGACAAGTTGAGGATAAAAGATTCCCTCCCTTATCATGGTATGAATGTGAAAAAGGTAGAATGATACTCTGCTTCGTATTGTTTTCTCCCACATCTTTCTCTGATTGCAAGCTGGAAAGACACACTCATTCGATGTGGAAAGACACTCTCCTTTGTAATTCCTCCAGGAAAAGGTAGAAAGGCACACTCTCTCGATGTGGAAAGGCACTCTCCTTCGTTTGTGTTCCTCCTGGGGATGCGCAACCTAGAGACAATGTCCTGGTTAGCTACCGGACGTGTCGGATTTTGGTAGTTTAACCGACACGTGAGCTCACGGCCAGTAGGACAGGCATGCATCATACTACATTTTTTTGCTATTGTTTGGGTGTGTTTAAGTGTTTTGGATGCCTATATGATGAATTCTATCTAACTGTTAATTGTGGTACTTGCTATAATTATTTTCGGATTGTGTTTTCCTTGTATTGTTCGTGCCTGTAATTGGTTCTGTCTTGAGACTGAGTATTGGTTAATGAATTGATGCTTTTGATGATAGTGTGGTTGATTTTATTTGGGCTGGAGGCCGTGATTGCTTATATGTTGGGCGGGAGACCGTGGTTTGCTTATTGGTTAGGCCGGAGGCCGTGAATTGATTATCTGTTGGGGCAGAGGCTGTGATTTGGTTTTATGTGAGCCAAAAACTGGGGTTGGTTTTATTTGGGCTGGAGGCCGTGGTTGGTAAGCTGAGTATGTATTGATTATGTTATGGGATATTATTTGAGCTTTGAAATTTTTGAAATCGAATAGTGAATTTGAATTCTGGATAATTATTTTTTATGATCATTGAGAAAGATTCGTAAGACGAATGGAGACCACTATCTTTGAAAATCATTCTTCATTTTATTCCCATCCTCTTATGACAATTCTTAAACCCTATACTGAGAACCTGCAAGGACGATGTTCTCACCCCTACAGACTTCTCTTTTTAGGACGGACGAGGAAGCTTGTGGAGTTTTTACTAAGTTGTCAACTATGTTGTTTCTATTTGTATACATATGTTATAGATTCCCCTTGCCTTTATTATTGCTTTCTCAAAAGAGGGATAACAGTTGTGATTGTAATGATATGTATGTATATAATATTTTATATTTGTAAGTTACTTGTGTAAGAAGTATTTGTATATCTATATATGCATGTTTGTAAGAAGTAAAAAGAACTTTCGATTTTTTTCAAAGAAAATAGCAATACAG
Organism: Arachis ipaensis; assembly: GCF_000816755.2. NCBI lineage: Eukaryota > Viridiplantae > Streptophyta > Magnoliopsida > Fabales > Fabaceae > Arachis > Arachis ipaensis. The sequence continues at coordinate 84,285,523 of NC_029786.2, forward strand.
TTTACAATTAAAGGTTCCTATTTTAATATTAAATATATAAAATTCATTGTAATATCCTCGCTATCAGAGTGGTGCATTCAGAAGCATAAAATTCTGATAGTAAGGATGTTACATTATAGTATCAGAGTACTCTTTTGTGTAGAGCCTGAGGAATGGACTGACTATGCTTCGATTGCATACTCTGAGCGTCTATCATGTAGTAGATCTTGTTTGAATAACAAGAATTAGAGCTTTATGCACATGACTGCCTATTGATTAATGCCGTTAGTCTACCATTGCATACATCACGATAATAAGTTTGGCCAGCTTAACTCTAATGGTTTATGTATATGAGAGCACTATTAGGTTATCATAGGCAAAATAGAACTAATAGGTAACACATATCGCGGAGTTTGGGGAACGTTAGAGGTTGTTTCTCGAGGTTATTCGGTTACGTATCTTGCACTTTCATGGCTTATCTTGAAGTTCTTGTTTGAGATTGCTTTCTTGGAAAGTAAATTGATTCTTTTCCAACCCTGTTCTTTGTTTATATACATTCTCGTTGATCTTAACTGCATATGTCTGCTTAATTTCCTTTGGGATATCTATTTTTCTTGAGATGTGGTTTAGTTCTTTGCTTCATGTCTTGCATCTTATGTATATCTCTATTTGACTATATCCTTGGTACCTTCTTGAAGTTCTTGTTTCAAATCCTTATTAAAAAAAGCTTTAATTTGATTTGTTCCCTACTTGTTTATGTTCTTAACCATTCGATTGAATTCCCGTGAACCCCGAGCATGATTTTGGTTTGTCTCTTCCTAAGTTTGGTATCTTCTTGAGTAACTCAATATTTGTTTGATGTCACGTGCAACTTTAGACATAGCAACCGATACGATAGTTCTCTATGACATGATAGGTGAGCACGGAAAGTGAAGTTTGTAAGTGTGCGACGTCACAGGAAGTTATGGAGCTTTGATTCACGCAAAAGGGGTTTTATTGAAGTTTGAGAAGTTGAAGCTCTGGACTTGGTACGATATCAGTATGCGGACGTTAAGCACGTCATTTTAACCCCAACCTATTTTGTAACCTTTTGCCACACTATACTACCATTACATGTTTAATCCATGAAATCTTTACATCCGCCTATCTTGTAGCTTCTGCTTCGCACCACACTTTTTCCTTATATTTATGTCATTTATGTCA
>NC_029786.2:84286874-84326103 GCF_000816755.2 Arachis ipaensis
ATCTTGGAGTACAAAAATTTTTCTAAGTGGGATAGGATGTAAGACCCTGGATTTTTGAAATTTAAATAACAAGTTATTTTACGATTTATTATATTTACTCAAGATTATATTTTCAGAGATTTTTATATATAAATAATGCAATTTCTTATTTATAATTTGAAGTTTTAGTAATTAAAAAATAATGAGAATTTCACTATTTTGGGTTTTGATTAATTATGAAAAGAAGTTAAAGTTGATTTATTCAATTGAAGCATTCTATTTTGAAGAGTTTCAGGAGTTTTGGTTATGGTTTCAAAAATGGGTTGGAAGTTTTGGCTAAAGAAAAATGAGTTTAGTTTGATTAATTTTATAAAAAAAGATATGTCTTGAGTACTTTTAAAGATTTTAAAGTAATTGAAGTAATGGATTTGAGGATAAATACTTTTGGGGTTTTTAATAGGATTTTCAATCTTTAACTGGTATGACTTTGAACCTTGTTGAAAAAGTTTTAAAGGTTGAAATTGTTTTGAAATTGGTTTGTGATTTAACTCATTTAATTTTGATGGCGGTTGGGGATAGTGAGGATACTTTAAATTGAGATTTTGATTCTCGAGGAAGTTTTGTAAGTTTGTTTAAGAAGATGAGATTGGTTATCGCTCCTCTAAAGTCTAGAGGCCCTGCCGAGGAGTTTAATTAATAAATGATTTTTGTTTGTCTTTTGAAAGAGTTTTGTATCTTGAAATGGTTTGAAGCAGTTTGAAAAATTTTGGTTAAGTGAGAATTGAGTTTTAAAAGAAGAATTGCTTTTAAGTGAAATTGTTTTGAAACTTCTGAAAAAAGTTACAAAGAAGTGGTATTGGTTTTACAAGAAAGGAATTTGAGGAAAAGGTGTTGAATGGTGTGTTGTAAGCAAAGTGGGAATGTTTTGAACTTAAGAATGAAATTTAAATGGAGAATTATGGTTGGCTCGTTAGACTATAAAGTGATTATGAATTAAATTTAATTATGATTTTGAGCATGATTGATTATGAATATTATTGAAATGTAATTGGCAAGGACGGTGGTCTTATCCCACTTGCGTGTTTGAGATTGAAATGTGAGTGTGGTTGATGTTGTGAGGATGGTGGTTTTGTCCCGCTCACGAATTTGGCAAATTGAGGATGAAAGATTCCTTCTCTTGTTGTGGTATGGGTGTGGGAAAGGTAGAAAGGCAATCTCCTTCGTATTATTTCCCCCCGCATCTTTCTCTGGTTGAAAGGTAGAAAGACACACCCCTTCGATGTGGAAAGACACTCTCCATAATTCCTCCAAGAGAAGGTGGAAAGGCACACTCCTTCGATATGGAAAGGAACTCTCCTTCATTTGTATTCCTCCTGGGGATGCGCAACCTAGAGACCATGTCCGGCTTAGCTACTGAACGTGTCAGGTTCTGGCAGTTTAACCCACACGTGAGCTCATGGATAGTAGGACAGGCATGCATCATACTACATTTGTTTGCTATTGTTTGGGTGTGCTTAAGTATTTTGGTTGCCTATGAGATGAGTTCTATCTAATTGTTAATTGTAGTACTTGCTGTAACTGTTTTCGGATTGTGTTTGGTTTGTATTATTTGTTCCTGTGATTGGTTTTGTCTCGAGACTGAGTATTGATGAATGAATTGATTCTTTTGATGATAATGTGGTTGATTTTATATGGGCCGGAGACTGTGATTGCTTATATGTTGGGCCGGAGGCCGTGGTTTGCTTATTGGTTGGGCCAGAGGCCGTGAATTGATTATCTGTTGGGCTAGAGGCCGCAATTTGGTTTTATGTGGACCGGAGGCCGGGGTTGGTTTTATTTGGGCAGGGGGCCGTGGTTGGTAAGCTGAATATGTACTGATTATGTTATGGGATATTATTTGAGCTTTGAAATTTTTGAAATCGAATAGTGAATTTGAATTTTTGATAATTATTTTTTGTTATCTTTTAGAAAGATTCATAAGACGAACAGAGATCATTGTTTTTGAAATTCATTCTTCTTCTTATACGTATCCGCTTATGACAATTCTTAAACATTCTGCTGAGAACCTGCGAGGACGATGATCTCACCCCTACAAACTTCTCTTTTCAGGACGTTACATGTGGCAACGTGACATTATGATAGTAAGGATGTTACACGTGGCGGCGTTGGATGGCCAGCGACGGAGTCAGAACTGAGAGATGAAGAGAGGAAGAGAAGGTCGGCGAAAAGAAGAGGAAGAAGAAAGGGAAGAAGGATGGTGCCGACTACAGAGATGTTAGAGGGTGGTGCTACGGTGGCGGTTTGGTTAGGTCAACAAAATGCTAAGGGTGGTGGTGGTGGTTGGGGCGCAGTGAAGAAAAGGCGTGTTTGTAGAAGTGAGGGGGAATGGTTTCACATTTGAATTTTATCCCAATCTTACTGTCAGATTTACCAGCGAAAAAATAAAATGATAAAGTGGTCAGTGTTGCCTAAATGCCACGTTTCACTGAAATCCTTTTACCCATTGGAAAATTCCGACGAAAAATTCGATGCTAAATTTGGTGCTAATAAAAATAGTTTTTGCGCCTCTATTTACCATCGGATTTAGGAACAAAATTTTAAATCTGACAATAACTAATTTGAGGTAGAGTAAGAAAAACTACCGCTAAATCCCCCGGTAATGCCTTGTCGCTAAATATGACGGTATTTAGTATTTTTCTTGTAGTTTGGGAGGGGCCATTGCCCCCCTTTTGTTACATGCGGCTCCATCCCTGTTCATAGTTGTGAATGAGAAAAAACTCATTTTTGAAGAGTGCTTTAGTGCTTCTGAGGTTTTTAGAGTATTTATAAGGTGGTATTGTTTACTCAGCACAACTTCTAATATTATATTACTTAAGAAAAATTTTCTCAGTTTACTTTACACTTGAGCAAACATTAGACAACAGTTTAATGAAATTATTAAATTATATTTTAGTTTATTAATCATCAAAATACATTTTAACCAACTTCAATGGGACATGACTTGATTTTCGGATCCCCAAATTTGGTGAAACTTATTTCAAATGAAAATTGGATCCGTGGAGTTAATAACGTTTAAAGAACGGATGGAAAATGATTTTTCACAAAAAAGTTATGCGTGTTTGAAATTTGGTATGAAAAGTTGAATTCTGCAGCAAAATAGGCTTTTAAAAAAAACTGATAAGCGTGTGTATGCAGGTGGGTGTTTGCGACGTGAGTATTGGGCTCTTCCCAGTACTTTAGCGTACATGGATAGATGCATGCATACGCGACATTGTCATTTTTTCAATCTTGCGTACGCGGCAGTACCACGTGATGCAGGGAACCTCTTCTGACCAGCATGCTTGCGTACGCGGGTGGCATGCGTACGCATGACCACCCTATTTTGCCAAAGTTGTATTTTTGTGTTTTCAACCATTTTTCTGGCTTTCCAAATCTCTGTAAACCCTGTTTAAGGTCCGATAGCTATTTTTTATGCTTCGAATAATAGCAAACATATGGAGGGAGTTAGATTGTTATTGAGGGAGATTTGCGAAGTGAATAATTGAATTAATGAGGTGTTGATAATGCTGAATGAGATATGATTGATGGCGATGATGATATTGATGAATTATGATCTAAAGATCTAAATGGCATGTGCATTTAAATATCTGAGATATGAATTTTTCTGGGTAGATGCAGTGGTTCACTCCCACTTGCTCCAAGTCGATACTCGATACTCTATTGACCCTCCGTCGCAAGATGTGGTCGGACACTTTAACTTTTTGGGTAAATCCCCCAATGAGATGATAAATAAATGAATACGTAAATGAGTAACTCTTGGGGATGCGTGCATGCAGGGACTATATAACTGACAGATGAGTGATGCGAGCCCAAACGTCGATTTAGAATTTCTCCAAATAAAGAGTTGTTTCGTTGCAAGTATAGTTTTAAACCAACAATTGACCCGAATCAAAGTTTAATTTGTTTGTTACAATACAAACCAATAAAAACTGAAAGTATTGGATCTCGAGTCGTCTCTCAAATGTGTTACAGTAGAATTCACAAACCCAAGATGCGTTCACTCCTATTAGGTCCCGATCCAAAAATGCCCACCCCCTTTGCTCAATTTGATACTCGGTATATTTTCACAGCTCAGGGGGTATCTGAAGCTTCCTCTCAACATGGAGGCTCCTCTTCTCAACAAAATCTAGGAACCTCAGCTCCGAGTAGAGGTTTGCAAACTTAGACGGATCAGTGGAGGGTGTGTTTTGATTAGCTTTGTCCCTCTCACTGATCTGTCTCTCTGATCAACAGTCTGTGAAGTTCTTTTCCTCTTACTCAGGCCAGTAGCCTTACCTTTTCCTTTTCTGTCACTCATCCTAAAAAAGATCAAAGAAAATGGGGATATGAAATGCAATCTAAGGCGTACAAAGCAGAAATATAAGCAAGCAACATAATAGAAACTGAGGCACAACTATAGGTGAAGTGAAAGGAAAAAATAAAATCGAGTGGAAGAAGAAGTGATGGCAAAGCAAAATCAAGCAGAAATCACATCCTGCAATCAATCAAAGTCAATTAAAGTTTGTTAGCTTGCCTGCTAAATAAAAAGAAAGCAAGGATAAATTGTTGCTATGCACTTAGAGAAAGAAAAAGAATCAGTCGAAAAAGAAAAAAAAAGGTAGTTGAACAAGAAAAGTGTTAGTTGAAAAAGAAAAATTAAGTGTTAGGTGCATAGCAAGCATTATCCTTCACTTTGAGAAGTTTCAAAAGGGTCAGAACAGACAAACATACATTCATGATGCGTGAGCATCATTCTCATTTTTTCTTAGTGAATTGCATGTAGATTTGTTGGATTAGTTTAAATATTTAGGTGTTTTAAGCCACCATGAATGCTACTTTGAGTTGTTCTGTAATTTGATTTATCACAAATAGCATTTAGGCATGTTTGCAGAGTTCAGACAGAGGAAAAGCTTAAAATTGAAAGTTGCGATGTTTGGCATTGGGACACAGAAAGCTCCCCTTCCCCTCTGCCATGGTGGTGCCAAACGCCACAACCCGGTGTTTGGCGCCAGGGACCTTGTAAAGTGTGTAATATTTGATAAGCGAATATTTTATACGCTTTTTGGCATCATTTTCATATAGTTTTTATTATGTTTTGTTTAGTTTTATTATATTTTCATAGGTTTTAGTGCAAAATTCATATTTTTGGATTCTACTTTGAGTTGTGTTTTATGATGATTTCAGGTATTTTCTAGCTGAAATTTTGAGGAGTTTTGGCAAAGTCTGACTCAGAGACAGAGAAAGGACTGCAGATGCTGTCAGATTCTGACCTCTATGCACTCAAAAGGGAAATTCTGGAGCTATAGAAGTCCAAATGGCGCTATAAAATATTGTCTGTTTCTTATGCATGATCATCTTTATTTATGTCTTAAAGCTATAAAATATTCCATGCATCTCTCACCATGCTTATAAGAAAATTTTATTTGAAAAAGAATATGGAAATACATGAATTTTGAGTTATATAATAAGAATAGTTCAATTATCTTGATGTGGTGGCATTGATTTTACTTTCTGAATGCATGAATAAACAATGCATATTTGATTTTAGTGTTAAGAATATTATCTTTTGAAAGAATGATGATAAAAGAGAAGTATTATGGGTGATCTGAAAAATCCAAAAATTGATCCTTGAAGCAAGAAAAAGTAGCAATGGAAAAAAAAGAGAGAGAAAGAAAGAAAAAGAAAAAGAAAGAAGCAAAAAAAATACATAGAAAAAGAAAGAAAAAGAAAAAGCCAATAGATCTTTAAATCAAAAGACAAGAGCAAGGATCCAAGGCTTTGAGGATCAATGGTTAGGAGGTCCTAAAAGAAACAAAATCTTGGCCTAAACAGTTCAAATGAGCTGCTTCCCTAGCTATATGCTTGTGATGTGAAGGTGTCAAGTGAAAAGCTTGAGACTGAGCAGTTAAAGTCATGATCCAAAGTAAAAGAGTATGCTTAAGAACTCTGGACACCACTGGCTGGGAATTCTAGCAAAGCTGAATCACAATTCTAAGGGGTTCACCCTGTTAAGTGTCTGTGGCGTTTATGTATCCGGTGGTAATACTGGAAAATAAAGCGCTTAGGGTCACGACCAAGACTCGAAAGAAGCCATGTTCAAGAAAAAAAAAGAATTGAACTAGGAGAGTCAATAATATCATCTGGATTCTAAGTTCCTAAAGATGCCAATTATTCTGAGCTTCAAAGGAAAGTGAGATGCCAAAACTATTCAGAAGTGAATAGCTACTAGCCCCACTCATCTAATTGAAACTTAGCTTCATTGAAAACTCTAAGATTTATTGTATTCTTCTCTTCTTTTTAATCCTACTTTGTTTTTGGTTGCTTGGGAACAAGCAACAGTTTAAGTTTGGTGATCTGATGAGCGGATATTTTATACGCTTTTTGGCATCATTTTCATATAGTTTTTATTATGTTTTGTTTAAGTTTTACTATATTTTCATAGGTTTTAGTGAAAAATTCATATTTTTGGATTCTAATTTGAGTTGTTGTGTTTTATGATGATTTTAGGTATTTTCTGGCTGAAATTGAGGAGATTTGGCAAAGTCTGATTCAGAGACAGAGAAAGGACTGTAGATGCTGTCAGATTCTGACCTCCATGCACTCGAATGAGCAATTCTGGAGCTACAGAAGTCCAAATGGCGCGCTCTCAATGGCTATGGAAAGCTAATATTCAGGGCTTTCCAGAAATATATAATAGTATATATTTTGCTTTGGAAATGAAGGCCCAAAACTGGCGTTCAACGCCACCCACCAACCCAATTCCTAGTGTCCAACGCCCAAAAAGGAGCAACTGGTGTCCAATGCCCATTTAGGAGCCCAAAGCTGGCATCCAACACCCCAGAGGGAGTACCAACTCGTGGCTTCACTCAAGCTCAGCCCAAACACTCACCAAGTGGGTCCGGAAAGTGAATTTTCGCACTACTAGACTAGCTTATCTTATTTTTGTAATTCTTAGTTATTAGATTAGTATATATAGACAAGAGTTCACCCTTGTTAGGAGCTCTTGGACACTCTACACATTTTATGTTATTTTTCTGTAAGCTATGAGCTGCTAAACCTCCTAGGTTAAGGTTAGGAGCTCTGCTGATTCTTATGGATTAATAATATCACTATTCTATCTCAATCTATGCTTGATTCCATTTTAAGATGTATATTCGTTCTTCATCCTAATAAATTAGGAGTGTAACTTGACCGTCATCCCTATTTCACATGGGTTCTTACGAGTCCTTGATGGGATAGTACTGAACCACAAGCTTGATTATACATCTCTTAGACGGCTAAATCACGACTTCGTTGGGTACTTGGAGACATCAATGCAGCCGAGGTACAGGGTGATTAGGGCCTTTGTGGTATAGGCTAGAACCAAGACACAGTATTCTCTGATCCAGAAGATTCGACCTTGTCTGTGGCGCTTTGAGTAGGATCACCAAGGGAATGGACTGCTAGAGCTTCACTCCCGTTCAGATTGGATGACCGCTGACTCGGCGTTTGATCTGAAGCAGAGGAGATTAATGACCACTGACCCAGCGTTAATCATTTACAACCTTCCATGGAATGAATCAATCAGAAGTTGGAGTAGATGGTGAGAAAAGTTGATCCAGAAGGAAGAAGCATCTCCGAAGCCTCAACCACTCTCTCATCACTGATTTCACACCTATCTAGTAACGTTTTATTTATTTATCTATTTTATGCATTTTTCACAACAACTATCATATTTTCTATCTGCCTGACTAAGATCTACAAGGTAACCATTGCTTGCTCAAACCAACAATCACTGTGGTATTGACCCTCACTCACCTGAGGTATTACTTGGACGACCCGGTGCACTTGTCGGTCTATCTGTGCGAATATTGCAGAGTCAATTTCGTGCACCAAAGTTTTTGCCCAGGTGGCACCAAACGCCACCAATCCGGCATTTGGCGCCAGTAACGCGAACCAGAATGGTCCCCACGTGATTCAGCACCAAATCTCTTGCTCTAATTTAATTTTTAAATTGATTTTAAATTAAGAAAAGATATTTTTAGTTTTTTGAATTTAAATTTTGTATCAATTAGGATTACATATAAAAGGTGAAGATATCTTGGCCTAGGGTTGTTTCTTCTTCTTTGCACTTTCACACTTTTTTCTGCTAGAGTTTTCTGCACACCATGAGCAACTAAGCCAATAAACCTCCATTGTAAAGCTTAAGATCTCTGTTATTTTAATGGATTAATACTATTGCCATTCTTCTCTTAATTAATGCACTGGTTTATTTTCAAGGATTGGTTTCGTTCTTCATCCTAAGAATTAAAGTATATTGGAATATAGCTCTTTTTCTGACTAATTCTTGTCGAATCTTGGAAAAGTTAAATCTCTTGAATAAGAACTTGAAATCAATGCCTCATAATTCTCTAATTACCTGGACTTAACATGATACGTGATATATAATCATCTTTTATTTGGGTACCTAGGGTTTGTATGGCTCATAAACTAGAATTCGACTTAAACTTCTAATTTAAATTAAGTGACCAAGAAATTGACGGTTGGTTTGATTAAAAGAGATTAAATTGCTAAAGAATTAGGGTTTAATCAATTAGGGTTTGCCATGAATTGAACCTTTGCATGATTAAAGTTAGTGATAAGAACTATTAATCCAAAAATTTAACATCTCCAAAGTCTTAACTGTTTTCTCATACTATTTTTACCAACCGTTCATTACTTGCTTTCTTGAATTCTCTTATTCATTGCCTTATGATACTTGGAATAGAAAACACTCAATTTGGTTTGTTTAACTAATCTAGTCATTCAATTTGTTGCTTAATCCATTAATCCTCGTGGGATCGACACTCACTCACCTGAGTTATTAATTGGTACGACCTGGTGCACTTGCCGGTAACTCACTCACTCACTCTTTAGAGATGCTCGAGATTTTGTGAGGAACTGTGACAAATTCCAGAGAGTTGGGAATCTTCCCAACAATAATGAGATGGCACAGCAGGGAATACTAGAGATTGATTTGTTTGATATGTGGGATATTAACTTTATGGGACCTTTTCCATCCTCATTGTCAAACAACTACATTCTAGTGGAAGTTGATTATGTATCCAAGGGGGTGAAAGTAGTGGTTTTACCCACTAATGATGCCAAGGTGGTGCTGAGCTTTCTTCAAAGATATATTTTCAGCTGGTTTAGTGTCCCAGGACACTAATTAGTGATGGGAGAAGCCACTTCTGCAACAAACAGCTAGACTCTCTTCTTCAGCAGTATAGAGTCTGTCATAAAGTTGCTACCCCCTATCATCCTCAGACAAGTGGACAGGTTGAGGTCTCTAATAGAGGATTCTGGAGAAAACTGTTAGTACTTCAAGGAAGGACTGGGCTAGCAAGCTTGATAATGTTCTCTGGGTATATCAGACGACATTCAAGACTCCTATTAGCATGTCCCTATATTAGTTGGTCTATGGCAAGGCCTGTCACTTGCCGGTGGAGTTAGAGCACAGAGCATACTGAGCAACAAATTTCCTGAACTTTGATGTCAAAGGTGCATGAAAAAAAAGGCTCCTGCAACTCAATGAGCTTGATGAATTCAGAAATTCAGCATATGAGAATGCTAAGCTCTATAAAGAGAAGACCAAGGTGTGGCATGATAGAAAGATAGCCACCAGAGTATTTGAGCTAGGCCAGAAAGTCTTATTGTTCAATTCAAGGCTCAAGTTCTTTTCCAAGAAGCTGAAGTCCTGGTGGTCAGGACCGTTTGTGATAACTAGAGTGTCGTCGTATGGTCATGTGGAACTTCAAGAAGAAAACTCTAATTGGAGATTCACTATCAATGGCCAGAGGCTAAAACACTATTGGTGCACGAAATTAAACTCCACACAACTGAACCGGCAAGTGCACCGGGTCATCCAAGTAATACCTCAGGTGAGTGAGGGTCAAATCCCATGGAGATTGTTGGATCGAGCAAGCAATGGCTAGCTTTTAGATCTTAGTCATGCGATTAGAAAAGATGGTTGTTTGTTTAAAAGCATAAATAAAATAATAAAGAATGAAATTCCAGATTGATGTGAAAATAGGGATAAGGGTTCAGTTAAGGCTTCGGAGATGCGTATTCTTTCCGGATTAACTTTTCTTACTGTCTACTTCAATAACGAATGATTCATTCAATGGCATCCATAATTGACTAACTCATGTAGCATCCTCATCAAGTTAGCCTCTTCTAAACCATAGCAATCTACCATATCCGAGCAACTCATGTAGCATCCTCATCAAGTTAACTCATGGCTTCCCACTATGGCCGAAGGTGAAGACCTAAGCAATCCACTCCCCTTCGCGATCCTACTCAAAACGCCACAGACAAGGTCGGATCTTCTGGATTAGGGAATGCTGCTTCTCTAACTCTAGCCTCAACGCCACAGAGACCTTAGTAACCCATGGTCAACGGAATTTTATGTCACTTATCCAAAGTCGCCTAGGTACGCTCTTGGAATCTGCAGTGCACTCTCTAGTTGTGTTCAATGCTATCCGGGTCAGGACTCACACGGAACCCATGTAGAACAAGGATGAATGTTGGTGCACGAATTGTGAATCACACTTTTCACAACGCGTACCACTAACCAGCAAGTGCACTGGGTCGTCCAAGTAATACCTTACGTGAGTAAGGGTCGAATCCCACGGAGATTGTTGGTTTGAAGCAATCTATGGTTATCTTGCAATTCTTAGTCAGGAAGTCAAATATGTTTATCAGTTGAATTGCGAATAAACAAGAGAGCATGGGTTAAAAGTTCCTTGTTATGCAGTAATGGAGAATATGTTGGAGTTTTGGAGATGCTTTGTCTTCTGAATCTCTGCTTTCCCCTGTTCTCTGATTCACGCACGCACGTCCTCCTATGGCAAGCTGTGTGTTGGGGCATCACCGTTGTCAATGGTTACATCCCCTTCTCTTGTGAAAATGATCCAAATGCTCTGTCACAGCACGGCTAATCATCTGAGGTTCCCGATCATGCTGGAATAGGATTCACCCTCCTTTTGCGTCTGTCACTACGCCCAGCACTCGCGAGTTTGAAGCTCAGCTCCTCACCCCCAACAATGGAGTTTAGAGACTCATGCCGTCAAAGAGTACAAAGTTTAAATCTAAAATATCATGAGATACAAAATAAGTCTTTAAAAGTTGTTTAAATACTAAACTAGTAGCCTAGGTTTACAGCAAATGAGTAAACTATAGCAGATGGTATAGAGATCCACTTCTGGGTCCCACTTGGTGTGTGCTGGGGCTGAGATTTAAGTAATTCACGTGCGTAAGGCCATTTTGGGCGTTCAACGCCAGGTTTGGATCCATTTCTGGCGTTGAACTCCAGCTTTTAATCCTTTTCTGGCGCTGGACGCCAGAATTGGGCAGAAAACTGGCGTTGAACGCCAGTTTACGTCATCTATCCTTGAGCAAAGTATGGACTATTATATATTGCTGGAAAGCCCTGGATGTCTACTTTCCAACGCAATTAGAAGCACGCCATTTCGAGTTCTGTAGCTCCAGGAAATCCACTTTGAGTGCAGGGAGGTCAGAATCCAACAACATCAGCAGTCCTTTTTCAGCCTGAATCAGATTTTTGCTCAGCTCCTTCAATTTCAGCCAGAAAAATACCCGAAATTACAGAAAAACACACAACTCATAGTAAAGTCCAGAAATATGAATTTTTCCTAAAAAATAATGAAAATAAACTAAAAACTAACTAAAATATACTAAAAACTATATGAAATTAACTCCAAAAAGCGTATAAAATGTCCGCTCATCACAACACCAAACTTAAACTGTTGCTTGTACTCAAGAAACTAAACAAATAAAATAGAAGACTAATAGGTTGAGAAGCAATAATATCTCAGAGTTTTTGAGTGAAGCTCAGATTCTAATTAGATGAGCGGGACTAGCAGCTTTTTGCTTCCGAACAGTTTTGGCATCTCACTTTATCCATTGAAGCTCAGAGTGATTGGCCCTCTAGAATCTTATCCAGACCCTTGTCTGTTCTCGTCATTCTCCTGTTGAAGGAATCTGGATCATCTTTCAGCTGAGGTAGCTTTAAGATCTCTCTGATCTTGTCAGGGGTGGTATGAACAATCTTTCCTCTGACCATGGTCCGATATGCATAAAAGGCAGTTCCAGATAGTTTTTGCTTGTCAGTCTGCCACATATTAGCATAGAACTCCTGGATCATATTCCTTCCCACCTTCGTTTCAGGATTAGCTAGGACTTCCCAGTTCCTGATTCGAATTTGCTCCTGGATCTCCGGATATTCATCTTCTTTCAGATCGAATCTAACTTCTGGGATCACTGATCTCAGACCCATTATTTTGTTATAATGGTCCAAATGTTCTTTAGATAAGAACTTCCCTTGATTCCAAAGTGGTTTTGGAACGCTCTCTTTCTTGCCTCTTGGAGTGGGTTGTTTTCCTTTGGGGGCCATGATCTTAGTGATCACGGATAAACACACCAAACTTAGAGGTTTGCTTGTCCTCAAGCAAAAGAAAAGAAAGGAGAGGGATAGAAGGAGAGCTAGGTGCAATTGTTGATGGGAGAGGAGGGAAGCCGAACTCAAATTTATAGGGGGGAGGGTGGGTTTTCAAAAAAAAGAGATAAAGATATGATAAAAAGATTTATTTGGAAAAGATAAGATAGAAGATATGATTAGAGAAGATATAGTTTAAAATTGAGAGGATATGAAAGATTTTTGAGAAAGATAGGTTTAATTTTTGAAAAAGATAAAGTGGAGATTTTGAAAAAGATATTGATGAGTTGAAAAGATAGATTTGTAAAAAAAAAGTTTTGAAAAGAGTTGGATTGAATTTGCAAAAAGGTCTGGTGCTTATGGATTAAAATACATTTGATATTTTTAGGGTAGGATTTTTAGAAATTATGGAATTTAGAAATCAAGGTTCTTAACATGTTTATGCAAGAAATCATGTATTGAAGTATGAAAATCAAGATTTAGAATGAAAAAATTTGAATAAAAATGAGTTTTGTCTCCTCCCTGCCATCCTGGCGTTTGAACGCCCAAACACTGCCTGTTTTAGGCGTTCAGCACCCAAATGCTGCTCTCCTGGGCGTTCAACCCCCAGCTGCTGCCATTTCTGGCGTTCAACGCCCAGTGGGTGCCCATTTCTGGCGTTGAACGCCCAGATTGCTACCATTACTGGCGTTCAACGCCCAATGGCTGCCCATTTTGGGCGTTGAACGCCCAAAATGCACTTTTACTGGCGTTTTCTTGCCAGTGAGCTCGTTTTCTCTGTTTTGTGTGCCGAGTCCTTCTGTAACTCTGTGGACTTTATACAAATGATTCCTCACCTTAGTGTCAGTGAACTTTATATAAACAAATAAAAATAAAAATAGGGCAAAATGCTTAGAGGATTGTTGCCCCATGGCTGGGTTGCCTCCCAGCAAGCGCTTCTTTATTGTTTTTAGCTAGACCTTGCTGAGCTTTTAATCTAGCTTCAGCCTTGAGCATTCTTGCTCAATGTTGCCTTCAAGATAGTGCTTGATTCTCTGTCCATTGACAATGAACTTCTTATCAGAATCAATATCTTGAAGCTCCACATAACCATATGGTGATACACTTGTAATCACATATGGTCCCCTCTACCGGGACTTCAATTTCCCGGGGAATAGCCTGAGTCTAGAGTTGAACAGCAGAACCTTCTGTCATGGCTCAAAGATTCTAGATGATAGCTTTCTGTCATGCCACTTTTTTTATTTCTCTTTATAAAGCTTGGCATTTTCGAAAGCTATGAATCTGAATTCCTCTAGCTCATTTAGCTGGAGCAATCTTTTTTCTCCTGCTAATTTGGCATCAAAGTTTAGGAATCTGGTTGCCCAGTAGGCTTTATGTTCCAGTTCCACGGGCAGGTGACATGCCTTACCATACACAAGTTGGTATGGAGAGGTCCCTATAGGGGTCTTGAATGCTGTTCTGTAAGCCCACAGAGCATCATCCAAGCTCCGTGCCCAATCCTTTCTACGGGTATTTACTGTCCGTTCCAGGATTCTCTTTAATTCTCTGTTAGAGACTTCAGCTTGCCCATTATTTTGTGGATGATATGGAGTAGCCACCTTGTGGCGAATCCCATACCGAACCATGGCAGAGTAAAGCTGTTTATTGCAGAAGTGGGCGCCCCCATCACTGATGAGTACTCTAGGGACACCAAACCTGCTAAAGATATGTTTCTGGAGGAACTTCAGCACTATTTTAGTATCATTGGTGGGTGTGGCAATGGCCTCAACCCATTTTGATACATAGTCAACTGCCACCAGAATATAAGTGTTTGAGTATGATGGTGGAAAGGGTCCCATGAAGTCAATTCCCCATACATCAAACAACTCAATCTCCAAGATTCCTTGTTGAGGCATGGCGTAACCATGAGGCAGATTGCCAGCTCTTTGGCAACTGTCACAGTTACGTACAAACTCTTGAGAATCTTTATAGAGTGTGGGCCAATAGAAGCCACATTGGAGGACCTTGGTGGCTGTTCGCTCACCTCCGAAATGGCCTCCATATTGTGATCCATGGCAATGCCACAGGATCCTCTGTGCTTCTTCTCTAGGCACACACCTACGGATTATTCCGTCTGCACATCTCTTAAAGAGATAAGGTTCATCCCACAAGTAGTACTTTGCATCAGTAATTAATTTCTTCTTTTGTATCCTGTTGTACTCCTTGGGTATGAACCTTGCAGCTTTATAGTTTGCAATATCGGCAAACCATGGTGTTTCCTGAATGGCAAATAAATGCTCATCCGGAAAAGTCTCAGAGATCTCAAGAGAGGGGAAGGGTGTCCCTTCTGCTGGCTCTATCCGGGACAGATGATCAGCTACTTGGTTCTCTGTCCCTTTTCTGTCTCTTATTTCTATATCAAACTCTTGAAACAAACGGCATGTCAGCAGCTAGCAGATTGCTTAGAGGTTTTCCGATTTTTGAATAATCCTTTATAAACCTCCTATAGAATCCTACGTGCCCCAGAAAGCTTCTGATTGCCTTAACATTGGCAGGTGGTGGTAATTTTTCAATTACCTCTATTTTTGCTTGATCCACCTCTATTCCATTGCTTGAAATTTTATGCCCAAGAACAATCCCTTCAGTCACCATGAAGTGATATTTTTCCCAGTTTAACACTAGGTTGGTCTCTTGGCATCTTTTCAGAACAAGTTTCAGGTGATCAAGACACGAGCTGAATGAGTCTCCATATACTGAGAAGTCATCCATGAAGACTTCCAAAAATTTTTCCACCATATCAGAGAAAATAGAGAGCATGTATCTCTGGAAGGTTGCAGGCGCATTACATAGCCCAAATGGCATCCTTCTATAAGCAAACACTCCAGATGGACATGTGAATGCTATTTTCTCTTGATCCTGGGGATCAGCTAGAGTGAAACTGGACGCCAGCTCCTTGTCTGCTCCTGGCGTTTGAACGCCAGAATTGTGCCCATTTTGGGCGTTCAGTGCCAGATCTTGCCCATTTTGGGCGTTCAACGCCAGATCCTTGCCCATTTCTGGCGTTGAACGC
This sequence comes from Arachis ipaensis, assembly GCF_000816755.2. NCBI lineage: Eukaryota > Viridiplantae > Streptophyta > Magnoliopsida > Fabales > Fabaceae > Arachis > Arachis ipaensis. Next base: position 84,302,417 of record NC_029786.2, read on the forward strand.
CAGTCCTGCCTTGTTTCTGGCGTTGAACGCCAGTCCTGAGCATGGTCTGGGCGTTCAGCGCCAGCCTTCCACCAATTTTCTGGCGTTTTAGTTCCAGAATTACTTTTCCCTGGGCTCTTACTGTCCTCAGGTGAATTTTGGGTGGTTTGCTCATTTCTTAGCTTTTTGCTGCCTTGAAGTGGTGTATTTAATGTTTTCCCACTTCTTAGTTGAACTGCTTGGCATTCTTCTGCTATTTGCCTTGACAGTTGCTGCCTTGTTTGCTTAAACTGTTCGTCCATATGTATATTAGCCATCCTTGTCTCTTGTAGTCTATCTTTGAATTTGACTAACTGCTTTGTTAGGAAGTCCAATTGCTGATTGAATTTGGCAGCTTGTTTTACAGGACTGAGTTCAGCAGTTGCTGCTTTAACCTCTTCTTTCATGGAAGGGTTACCGCTTAGGTACAGATGCTGATTCTTGGCGACTGTATCAATGAGCTCTTGAGCCTCTTCAATTGTCTTTCTCATGTGGATAGATCCACCAGCTGAGTAATCAAGAGACATCTGAGCTCCTTCTGCAAGCCCATAATAGAAGATGTCTAACTGAACCCACTCTGAAAATATTTCAGAGGGATATTTTCGTAGCATCTCTCTGTATCTCTCCCAGGCATCATAAAGAGATTCATTATCTCCTTGTTTAAAGCCTTGGATGTCCAGCCTTAGCTGTGTCATCCGTTTTGGGAGAAAGTATTGATTCAGGAATTTTTCTGTCAGCTGTTTCCATGTCCTTATGCTGGCCTTAGGTTGGTTATTCAACCACCTCTCAGCTTGATCTTTTACAGCAAATGGAAACAGTAATAGTCTGTAGACATCCTGATCTATTTCTTTATCATGTACTGTGTCAGCAATCTGTAGAAACTGTGCCTGAAACTCTGTAGGTTCTTCCTGTGGAAGACCGGAATACTGGCAATTTTGCTGCACCATGATAATGAGCTGAGGATTCAACTCAAAGCTACTGACTCCAATGGAGGGTATGCATATGCTATTCCCATATGAAGCAGTAGAGGGGTTAGAATATGACCCCAGAGTCCTCCTGGACTGTTCATTTCCGCTTAGGTCCATGATGGAGAAAGGGAGATGATGTAAAAAAAATAGTTTTATTTTTATTTATTTATTTATTTATTTTGAAAACAAGATAAATCAAAATAAAATAAATAAAAATGAGTGAAAGATTTTCGAAAAAAGTGAGGAGAGAGAAAGTGGTTAGGAGATTTTGAAAAGGATATGATGAATTATGAAAAAGGTTTTAAATTTTTAATTAAAAATCTGAATTTTAGAAATAGATTTCGAAAAAGATGCTTTAAAATAGAGAGAAAAACAATAAGATAGCACAAGATTTAAAATTTTTAGATCTAATGCTCCTTGTTTTCGAAAATTTTAGAGGAAAAACACCAAGGAACACCAAACTTAAAATTTTTACAAAAACAGAATAAATTTTCAAAAATTTTAAGGAAAATCAACAAGAAAACACCAAACTTAAGGTTTGGCACAGGATTTAATAGAGAAATTATTTTTGAAAACTATTTTAAAAAGAAAATAAGGATTCTAAAATTTTAACACGACAATAATAAGAGACTCTAAACAAAAAAAAGAAATTTTTCCTAATCTAAGCAACAAAATAAACCGTCAGTTGTTCAAATACGAACAATCCCCGGCAACGGCGCCAAAAACTTGGTGCACGAATTGTGAATCACACTTTTCACAACGCGTACCACTAACCAGCAAGTGCACTGGGTCGTCCAAGTAATACCTTACGTGAGTAAGGGTCGAATCCCACGGAGATTGTTGGTTCAGATGGTATAGAGATCCACTTCTGGGGCCCACTTGGTGTGTGCTGGGGCTGAGATTTAAGTAATTCACGTGCGTAAGGCCATTTTGGGCATTCAACGCCAGGTTTGGATCCATTTCTGGCATTGAACTCCAGCTTTTAATCCTTTTCTGGCGCTGGACGCCAGAATTGGGCAGAAAACTGGCGTTGAACGCCAGTTTACGTCGTCTATCCTTGAGCAAAGTATGAACTATTATAGATTGCTGGAAATCCCTAGATGTCTACTTTCCAAAGCAATTAGAAGCATGCCATTTCGAGTTCTGTAGCTCCAGAAAATCCACTTTGAGTGTAGGGAGGTCAGAATCCAACAGCATCAGCAGTCCTTTTTCAGCCTGAATCAGATTTTTGCTCAGCTCCTTCAATTTCAGCCAGAAAAATACCTGAAATTATAGAAAAACACACAACTCATAGTAAAGTCCAGAAATATAAATTTTTCCTAAAAACTAATGAAAATAAACTAAAAACTAACTAAAATATACTAAAAACTATATGAAATTAACTCCAAAAAGCGTATAAAATGTTCGCTTATCAAATGTCACGGTTCATCCTCAATTCATGAGATAAAGACCGAAAAATGTATAAGAGAATGGAATCAAACGTGTATTGAGATAGAAACAGTAATATTATTAATCCATGAGAATCAGCAGAGCTCCTAACCCTAACTTAGGAGGTTTAGTAGCTCATAGCTTACAGAAAGTAATATGAATTCGAAAGTGGTGGAAGAAGATCCTAAACAAGGGTGATCTTCTCCTATATATAATAACCTAATAACTAAGAAGTACAAAAAGTATTATAGACTAGACTAAAGGTGCGAAAGTCCACTCTTGGGCCCACTTTGGTTGAGTACTTGGGCTGAGCTTGGTGTCCAACTTGAGGGATGGGTGTTGAACGCCCATTAGGGGGTTGATCCATGCTGCCTTGTGCTCCTTGATGGGCATTGAACACCCCAAAGGGGGTGTTTGGGCGTTCAATGCTGGCCTGGGTTCCTTTGCAGGCGTTGAACGCTAGAAATGGGGTAGTCCTTAGCGTTCAATGCCAAATATGGGTAGGCTCATTCGAAGAAAAGTATAGACCATTATATATTGTTGGAAAGCTCTAGAAGTTAGCTTTCCAACTTCATTAAGAGTGCATCATTTGGACCCTTTTAGCTCTAGAAATTCTCGTTTGAGTGCATGGAGGTCAGAATCTGACAACATCTGCTACGCTTTCCTCGCCTCTGAATCGGACTTTGCCAAAACTCCTCAATTTCAGCCAGAAATTACCTGAAATCATCAGAAAACACAACAACTCAAAGTAGAATCCAAAAATGTGAATTTTGTACTAAAACTTATGAAAATATAATGAAACTTAAACAAAACATAACTAAAACAATATGAAAATGATGCCAAAAAGCGTATAAAATATCTGCTCATCAACTATCTTGGAGGCGAGGTTGATCGTCAGAGGTCCGCTCATCTGTTGACTTAGCAGAGCTGACTGTTAAGCTAGGGACGTTAAAGAAGCGCTTGTTGGGAGGGAACACAACCCGTAGTATCTATGATTTTTTTATTTCATTTTCGTTTTATTCATGTTTTCCTCGTTGTTCTTGTTTTCCTTGTTTTTATCTTTTATTGGTTCATGCAAAGTATTTAAAATAGGACAGATGCATTCAAAATGACGTACAGACCACCCTGGGAGGGAATACTTTCGGGTACCTTGATGCAAACCTTGACTTTCTGGCATTTCACACCAGGTGCATGCATTCCAAGGAATTTCTTGCTGGAGGGTTGGCGCCAAACTTGACCATCTGAAGTTTGGCGCCATGGCATGCATTCCAAGGAAGTTCTTGCTGGAGGGTTGATGCCAAACTTGGCCATCTGGCGTTTGGCACCAGAAAATAAAAAAAAAAAAAAAAACAATTTTAGGATTAATTAATGATCATTTGGCATTTGGTTTATAATGATGGTTGAATTATTTTAATGCCTGATTACTGATTCATCATTGATAAATTTTTTGGATTAAAAAAAAAAAAAAATTATTTTTGGGGTTGGGCGTGAACGCCGCATCACTGGCATTTGGCGCCAGGTACATTCAAGGTCTTCAAGTCCGTTCGGGAGGGTCGGTGCCAAACGCCGCATCACTGGCGTTTGGCGCCAGGTCCGTGAAGACGCCCATTCCTTACTCAATTCAAATTTTTAATTAAATCAGCACGTGATTCTCTCCCCTTCTGCATCCAACCCCCCGTCAGTTCCCCTCCCCTATATCTCCCCCTGCCAATCCTACCTAACCCCTTCCCCAATTAATTTCCTTTACTCCACATGAATTTCCTTCTCTTCCCCAAATCCCATTTCCTATTCAATTCCCTTTCACCAAATCCCACCCACTCCTCTTCTTTTCCCCACTTCTTTTCTTTTTCCTTATCCACCCCCCTTTTATATCTATATATATTCCATCCCCATCCCCAATACCCATAAACATAACCATCATTCTCCCCTCCACTACACCCTTTCACCATATTCTCTACCCATATTCATCTGTAACCCTCCTTCCTCTCCCATCCCTTTCTTTTTTTTCATATTTACTTATCTTCACCCCCGTCTTTATTTTATATTATTTTGCTCGGGGACAAGCAACCGTTCAAGTTTGGTATTGTCACGCTGCTCATTTTTCCTATTTTATTTCAATGGCACCAAAGACCGGTGAAGTTTCAAGGAAGAGAAAAGGCAAGGAACCAGCCACCGGCTCCTTTGACTCAAGACAATTTCGCTCCAAGTTACATGAGGAGCATTTTTTTTAAGATTACTTTCAAGAGATCTGTGATTCCAGAGTTGAAGTTTGCACTGAAACCGGATGAATACCCAGAAATCTGGCTTCAGATTGAGAGGCAGGGTTGGCAATTTATCTATAACCCGCACACTGATGTTGGAAAAATGATGGTTCAAGAGTTATATAGAAACACATGGATCACTTATAAGGAAGTCTATGGAGTGAATGAGAAAAATCATCAGAGCTTTGTGAGAGGGAAAGTCCTTGATTTCAGTCCAAGGAGTGTCTAACAAGCTCTCCAATTGCTACCCCCGAGCACACCAATAATAGCTACAATGAGATGATGAGCAGAGACAGGAGGTATGATCAGGTGCTTGCAGAAATCTGCCTCCCGGGAGCGTAATGGAGAGTGGGCTCGGATGGTAGGCCGAAACAACTAAAGAGTAGTGACTTCATTCCATTAGCAAAGGGATGGCTAGATTTTATCCAGAGGTCTATCCTTCCGTCTAGCAACCGGTCGGAGTGTACTGATGACTGTAATTCACACCCCATTCAAAATTGGTGAATTAGTTCTTTTGACAAGCGCACCAAAATTATCGTCAAGTAATAACCCACATTGGAGTGGGATCGTATCCACAGAGATTAGCAAATTCGAGCAGTTTTAATCAATTGATGAATTAGTCAAGCAGATCAATAGGATTGTGAAGTGCAGAATTGTAAATGACATAAATGTAAATGACTAGAATATAAAGAAAAGCAATAAAGTGCAGGAATATAAATGGCAGAATGTAAAGTGAAAAATCATAAATGACTTGAATGTAAATGGGAATGGGGAATTACTGAATGTAAAAATAAGCTGTAAAGAAATGGATAGATAAGAATGGAGAAATTCATTGAGATTGGGAGATGTTGTCTCTTTGGATTAAATCTAGCTTATATCCTCTTCAATCATGCAGCTCATTGACCTCTTGGCAATCATGATTGATTGAGCCCCAATCCCTTGGTGACTCAATCTCTCAGATCTTGATCAATAGCCAATTCCTGGATCTAATTGCTCATGAAGAGAGATATGCTTGGTCCCTGATTATACCACACACCATTGTAGATCCAAGTAGAGGGAGGATTATATGTCACATATCCAAACACCAAAACCCATATTCTATTCAAGTGTGAGAAGGGATTTCAAGCATGGTTTCATGTTTCCTTTCCCAAGGTTCCCATGAAACCCAATTGTATTCAATCTCTTTCCCAAGATAATTGAATACTAAGCATTAAGAATGAAATTCCTTCTAGTAAATCAAAGAGAAGATGAAGAGAAGAATAATTTCACTATTATCAATCCATCAAGTACAACAGAGCTCCCTCTCTCAATGAGAGGGAAGTTAGCTACTCATAGCTCAAAAAGTACTCAAAAGTGAAGTGTAAAAGTGGAATGCTAAGGTTGGCGTGCCACGCCTTCGATACCAAGTGGCACGCCCAGTCTTCAATTGCCTTCAGCCCCTTCTCTGGATTGTTGTACCAGCGTGCCACGCCATGCTGCTCAAGTGGCACGCCCATGGACTTGTGAACTCTTCAAGCTTGGCGTGCCACGCCTGGGTTCTCAAGTGGCACGCCCAAGTGACTTCTTGGGGATGGCGTGCCATGCCTTCGATACCAAGTGGCACGCCATAGTGGAGGTTCTTCTTGGAATGGTGAGTTGGCGTGCCACGCCTCTTTGCTCAAGTGGCACGCCCATAGTAGTTGATGGGTCAGGCGTGCCATGCCCAACCTGGCGTGCCACGCCCCTTTTGTGTCCTCCATTTGGCTCTCTGGAATTTTGTATTAGCGTGCCACGCCCAGTCTCTGGCGTGCCACGCCCATATGCATGCTTGGACTTCTTCTCTGAACTTTAGTACTAGCGTGCCACGCCCAACTCCTAGCGTGCTATGCCAGTGCATTTTTGTGGCGTTTGCTTCAAGTGGCACGCCAGTTTCACACGCCCAGCTTCTTGTTTATCTTCTACCCATTTTTTGATGCTTTTCTCACCTGAAATTCAGCAAAACTCATCTCAAAGTAGTGTACCATAATATTCATCAAATAATGCATGAATTGTACTGATCAAATGAGATTTATGCTCTTTTATGGTCTTCTTTATGCAAGAAAGAAGGACAGATGATGCAAGTCATCACAATACCAAACTTAAGTTTTGCTTGTCCCAAGCAAATCAATGTGAGTAAACCTTTATAACTTGAGGCCTTGGCTTTGAGTGATTACAATAAAACTAAGAGTAAGACTAAGTGTTCAATACATGTATGAATGTTTTAATATCATGGGAAGCTCTTGGATCCTTGAGGGTTCTTTCAGGTATAGGCCTTAGGGGTCCTTTCTATTGATTGTCACCTTGACGTAGTAAGGGTTGTTTTGCTTTCTTGACCCCGACTCTAAGTGTTTTGTCTCAAGACAACCCTTTAATTAAGCTTTCAATTAGCACTCCCAAACCAGTTGGTTTTAGGGTACTAGGTGTTGAGACACCCCTAAGAATTTACTTGCACAGGTCTCTTCTTGACACATCTTCACCACAAGCATCTACTAAGATCTTTAATTCTTTTTTTAAGCTTTTTAATGTTTCTTTTTCTATCCCAGTAGTTGATGCTCAGAGCCTTGGGTCTTTATTTCTTACTACCTCTTGGTTCTATGGATATTCAAGGAATACCCTTTGGCCTTCCCTGGTTATACCTTCTAGGACTAGTAGCTCTCCATGACTCATTTTCTTTTTAGTTCATCCAAGGTTCTACACTTAGTTTCTTATTTCTTAGTTTGTTTGATAATCTGTCTTGGCCTTGGTCTCTCTCATTATTTTTGCACAACTCACAGTGACTCTTATGGAGACAAATTCTACTTTTATTTATGTTGAAATGAAGACTTGAAATACATGACATTTTCTTTCTAGAAAAAGAAACTCATAAAGACTTCAAATAGGAATTTAAAACTAAGCATAAAGCATAAACTATCCTAGCATGATTATTTATTCAAAAAGTAAATAAAGCAAAAACTTAAACAAGATTTCAGAAATTAGAAAGTGTCAACCATGGAACTCAACAACCTTGAGCAGCTTCATCTTTAGTTCATTGGCCCCTTCCCTTTGTCCTTTTTCTTGGAGGGGGAGGAGCCACCTTCATCTGGCTTGGAGGAACCTTCTTGTGCTTTGGCATCCTTGGGCTTCCAAAATCCTGCCCTCCTCATATGATTCCTTTCATCCTCCTTATGTTTGGCTAGGATTTCCTCTTGTCTTGCACTTAGCTCTTCCATTCCTTGCATGAAGGTTGGGTATCCTGGGTTTAGAGCGGCTATGGCGTTACACAAGTGATTCAGCTTCGCTTGTGTGTTGATGTCATACTGCCTCCTGGATATGGTTCTGGCATCATAGAGATGTCTGAATTTGGCCAAGTTCCTCTGTTGCCATTTGCCTTGCTCTACTATTTTGTCCAGTGCACTTCGCACCTCTCCCCAGTCAAATTGTTCTTGCTGCTCCTTCCTCATATGCTCCCAATTCCCTTGGAATTGTTGAATGTTTTGGTTGACTTGGCTCCATTTTTGTTGTTGAGTTTCTTTGAGTAGATTGACATCTTTCCTCAAGTGGTGTAGATCTCCCTTCATTTGGTGTACATCTCCTTGCAATTACTCCCAGTTGAATCCCTCTGGAAATTGCTGATATTGGTATTGTGGTGGTTGAAGTGCCAGGAATTGAGGTTGCTCTTCTGCCTCTTCTTCTTCTTGTTGTTGTTGTGGTTCACGGGCATGAGCTCTTCGTTCTCTGGCCCTGTTGAGTGGGTGAACAGCTACCACCTTGGCCATCTTTTTGGCAGTTATGAACTTGTCTTGCTTCACAAGCACTTCATCAATGATCTTTTCAACTCCAGCCTCATCACATAGCCTCTGTATAATGCTGTGGAATGCCAACCTTGTATTGTCACTGGTATTTTTCAGCACTTTGTTGATGTTGTTGGCAATCATCTCCCCCACATTGATGTTCTCTCCTTTCATGATGCTGTAGATGAGTACAGCTCTCTCCTTGGTCACCTCTGAAGTGTTGGATGTGGGGATTAGGGACCTCCTCACAAATTCTAGCCACCCTCTAGCTTGGGGGCTCAAATCTCTTCTCCTCAATTGATTTGGTATCTCATCCTTATCATTTATCCAACACACATGCATCACACAAATTTCATTCAGGATCTCATCAAACCCAGGGTCTTGCTGCTTTATTCTTTCTTCATAGCTCCGAGTGGAGCTTGTCCTCTTCACCATTAGCATTCTTTCTATGCTAGAGGGACTGTAGTCAATGGACTTCCCCCTTACATAGCTAATATAGCCATAGTGTTGCCCTAGTTGAGGCACTGCGTTGGCATAGAATTCCCTCACCAAGCTCTCTACCACTTTCCTTGGTGGGTTGCATAGAAGTGACCAGCCTCTATTGTTGATCTCAATGTTGATTTCAATATGCTCGTTCCTCCCTAGTTGAAACCCAACTTCTGGACTAATCTCCCTCTCACTCACCCAACCATAGAATTGATTTTGGTTGAATGCAGAGAGGAACTTGTAGTCATTGAAGGAGCTTGAGGATCCAAAGGTTGGTTCCTTGATTTTTCTTTTCTTTGAGGCTGAGCTTTTTGGTGGTGCCATGAGGTTGAGAGAGTGTGTTTGAGAGTGAGAAAAAAATTGGGGGTTGCAGGAAAGAGTAAGCAAAACAAGGTTTTGCTCAAACACCAAACTTAGGACTTGATTGTCCCAATCAAGAAAAAAAAAGAAAGTATGGAAAGAGATGGTAAAGGATGAACAGAGAAAGGAAGGTGAGGGTTGTATGCTCTTCGTGTGTGATTGTGGTTGTTGAAGTGGAATAGGAGATGGGGAAATGAGGCTTTTATAATGGGTGAATGTTGTGGTGGGAATTAAAAAAGGTTAAATATTTTCCCACTTGGGGAGTGGCGCCTAGCGTGGTAAGAGGTGCCAACTCTTTTCTCACTGTGTCTTCTGCGTGTGTTGAGTTCCAAAGTGCAAGTACACTTTGACTTCCTTGCTTTGTGAGTTGTTTACCATGTGGTCCTATCTTCTCTCCTGAAATGAAACTGAACCCATTAGTAATGACAAAAGAACCCCTTCACATTCCTTCTCATAAATAGTGAATTGGATTACAACTGATGAGTGTTCCTTGGGACACCAAACTTAATTCTTTGGCATCTTAATAAATTGGTTTCATCATTGTGTATTTAATGTGTTCATAAGAGTGGAATAACATCAATCTTTTCATTTTCTTTTGATTCCAATTCCTCTGAACTCATTAAACCACGTTCATGTTCTCACCCAAAGCATTAACTGCTTTCAAATAAGGTGACTTGGGCTGCTAGGTGATTCTTGGTGGTGGCCACACCAAACTTAATCTTTGGACTTACTCTTCAAGATTAGGCTATTAATTATCTGTAAGCCTAGATTAAGTGGGTGGAAGGCCACACCAAAATTAGCAGTTTAGCTAGTTCTCAGCCCATTCACTCATCATGATTTATGCCTTCATCAAGTTGTAATTCCGGAATAGAAAAAAATGCAAAGAAAATCTAGCTATCAAAGCTAAAATCAAACCTTCTAATCTGCAATTGTAAACTAATCCTAATATGGTAATGTAAGATAAATGTGAGACTGAAAATTAAACTACCCAATGCAATAAATTTTTAAACTACTTTTAAGAAAAGTAACTAAATAAAAAAGGATAAAGTATTGGGGTGCCTCCCAACTAGCGCTTCTTTATTGTCATTAGCTTGACATTCCTTCATCTTCAGTTGAGCTTGTAGCTCACTCTCTGCTCCTCTAAGGAGCCTCCCAAGTAGTGTTCGAGTCTATGGCCATTGACAGTAAAAGTTCTCTGAGTCTTGTCCTCCATGAGCTCCACATGACCATAGGGAAACACCTTGAGTATGGTGAAAGGTCCTGACCATCTAGACTTAAGTTTTCCAAGGAAGAACTTGAGTCTTGAGTTGTAGAGTAACACCTTCTGTCCTTCAGTGAACTCCCTTCTTGCTATCTTTTGGTCATGCCACCTTTTTGTGTTCTTTTTGTAGATTTTTGCATTCTCATATGCTTGATTTCTAAACTCCTCCAGCTCATTGAGTTGCATTAATCTCTTTTCTCTAGCAGCTTGCTCATCATAGTTTAACATCTTTAGAGCCCAAAATGCTCTATGCTCAAGTTCAACTGGTAAGTGACAAGCCTTGCCATATACCAGTTGGTATGGAGACATCCCAATAGGAATCTTATAGGCTATCCTGTAGGTCCATAGTGCATCATCCAGCTTCTTAGACCAATCCTTTCTTGAGCTTCCAACAGTTTTTTCAAGGATTCTTTTTAGCTCTCTGTTGGAAATTTCAGCTTGCCCGTTGGTCTGTGGGTGGTATGGAGTTGCCACTTTGTGCTTTACTCCATATCTGAGAAGGAGTGTCTCGAGTTGTTTGTTGTAGAAGTGTGTCCCTCCATCACTAATGAGAGCTCTGGGCATTCCAAATCTGCTGAAGATGTTCCTTCTCAAGAAGCTTATCACAACCTTGTTGTCATTTGTTGCAGTGGCTATGGCTTCTACCCATCTTGAGACATAATCAACAGCCACCAATATGTAGCTATTTGAGTAGGAGGTTGGGAAGGGTCCCATGAAATCAATCCCCCATACATCAAATAGCTCCAACTCTAGTATGAATTGTTGTGGCATCTCATTTCTCTTGGTTTGATTACCAGCTCTTTGGCATTCATCACACTTTGACACCATTTCCTTGGCATCCTTAAACATTGTTGGCCAGTAAAATCCGGATTGAAGCACTTTTGCTGCTGTCCTTTCTCCACTAAAGTGACCTTCATATGCGGATCTATGGCACTGCCATAACACTTCATGTCCTTCTTCATGGGATATACACCTTCTTAGGATTCCATCAGCACATTTTTTGAACAAATAAGGCTCATCCCAGATGTAGTGTTTGGCATCCTTGATTAGCTTCCTCCTCATGTGCTTATTGATGTTAGTTGGTAGCTCCCCAATAGCCTTGAAGTTGGCTATGTCTGCAAACCAAGGGGCTACTCGAATCATCATCAATTGTTCATCAGGAAAGCTTTCATTGACTGCTACTTGCTGCATCTCTTCTTCTTGCGGGATCCTTGAAAGGTGGTCAGCTACCTTGTTCTCTGCTCCGCTCCTATCTTTAATCTCAATATCAAATTTTTGGAGCAGCAAAATCCACCTTATTAGTCTGGGCTTAGATTCTTGTTTGGTAAGCAAGTATTTGAGTGCTGCATAATCAGTGAACACAATTACTTTTGAGCCAATGAGATATGATCTAAACTTGTCAAAAGCAAAAACTATGGCTAAAAGTTCTTTCTCCGTGGTGGTGTAGTTCTTTTGATTCTCATTAAGGACCTTGCTAGCATAGTAAATAACATGTACTAGCTTATCTTTCCACTATCCTAGAACAGCACCAACAGCAAAATCAGATGCATCACACATTAGTTCAAAGGGAAGATCCTAGCTTGGTGGTGCTATAATAAGTGCAGAGGAGAGTTTCTTCTTAAGTTCATCAAAGGATACCATGCACTCTCTATCAAAAACAAAGGGAGTATTTGAGACAAGTAGGTTGCTAAGGGGTTTTGCAATCTTTGAAAAATCTTTGATAAACCTCCTATAGAACCCAGCGTGTCCCAAAAAACTTCTGATTGCTTTGACATTGCAAGGTGGAGGTAATTTTTCAATTACTTCCACTTTTGCCTTGTCCACTTCTATGCCATCTTTTGAAATCTTGTAACCAAGAACCACCCCTTCAGTCACCATAAAATGGCACTTCTCCCAGTTTAAAACTAGGTTGGTTTCTTGACACCTTTTTAGCACAAGAGCAAGGTGGTATAGACAATCAGAATATGAGTTTCCAAATACAGAGAAGTTGTCCATGAACACTTCTATGAACTTCTCACTACAAGAAAACACGTTTTTTGCCACGCTTTTAAAGCGTGGCGAAAAGCTTAAAAAAGCGTGGCGATAGCTTTTCGCCACGCTTTTTGCAACCTATTGCCACACTTTTTGTTTGCCACGCTTTTTTACAAACTGCCACTTGTAAAAGCGTGGCTATAGGTGGGAAATACGGCCACGCTTTTAAAGCGTGGCGATAGGCATAGATATGGCTACGCTGTAAAAGCGTGGCAATAGGGTAGATCTGGCCACGCTTTTCAAGCGTGACAGTAGACCAGATATGGCCACGCTTTTAAAGCGTGGCGAAAGCATGGTAGTAGAGGAGATTTGGCCACGCTTGAAAAACGTGGCGAAAAAGCTTAGATACAGCCACGCTTTCTAAGCGTGGCAATAAACAGAGATATGGCCATATATGGCCACGTTTTTAAAGGGTGGCGAAAAAGATGGTCAGTAACCTAATTCCCTTTTTAATCTTCATAAATATATAAAACCTAATATGAATTCATAGATAATTTTATAATTTAGTCAATAACCAATTATCAAGTAATCCAACTTTCATAAAATTGTCACCAAAATAAGTGTGTGATCACATAACAACATACACTAACAAAATACCAAAAGTGAAAATCATAACTACTCATGAATTCCTAATACATGAATTAGAATTCCTAATCAAAGTCGTCTTCAAAATACCAAAAGTGTGAAATTCCTAATACATGAATTAGAATTCCTAATCAAAAAGTCTTCTTGTACTTCATGTATCATCATTGCAAGGTAAATTGTTTTGACCTGTGTCCTGCAAAATAAAAAACACAAATGAACAACTACAAATTGATTTGGCTTTCCTGGCCAGAGCACCCCAAAATCCATTCTCGGACTCATTCAGGTTCTTCATGGAAGTATATTCATAGGCTCTTGCCTCCTATATTTACAAGTAATACCATTTTGAATAATCAGAATGGTGCACTCAAAAAAATGCGAGTTTAAGAGAAGCAAAGAGAATGTAGGCATATGCTAAACAAGCATCTTCAATCTTCAATGCATTGATATAACATATTCAAAAAAACAGAAAATGCATAATATTTTCAGTAGATCTACCGTTATTTTCATCTGCTTTTTGAGCATGATAAGCTTGAAAGATGCTATGAAAAATAAAAAGCTATATATAATTTTATAAAAAAAATAGAATGACATTATAATTATAAATATAAATAAATGATATAAAGGGAAAAGGAAGAAGAACAGTGGAATGTGGATGTATGTGCTCCAATTTATGTGGCGTGGAAAAAAAGGAAAAAATAAAAAAAGAAAAAAGAATAATGAAAGTTTTATGTTCAGTGTGGATGAAGCTACTACTTTGGTCCAGGCTCCACACCTTAAAACTAAGCAATAAACTGCAAAATCTGTGACTAATGGCAGAGAAGACTGAGTAGGGAATGACAGAGATGAAAGCTCCAGTAGGGAGGAAGGACCAAAGCCAAAACAGTGAAACCTCTTCAAACTTGTTCTTCTTCTCTCTCAATAGCTTCAGTGTTGTTAATGGTTGTTACTGCAAAAATAATACTTCCAATGTTATTCTATATATTTTCAGGCTTTTTTTTTTTTGCTAAAAGAAAAAAAAAGGACGTGTGTACTATACTTGAATTAACAATAGACAATATAATAATAGTGCATGATTGAGAAATGCAAATACAAATTCAAATGGCTGTTCAGAATTTCAGATTATATTAGATAATGGCAGCATAATGCAAGCATCAGAAACCACATCAAAGTAGGGACACAATGTTTTCTATCACAAACAAATGAATAACCTCAATCTCTCAGAATTAGCAGAAATCCTTCTCACTGAAAACATCAATTTAATTTCTATTTACTTTCAGATATCCAATGTTTTAGGCCACAGTCCCATGTGCTTTTGTACAATGTGAAATTAATTTAATTATTTACTTAATAGTGAAAAGAAAATGAAAAATAAGATCCATGAATAATTGTTGCAAAAGAATCCAAGTGCAATTGCATGATCACACAACAATTTCCCAATGCCAAGCAAATTTAGGCAAACCCCCCCCGAAAAAGAATACAAGAATGAACATCATATATGCATGCATAGAAAGTGAGCAGAAGAGGAAATGCAAATTGAGAAATCAGCAGCAGCCAATGATTAAGGATGTAATGAGCATGAATGCATAATAAGCACAAAGAATCGCAACAAGGAAATGAGTTGCTAACACATGGCACGAAGCAGCAACACTTAATAAACAGCAGTAGTAAATAGCATGTTTTCCAGGTTCAAGCAAGCACCAAACAGAATTCATATGACTTAACCAGTTCCACAAACTGAAATCATTGCAGTTCATATAATATGGACCAAGAAACAAGCAGAGCAGAACTCAGCAACAACAAACCAAGAAAAATTAATGAAACAGTAACACTTCCACAGCATCTATTTTGGACAATAGAAAAAAATACAACAAACAGCAATCACAGGTCCAGAATTCAACACCAAAACAGCACAATAAACAAGTTCATCCAGGACAACTTTCAGAGGAAAGACAAATTCATTCCAAACAGCAGCAGTAAACAAAACAAAACCTACATCCACTAACCAGTCCAGATTCTCTAACCACCTAATTCAACTAAACTAAATTAGTTGAACTAAACAAGCTAAACAGAATGAGCTAAACCAGATTAATCAAACAGAAATAAAATCAAATGAGATAAAAGGGGAACCTGGAAAGCAGAGAACTGGAGCAGGGGAAGGGAAGGGAAAACAGTAAAACAGGGTCTCGTAGTGGCTCTTAACAGAATCTTGGACAAGTGCCCCGAGAGTGCCATGCTGAAAAAGAATAAAGGTAACTAATTAGTTCAAATAAACGACATCATATCAAGTATTGATAAGTAAGACGATTGTATGATTATCTTAAAATTCATTCACGAAGTCACAGTCCACCAATAGAAATGACATCATATAAAGTCAGTAACTTAAAACCTCTTTAGGGGAAAGCTAATAATAGAGAAGGCCATTAGAGGTGAAAATATTGTTTAGGCAAAAGGCAAAAAACAGTGAGAATTAATGGAATACCAAAACCAGCAACAAAACACACTTTTTATGTGACTTCAACATCTTTCATCAGAAGCGAGTTTTTATGCAAAGTGGAGAGAAGAATCCAAAACAAAATACAATTGACGCTAATAAGTAACGTTAAATAGTCCTTAAAACGGGACAGAAAGTTTGAACCATGTTAGATAACATTTATATTTAATAGAAATGAGTGACGTTAGTCCCTTTAAATGAGCACGGGAGTTTCAACCATATCATCTCATAGACGCACACACACACTGGCACATATAATCAATTAACAAGCATCAAGCGAAGAATTAAAAAGAAATAAAAAAAATGCTAAGATGCTGGTCTTAACAATGCAACTGCACAAGGAAGAATAAAACACTATAACAAACCCTCATGAATAAAAAAACATGATATACACCTTCTGGAATTTGTTCCTTTCTCTTTTTTATGGTGAAAGAAACCTTGGAAATTAAAAATTGGAAAGTGGTACCACCAATCTTTCATTTTCATACTGTCTATGGGGCTGGCAATTTTATATTCCAACTCTGGAAAACTCCCCTTATACACACACTCTCTCTTTCAATTAATTTGTCTTTTGCCATATTATTAATCACAAATAATAACACTCTCTCTTATCTGAAATAAGGATTGTTCAATTATAATAATGCAGATGTATTAAAGAAATAATCAAAAGAACCATGCTTAATCAACCTTCTGGTTGAAATAAGTTATCTCATGATCTTTCATTAAATAGCAGAATTGAATTCATATATACTCAGGGTTGGTCAAACAGACAAGCTGAGATTTTCCAAACTGTTTTAGATAACTGCACTGGATTCCCTACCATGTGCTAGTATCTGGTGGGGCGCACTCTCAATATCTCATAGGACTATAATTTTATTCTCCTAGCACGTTTGACATTTTCGTTATAATGTTTTATTTTTACTCCTTACATTTTCGTTATAACTGCACAAGGAAGAAGATAGATTTCACTCTTTCTGACACCAACACGAGTAAATTACAGAAGCCTTGTGTCTCACGTGGCTGAGACATTTCATTCATCATCATCAGCATTCATCATAGTAGGAAAAAGTCCATGGAATCCATTATTACCCGCGAACAACATATATTAACAGTCAACATAACATATCGAAAATCATAGGAGAATATAGTGAATAGAGTGCACCTTTGTGGCTTTCTCATTCCAGAAAAAAACCACGTACGTCCACAGCATCGCAAGCAACGCGTCTTCAGCATTATCATTTAACCAGGGACATGAAAATGAAAATGAAAAGGAACATGCAATCAGAGAGAACGAATCAGGGGAAAATAAAAATGAAAAGGGAAAGCCCTAAAAGTAAAAACAACGGAAAAATCGAGAAAATAAAAAGAGAAAAATCGATCATACCTATGGAATTCGAGGGCTTGGAGGAGAAGAAGAGGGAGGAGCTTGTCGTCGCCCATGTTTGCTGGAGCTTGAAGGTGAACAGAGAGATCCTCACTGATTCGAAGAAGAACAAGAAAGAGAAGAAGGGTATGAAGATTACCAAGATGAAGAAGAAGTGGTTTCCATCAGTGACGAAGGCGAAGGCGAAGGGCGACGGACGAAGGGCGACGGGCGAAGGGCGAAGGGCGAAGGGCGAAGGGAGGACCTCGGACGGCGAAGGGCGACGGGCGAAGGGAGGAGCTCTTCTGATACAGGTAGGCGAGTAGTTTCGAAGGTGAAAGAGACATTAGGGTTAGTGGTTTCGAAGGGGAAAGAGAGATTTGGGTTGGGGACCGGGTTGGGGGCCGGGTTTGGGTCGGGTTGGGAGCCGGGTTTGGGTCAATCGGTTTGGCCCCTCTCGCCACGCTTTTAAAACGTTATTGTTGCTCTCTACGGCCACGCTTTTGAAGCGTGGCAAAAAAGAAACTTTTGGCCACGCTTTTAAAGCGTGGCCGTAATGAAACCCTGTGGCCACGCTTTTACAACGTCCTTGTTTCTCTCTATGGCCACGCTTTTGAAGCGTGGCAGAAAAAAAATGTAGCCTTTTCTCTAATCAATTGCCACCCTTACAAAAGCGTGGCCGTTGATCCTTTTTGCCACGCTTTTGAAGCGTGGCAAAAAAAAGTGGCCAAATCTCTAATCTATCGCCACCCTCATAAAAGCGTGGCCATAGACCACTTTTGGCCACGCTTTTGAAGCGTGGCAAGAAAAAAGCGTGGCCATAGGCCTTTTTCTTGTAGTGTCTCAATCATGTCTGAAAAAATGGAGAGCATGCATCTTTGGAATGTTGCAGGTGCATTGCACAATCCAAAGGGCATTCTCCTATAAGCAAAGACACCATATGGACAAGTAAATGAAGTTTTTTCTTGATCCTTGGGGTCTACAACAATTTGATTGTAGCCCGAATACCCATCTAGGAAGCAATAGTACTCATGTCTTGCAAGTCTTTCAAGCATCTGGTCCATGAAAGGTAGGGGGAATTGATCTTTCTGGGTGGCTTCATTAAGTTTCCGGTAGTCAATGCACATACGCCATCCGGTCACTGTTCTTGTGGGTATCAATTCATTCTTCTCATTTGTCACAATAGTGATCCCTCCCTTCTTAGGGACTACTTGCACCGGGCTTACCCAAGGGCTGTCTGAGATGGGGGTAGATCACCCCTGCTTGCCATAGTTTCAGTACTTCTTTCTGAACCACTTCATTCATAGTTGGGTTCAGCCTCCTTTGTTGTTGTCTTGAAGGTTTGGCATCCTCTTCTAGTTCCTTACTCAGACTTGAATTTATGATCACTGGGTGAGTGTTGTTGGCACCCATATATGCATATTTCAAGCTGGGTGGTAATACTTTCAGCTCTAGTTTTGGTGACTCTGCATCTTTGTTGTTTGTAGTGGTTGGCATGATTGAATTTTCCATGGTTTCTTGTGGTGATTCTCTATCTGGTGCTTGTTCCAGCTCTATGGTTCCTCCACATTGTTCTTCTTCCAAGACTTCTTGAACTATTTGTTCCATGGTGTCTACCAGCATGCATTCTCCTATGGATTCCTTGGGGTAACTCATTACTTTGAAGACATTGAAGACCATTTTCTCTTCATAAAACCTCAAAACTAGTTCCCCTTTTTGCACATCGATAATGGCTCCAGCAGTAGCTAGGAATGGTCTTCCTAGGATAATTAATGTGTTGGCCTCCAGTGACATAAGATTTATGCTAGCTCCCAAATCACACAAAGCTTTCTCAATGGTGATGTCTCCTATGATGCAGGGAATTTGGAAACTCCCTGGGTCTTTCAGCTTTTGAGGTAGCTTCTTCTGTATGATGGCGCTGCATTCTTCAGTCAAGATTATGGTTTCTTTTACTTTCCAGTTCCTCTTTTTGGTTATAAGCTCCTTCAAAAATTTAGCATAGAGTGGAATTTGTTCTAATGCCTCAGCAAATGGTATGTTGATTTGGAGCCTCTTGAAGATCTCTAGGAACTTAGAAAACTGGCCATCCTTCCCATCTTTTCCCAGTCTTTGTGGGTATGGTGCCTTTGGCACATAAGGCTTCAAGACTGGTTTTGGTGGAGGTGGAGCAGGGATTTCTTCTTCATCCTTGTTCTCATACTTTGCTGCAGCTTCTTCATGCTTGTCTTTGCTTGGGGTTCTTTCTTCTATAACCTTCCCACTTCTTAGAGTAATGGCTTTGCATTCCCCTCTTGGGTTAGCCATAGTGTCACTAGGAAATGTGTGTGTGGAAAGTGGGATTTGCTTGGACAAAATCCCCACTTGTGCTTCCAACTTTGAGATTGCTGCGCCTTGATTTTTCAGATTTGACATGTATTCCTCTTGATTAGCATCTATCCTTCTTTCAGTTTGTGCCTGTCTGTCCCTGAGGGTGGAGACTGCTCCTGTAATTTGTGAGGACAGTTGTGCTATTGCAGCTTCCATCCTCTCAAAGTTGCTCTTGATTTCACATGGTTGCATAGTTGAGGATGGTGTATCCTAATTAAGGTTATTGTGTGTGGGTTGGTTACTATGGTATGATGTATGTGAGTTGTGGTAGGGTCTATGGTTCCCTGTTTGATGGTTGGGGTTGTGGTTGAAATGCTGATTTGATGAATAAGGCTTGTTGTGGTCCTGGTTGTGGTTTTGTTGATTTTCCTACCCAAAGTTTGGGTGGTTCTTCCAACCTGGGTTGTATGTCTTAGAGTGTGGGTCATATGGTGGTCTGGATGAATTGTTCACATAATTGGCTTGTTCCCAGTCACCTTCAGATTCTGGTGTATTCCCTTCTTGTTGAGGAGTTTGGTCTTGAATGACTGAGGCTTGGTTGGCCTCCATCCTTTTGGTTAGAGCTGCTATTTGAGCTGCAATTGCTTTGTTCTGAGCTAACAAAGCATCTACAGAGTTGAGCTCTAGCACTCCCTTCTTCTGAGTCCTTTCTGAAGCATAGAAATACTCATTTTTAGCTACAGTCTCAATGACATCTATGGCCTCTTCAATGATTTTCTTCTTGTTGAGTGAGCCTCCTGAAGAATGGTCCACAGCCTTTTTTGCTTCATAGGATAGTCCCTCATAAACGATGTGTAGTTGTACCCATTCATTGAACATTTCTGGTGGGCATCTTCTTGTCAGATCTTTGAATCTCTCCCAGGCCTCATAAAGTGTTTCTCCATCTTGTTGTCTGAAAGTTTGCACCTCAGCTCTCAGCCTAATGATTCTTTGTGGAGGGTAAAATCTTGCAAGGAATCTGTTCACGACCTCCTCCCATGTAGTTAGGCTATCCTTGGGGAATGATTCCAACCACTTTGCTGCCTTATCTCTGAGTGAGAAAGGGAACAAGAGTAGTTTGTAGATGTCGGGGTGTACCCCGTTGGACTTTACAGTATCACATATCCTCAAGAATGTGCTGAGATGTTGATTAGGGTCTTCTTGGGAACTTCCTCCATATGAGCAATTGTTCTGAACAAGTGTGATGAGCTGAGGTTTCAGCTCAAAATTATTGGCATGAATTATTGGCTTTAGGATGCTGCTGCCACAATTTCTTGGGTTTGGGTTGATGTAGGAGCCTAAGACTCTCCTTTCTTGCCCATCATGATTTACTGGGCCTTCTCTGACATTGTGAGCTTCTTCTTCATGGTGGTTCTCCATGTTCTCCTCCATGTTTGTTTCAAAATACTCTTCCTCTTCCTCAGTACCAACGACTCTTTTCCCTCTTGCTTTCCTCCTTAATCTAAGGAAGGTCCTCTCAGGTTCAGAATCAAAGGAAGTTGAAGCACCGCTTCTTCTACCTGTCATACAACCAATAAGGCAAAAAGCAAGAAAGAAAATGAATGAAGAAATTACTCTTGTTAGAGTGGTTGTTAGTGTGAGTGGTGCAATTAATCAAACAGTTAGAAGAGTGGAAATATGTAAGAAAAATACTCAAAGAAAGAAATAGAACTCAAAATAAAAGAAAATAAAAAGGTGATAAATAAAATAAGATAACAAGGAATTTAAATTGCTTAATCTAGCTCTCTAATCAATTTAATCACTGTCAAATTTAAGCCAATCTACGGCAACGGCGCCATAAAACTTGATGACTGTAATTCACACCCCATTCAAAATTGGTGAATTAGTTCTTTTGGCAAGCGCACCAAAATTATCGTCAAGTAATAACCCACAGTGGAGTGGGATCGTATCCACAGAGATTAGCAAATTCGAGCAGTTTTAATCAATTGATAAATTAGTCAAGCAGATCAATAGGATTGTGAAGTGCAGAATTGTAAATGACATAAATATAAATAACTAGAATATAAAGAAAAACAATAAAGTGCAGGAATATAAATGGCAAAATGTAAAATGCAGAATCATAAATGACTTGAATGTAAATGGGAATGGGGAATTGCTGAATGTAAAAATAAGCTGTAAAGAAATAGATAGATAAGAATGGGGAAATTCATTGAGATTGGGAGATGTTGTCTCTTTGGATTAAATCTAGCTTATATCTTCCTCAATCATGCAGCTCATTGACCTCTTGGCAATCATGATTGATTGAGCCCCAATCCCTTGGTGACTCAATCTCTCAGATATTGATCAATAGCCAATTCTTTGGTCTAATTGCTCATGAAGAGAGATATGCTTGGTCCCTGATTATACCACACACCATTGTAGATCCAAGTAGAGGGAGGATTATATGTCACATATCCAAACACCAAAACCCATATTCTACTCAAGTGTGAGAAGGGATTTCAAGCATGGTTTCGTGTTTCCTTTCCCAAGGTTCCCATGAAACCCAATTGTATTCAATCTCTTACCCAAGATAATTGAATACTAAGCATTAAGAACGAAATTCCTACTAGCAAATCAAAGAGAAGATGAAGAGAAGAAGAATTTCACTATTATCAATCCATCAAGTACAACAGAGCTCCCTCTCTCAATGAGAGGGAAGTTAGCTACTCATAGCTCAAAAAGTACTCAAAAGTGAAGTGTAAAAGTGGATCTAAAACTGACTGCTTAACCCCTTTCTTCAGTACTCCTTGGGGGTATTTATACTATTCCTAGTAAAATAAAAGAATTATGAAAGTGAAAAAGGAAAATTACATTTTGGAGGGAAAAAAACACTCAATAAGCGTGACTTCTCAGCTGGTGTGTGGTTGGCGCTTTTCTGGCGTGTCACGTGCCCTTCATTTCCAGCTTGGCATGCCACGCCCAATCCTTCAAGTGACACGCTCGTCCCTCTAACAACCTTGGCGTGCCACACCTTCGAACTCCAGTGGCACACCATAGTGGAATTCTTGTGTTGGCGAGCCACGCCTTCGAGCTCAAGTGGCACGCCCCTTGCCTTTCTCACTTCTCTTTGCCTCTGGAAACTTGAACTGGCGTGCTATGCCCAAGGTCTGGCATGCCACGCCCTTGCTCTATGCTTGGCTAGGCTTCTCTGGAAAGTTGAACTAGCGTGGCACGCCCAGGGTCTGGCGTGGCACGCCCCTTTTGTGAGTGAGTGGTTCCTCTGTTTGGCGTGCCACGCTACAAACTCAAGTGGCACGCCCCAATGCTTCTTTGCCCTCTGAATGACACTGGCGTACCACACCTGATTGCTCAAGTGGCACGCCTAAGTGAAGAATGGTGAGTGGCGTGCCACGCCTTCGATACCAAGTGGCACGCCCCATGTAATTGGCCTCCTTCATCCTCTCTGGAAACTTATACCAGCGTGCTATGCCTAAAGGCTGGCGTGCCACGCCCATGATCTTATCTTGGTTCCAGTAGTTGGCATGCCACGCCTCAGCCTTCAAGTGGCATGCCATAGTGAAATGCTAAGGTTGGCGTGCCACGCCTTCGATACCAAGTGGCACACCCAGTCTTCAATTGCCTTCAGCCCCTTCTCTGGATTGTTGTACCAACGTGCCACGCCATGCTGCTCAAGTGGCACGCCCATGGACTTGTGAACTCTTCAAGCTTGGCGTGCCACGCCTGGGTTCTCAAGTGGCACGCCCAAGTGACTTCTTGGGGCTGGCGTGCCACGCCTTCGATACCAAGTGGCACGCCATAGTGGAGGTTCTTCTTGGAATGGTGAGTTGGCGTGCCACGCCTCTTTGCTCAAGTGGCACGCCCATAGTAGTTGATGGGTCAAGCGTGCCACGCCCAACCTGGCGTGCCACGCCCCTTTTGTGTCCTCCATTTGGCTTTCTGGAATTTTGTATTAGCGTGCCACCACATGCATGCTTGGACTTCTTCTCTGAACTTTAGTACTAGCGTGCCACGCCAGTGCATTTTTGTGGCATTTGCTTCAAGTGGCATGCCAGTTTCACACGCCCAGCTTCTTATTTGTCTTCTACCCATTTTTTGATGCTTTTCTCACCTGAAATTCAGCACAACTCATCTCAAAGTAGTGTACCATAATATTCATCAAATAAGGCATGAATTGTACTAATCAAATGAGATTTATGCTCTTTTATAGTCTTCTTTATGCAAGAAAGAAGGGCAGATGATGCAAGTCATCGTGCACTGTGGACCGAGCCATACTGATCCACTATATCATGAAAGGAGACCATGTGGGGGCATATGACATAATTTGGGCAGATATACAGCAT
>NC_029786.2:84326159-84349457 GCF_000816755.2 Arachis ipaensis
GTGACGCTGCTAAAGTGAAAGTTGAAAATGATTTTCCCATTCCGGTTTTGAAGCCAATCTCCAAGAAGACTATGAAGTATGTGAGGGAATATTAAAGAGTTCAGAGGGGAGATTAGGCCGAGGATGAGGCTCAGTAGGACCAGCATCCCATACCTCAGGGACAATACTTCCTACCTCAGGAGTACTGGCAGCAGCTAACATCCTCTTAAGAGCGGACGAGGAAGAACCAGGATAGTCACGGCATCCTTCTCCATCAGATTGTGACTTAGCAAGAGACTCAGCGCCATGAGCTTCTTCAGATAAGATAGTACATAGGACGATTGAGAGGACCATATGGAGCACAGCTTGAGGAGAGAGACACCTACCATTATGACTGAGGTGGTTCCATTCCTTTCTCAATTCCTATTTTCCTTCCCCTATTATTATGTTATGTTCCTATTTTTTGTTGCTTATTTTCTATCCTTTGTATGATTGTCAGTATTTTTAGTCTTCTAGCTTTAGTTTGTTTGTTTAGTTGTTTTTATTTCTATCTTTTAAAAGATGCCTCATGTACTGCTCACTGAGCTTGAATCTAAAAAGAAAAAAAAAAGAAAAGAAGTAGTTTAACGCATGAGAAATTGAGTTTATATTCAAGTGTCGTCTCATTTATTTAGATGTGGTGGTGTTTATCTGTGACTTTTAATACATGATAAGAACAGTGCATATTTGAATTTGGATTAAAAGATGTTGAGACATGAGGGATAGGAATTTAGAGAAGTATTATGAATCATCTAATTTAAACAAGAAATTAATCCTTGAAGCAAAAGAAACAGTAAAAGAAAAAAAAATAAAAGGAAAGGCCCAAGGCTCTGAGCATCAATGGCTAAGAAGGTTAAGAATGATCAAAAGCTCAAAGAGTTGTTTTTATAGCTATATGCTTATGGTGTGACTGTGTCAAGGAACTCTTGAGACAAAGCACTTAGAGTCAAAGCCAAGTGCAATAAAGAGTATGCCAAAGGCTCTGAGCACCACTGACTAGAAAAGTTCAATAGAAAAGATCAGAACTCAAAGAATTCCCCAGTTAAGTGCTTGTGGTGTTTCTGTGTCAAGTAAAGCTTCAGACAAAATATTTAGAGTCATGACTAGGCTCAAGGTTCAAAGCACCAAAGAAAAGACAAGAAAATATTGTGTTCAAGAATTAATCTGAAGTTAAAAAGCAAGATAATTCATAATATTATCCGGATTCTGGTTCTAAATGACATCAGCACTCCTTAAGTTTCAAAGAATAGTGAGATGCCGATACTATTTATGATCACAATGTTGTTGGCGCACGAAATTGAACTCGCACAACTTCACCGGCAAGTGCACCGGGTCATCCAAGTAATACCTCAGGTGAGTGAGGGTCGATCCCACAAGGATTGTTGGATTGAGCAAGCTGTGGTTATCCTGCATATCTTAGTCAGGAAAATAGAAGGATGGTTATTGTTGTTGAATGCGCATAAAAGAAAGCAGTAAAGAATTAACGTGAAAACAATAATAAGAAATTAGTTAAGGCTTTGGAGATGCTTTATCTTTCTGGATCAATACGTCTTACTAGCTACTTCAACAATGAATGAGTCATTCTATGGCAAAGCTATAAGTGATTAACTCATATCCTCTCATCTAGTTAATCTCCCCTAAACTATAGCAAAGCTATCAGAGATTAACTCATTTCCTCTCATCAAGTTAACTCATGGTCGTTCATTATGGCCGAGGATGAAGCCCACGCAATTCATTCTCCTTTATGATCCTACTAAAAAATGCCACAGACAAGGTCAAATCTTCCGGATCGGAGAATGATGCTCTATGATTCTAGCCTTAACGCCACAAGAACCTCATCACCCATAACTAACCGGATTATATGTCACTTATCCTCGATTGGCCCAAGTGAATTATTGGTTCAGGTGATGTATTCTCAAGTTTTAGCTCAGTACTATCCGGGTCAAGACTCGTAAAGAACTCATGTAGAGAAAGGGACATACCCAATCTCATTTGGATGAAGAACGACAATACATCATAGAATAAAATCAAACATATATTGGAATAGAAACAGTAATATTATTAATCCATAGGAATCAGCAGAGCTCCTAACCTTAACCTAGGAGGTTTAGTTGCCCATAATGTATAGAGAAAACTTAGATATGAAAAGTATGATACAGGTTCCAGATTCTCCTAAACCTAAGTGATCTCCTCTTTAAATAGGAGATAACCCTAAAAGATATTAATTTAAAATTAAAATATACAAGGATAAACGAAACTAAGCTAAAGAGTGCGAAAATCCACTTTAGGCCCACTATGTTCTTGTGCTCGTCCAAGCCTGGCGTTCAACTTGGAGAATGGGCGTTGAACACCAGTTAGGGGATGAAATCATGCTCCCTTAGTCTCTTGGTGGCGTTGAACGCCAGTCTTGGGCATTCAACGCTAGCTTTGATCCTTCTTTGGCGTTGAACTCCAGATATGGGTGTTCAACGCCAGTTATAGGTAGTGATCTGGATGAGAAGTATAGACTATCATATCTTGCTAGAAAGCCCTTGAAGTTAGCTTTCCAACACCATTGAGAGCGCATCAATTAGACCTCTGTAACTCAAGATATGCTCGTTGGAGTGCACGGAGGTCAGGATCTAACAACATCTGCTATCCTTTCTTCCTCTCTGAACAAGACTTTGCTAATTCTGCCATTTTTGCCTAAAAATCACCTAAAATCATAGGAAAAATACAAAAATTCAAAGTAGCATCCAAAAGATGAATTTTGCACTAAAACATACTAAAACTAAATAAAACTTAAGAAAATCTACTAAAAACACTATGAAAATGCTATGAAAAAGCGGATCAAAAATCCACTTATCAGTTGTTAACCACACTCAGAATATAGACAGAAAGTAAATTGAAAACTCAGCTCTCATGCAAACCCGCATCTCAGGTTCATATTGGTTTCAGTTGCTTGAGGATAAGCAACAATTCAAGTTTGGTGTTGTGATGCGTGAGCATCATTCTCATCCATTCTCAGTGAATTGCATGTGATTTGTTGGATTAGTTTAAAGATTTAGGTGTTTTAAGCCACCATGAATGCTACTTTGAGTTGTTTTGCAATTTGATTAATCATAGGTAGCATTCGGGCGAGTTTGATAGAGATCAGAGAGAGGAAAAGCTTCAAATTCAAAGTTGCCAGGGTGGCGCCAAACGCCACCTCACCAGCGTTTGGCGCCGGGACACAGAAAGCTCCCCTTCCCCTCTGCCATGGTGGCACAAAACGCCGACCAAATGCCACAACCCGGTGTTTGGCACCAGGGACCTCATAAAACGTGTAATGTTGCTGCCCAGGTGACGTCAAACGCCACCAACCCGGTGTTTGGCGCCAGTAATGCAAACCAGAATGGTCCCCACGTGATTCAGCACCAAATCTCTTTCTCTAATTTGATTTTTAAATCAATTTTGAATTAAGAAAATATATTTTTTTTGGTTTTTGAATTTAAATTTTGTATCAATTAGGATTACATATAAAAGAAGAAGATATCTTGGCCTAGGGTTGTTTCTTCTTCTTCTTCTCTCTTTTTCGCGCTTTCACACTTTTTTTGCTAGGGTTTTCTTCACACCATGAGCAACTAAACCTCTATTGTTAAGGTTAGGATCTCTGTTATTTTAATGGATTAATACTATTGTCATTCTTCTCTTAATTAATGCACTGGTTTATTTTTAATGATTGTTTTCGCTCTTCATCCTAAGAATTAGAGTATATTGGAAGATAACTCTTTTTCTAACTAAATTCTTGTTGAATTTTGGAAAAGTTATATCACTTGAATAACAACTTGAAATGAATTCCGCATATTTCTCTGATTACCTGGACTTAACATGATACGTGACATATAATCATCTTATCTTTGGGTACTTAGGGTTTGTGTGGCTCATAAACTAGGATTAGACTTAAACTTCTAATTTAAGTTAAGTGACCAAAGAATTGGCAGTTGGTTTGATTAGAAGAGATTAAATTGCTAAAGAATTAGGGTTTAATCATTTAGAGTTTGCCATGAATTGAACTTTTACATGATTAAAGTGAGTGATAAGAACTATTAATCCAGAAATTTAACATCTCCAAAGCCTTAACTGTTTTCTCATGCTATTTTTACCAACCATTCATTACTTGCTTTCTTGAATTCTCTGATTCATTGCCTTATGATACTTGGAATACAAAACACTCAATTTGGTTTGTCTGACTAGACTAATCTTTCAATTATTGCTGCTCAATCCATTAATCCTCATGGGATCGACACTCACCCACCTGAGTTATTATTTGGTATGATCCGGTGCACTTGCTGGTAAGTTATGGATTGTAAAATTCCACATCAATTCACTTCACAAGTAAATCCATATACTGAAAAATGATTAATTGATATATGTGTAATGCACATATTTAATCAAAGAAAAAGTTCACAAGTCATTAAAGCATAAGCTTGAGCAATTGATGATGAAACAAGAAAAAAGTCGAAAAAATGAGGCATATTCATTCATCAATGCATTTAACGACTAAACTTTGCGAGATTGGTGAACAAAGAGTAAGATTTATTCCTAATGTAACACAAAATCGGTTATGGTTGAACATAGTGAATTTAGTGGTTACATAGGTCAACATGCACCAATCTTGCAAGCATAGTCAAAAGGAACCTCAAATAAGCAAAATTCACAAGCTTTGGCTATTTGGAACTTAAAATCATTTGCTTCAATGTACCTATGTGAAATGAATTTAAAACAATCATTGAAGTAAAATCTTTAGCCAAAAACTTTTACATGAAGTCATTGAGGTAATTCAAGAACCAATTGGTGCACAAGGTCTTATGGACACAGAAAACCATCAATAAGAACCTTATATCACCGGTTCATACAACACAGCTTCAAACAAAAACTTAAGTAGCATAACAGCAATAATTAGGACTTCATGCAACTAGACAATTGCTTAATGGAGCCATATGTATAGTGTGATAACATTGTTGGCAATAATGCCTAACAAGTTTATTAGAAATTTCAGCCCAATCAACATCAATTATCGAGAATGCATAAGTCAAAAAATCAAATAACTTAGGCAGCATAATGTCAGCAAGAACAACAAGCAACCACATGGTTCAATAATTCACTGAATCAAAAAAGTATCAACTGAATTCAGCAAATGCCAAAAATTTCTAGCAGCAATTTAGTTAAAAATTGAAGTAATTCACTCAATTAACATTTATCTATTTGAATTCAACAATAATTCAGCAATTAAGTTATGTGAATCCAAACAAACAAATATAATTAAGTAAAGCAATAGAGTGCAGCATATAACAAGAACATTGAACCATCACTCAATCAAGCAAATTCAAGACAATTTCAAACCAAACACAATTCATAGCAACAAAATAACTAGACCTAAAATCTCTATAAACTACGTTCAAACCTACCTAACCACCTAAAATCCACTAAAATATACAATCTAACTAATGCTAATCTAACAAAACTAACTAATTAAACTAACAATTTTAACTAACAGAATTGAAAAAGGAAAATGGGAAAACCTAAAATTCAGAATGAAGCAAAGAAGAAAATGGAAAGGGATTACAAGTTGTAGCTATGGCAGTGTGAGTAGACACTGGTGGTGTCGCCGGCGACAGTGACGGAAGGAGAAGGAACACAAGGGCAGTGCCCTGCGAGTGCTGTCACGGACAGGGGAAAGAAAAGAAGAAATAGAGGAAAGGGAAATGAAATGGAAGATGAAAGGAAGAGAGGGATTTGTCGGTGGCACTGGGATCACCAGTGGTAGTGGGTTGCAGTGGCTACGGTGGCAGAGGGGGAGGAGAAATAAAACAAGGGAGGTAGAAAATGGAGGCAAGAAGAGGAGAGAACGGGAGAAGGGGAAGAAGGATAGAGCTGTGGCAGCGTCTATTGAAGTTGCCAGCAGTGACTAGAGTGGATGGAAACTGAAGGTTGGTGGTGGTAATGGAGGTTTGGGAGGGAGATGTTGGAGATGAGGAAAGAAACATTAGAGAAGAAGGCTTATGCGAATGCGATTAGGGCTTTTGCATAAGTGGGGTGAAAGTTTGAATTCATGCATACGCATCATTTATGCGTATGCATGACCTTGCCAATTAGGATGTGGTGCGTACGCGACTTTGGCAAGAATTAGGGATGCGCGTACCCATTGGGCATGTGTACGCGTAAATGGTACTTATATATATGCGTACGCGAAACCTGGATGCGCAACGCGAGTAAAACTAACTGCCTCCTCGGGTCGTGCACGTGAGACAAAGATGCGTACGCAACTTTGGCACAAAAACAGAGTTGCGTACGCGAGAATCAAGTTGCATTCGCGAGCATACTAAGGCTTCTAAATCAAAATACTTCAACAAAAATGACCTAGAGCTGAACTATTTACACCCTATATGAATATATTTACAGAAGACAACAAAAAATGAACAAATCAAACTAAATACAAGAGATGAAATTGGAAGATCATACCATGGTGGGGTGTCTCCCACCGAGCACTTTTAGTTATAGTCCTTAAGTTAGATATTTTGATGGGCTCCTTGTCATAGCAGCTTATGTTTGAACTTATCCTTGAACTTCCACCAATGCTTGGACTTCCAATATGCTCCAAAGTTCCAAGTTTATTGCACCAAGCTTTGATGAAGTTCCAAACAAGCTAGGAACTCCCAAAATTGATCTTCATGTATGTTGGGATCCCAAATCTTGTTCCTACACCTGTCTTCTGAGTGATCATCATGATTCCATTCGGGTGGTAAGTAATCCGAATTCTTATTTAGGCATCAAACTCTCCCTCTAGACCCAATCAAGTGAGCACTATACCAACCATTGCACTTAAGCCTCGAAGATTTAATCTTAATGGCCCTTGATTTATAATGCTAACCACTAATCATCTCTCTTTTACTTTTGATTGCACAAAGAGCGCTAAGTTGATCATCCGTCTCAAACAACCCATATTCAAGTGGAATAAGAAAACTAAAGGATATGAAATTTATCCACTTGAATGATGTAATGGATGACGGTGACTTAGGAAGAGATGTTTCCAATGGTCTTGCAAGTTTCACTCCCTTGTGCTCTTCTTTGATTACCTCCACCTCTTGGTGAGCGTTCTCCATTTCTGCTTCTCGACATGGTTCCTCACATTCAATTACTTCCTTACCAACTTCTTCTAGCTTTTTCCCTTCACTCAAGTCATACCTCGGAAGTTGCGTAAAATCTACATCAACACCCATTTCGAGTTCAACAGCAGAAGGCTCAACAAGATCATCGAGGAGATTGGTTAGTGTGGATAAAAAATCATTAATGATGGAATCCACTTCCTCATCAATTTTCTTTAATTCTCTAACCATTTCTTCCGATTCAATTATCTCAACTTTCTTCTTTTATTGACATTCTTGCTTCAATTTCTTTTCTTCTCCTTGAAGCTCCAAGTTCTCTTTCTCACTACTCTCCTCAGTTGAGTCTCCACATTCGTCAACTAGGGGTGTAAGTTACCGAACAGGACCAAAAAATACCACAAAACCTAACTGAAAATTACAACAATTGAATGAAAAACCGAAAAAAACTGATTTTTTTTAATTAAATCGATCGGTTCGGTTTGGTTTTTGTTTGGCTTAGCAGAAACCGAACCGAACCGAACTGAAGAAGATGTTTCATAATGATTCTTTTTACTGGTTTACCCTTAGTTTAACCTAGGAATAAAACCCTAAATCAGTAAATCTGAATACCCTCACTCTCTTTTCCTTTCACTCACGCAGCCTCAGTCTTCACACAGACACCCACAGCTCACTTCCATCTTCCATTCTTCCTCCTCCATGTGGCCATGCCTGAGAGAATGAGAGCTTGAGAGAGCCAGAGAGCGTCATCCACCACCAAGGAAGTCCTCCATCGTTGCTCGAAGCCGTCGCAAGTCATCCATTCATCTCCGTCGCAGACTCACAGGCGTAGCAAAAAGCAACACCATCGTGTAGCCAGAAGCATCATCCAGTTTGCACCCTCGTGCAGTCCTGAGTCCACGCCGTCATCCAGTCATAAGCCGTCACAACAAACCCTAAGCCGTTGCAACAAACCCTAAGCGGAGCAGCACTCCAGTCGCCGAGCAGCACTCTGGTCGCCGAGCCCTCTCCTGCAAAAAGCAACTGAACAATGTCTTCTTTGGAGGTTAGAATTTAATTTAAGGAATTTTTTTTATGATATTGATAGAAGCAAAAATTACTGTTAGAAACTAGAAACTCTCGTTTCAGCAGATCGTATCGTAATCTATTTGGAGCTTGAGATATTTGTATGTTTCAGCAATTTTAATTTAATAAATTAAGCAGGAAAATTTTATTTAAAGATTATGGTATGTGATGAGCGGATAATTTATACCCTTTTGGCATTGTTTTTATATAGTTTTTAGTATGTTTTAGTTACTTTTTATTATATTTTTATTAGTTTTTATTCAAAAATCACATTTCTGGACTTTACTATGAGTTTGTGTGTTTTTCTGTGATTTCAGATATTTTCTGGCTGAAATTGAGGGACCTGAGCAAAAATCTGATTCAGAGGTTGAAAAAGGACTGCAGATGCTGTTGGATTCTGACCTCCCTGCACTTGAAGTGGGTTTTCTGGACCTACAAAATCCCAATTGCCGCGCTCTCAATTGCGTTGGAAAGAAGACATTCTGGGCTTTCCAGCATTATATTATAGTTCAGACTTTGCTCGAGATTTGAAGGCCCAAACTGGCGTTCAAAGTCAGCCTAAAACATCTTGGCGTAAAACGCCCAAACTGGCACCAAAGCTGGCGTTTAACTCCAGGAACAGCCTAAGCACGAAAAAGCTTCAATGCTCAGCCCAAGCACACACCAAGTGGGCCCCGAAAGTAGATTTCTGCACTATATGCACTTAGTTACTCATTTTTTGTAAACCTAAGTTACTAGTTTAGTATAAATAGCACTTTTTACTGTTGTATTAGAGACGGATCTATCTCTGGACGTTTAGTCCTTAGACATTGGAGGCTAGCCTCACAGCCATGCCTAGACCTCTTTCACTTATGTATTTTCAACGGTGGATTTTCTACACCCCATAGATTAAGGTGTGGAGCTCTGCTGTTCTTCATGAATTAATGCAAGTACTATTATTTTTCCTTCAATTCATGCCTACTTCTTCTCCAAGATATACTCTTGTTCTTAATTCAGTTAAGTCAGAATGAAGGGGTGACCCGTGACAATCACCCAATCTTCGTTACTCGCTTAGCCAAGATCGCGTGCCTGACAACCACAAAGTGATCTACATGATGTTCAACGTAGTCATTGGACGACAGCTGGAGTATACTCTCTTGGATATCTAATACACGGACCGAGTCCGTGAGATTAGTATCTTCGTGGTATAGGCTAGAACCATTGGCAGCATTCTTGAGATCCGGAAAGTCTAAACCTTGTCTGTGGTATTCCGAGTAGGATCTGGAAAGGGATAACTGTGACGAGCTTCAAACTTGCGAATGTTGGGCGTAGTGACAGTGTGCAAAATGACAATGGTCCTATTCCGACGCTAGCGGGAACCGACAGATGATTAGCCGTGCGATGACAGCGCATATGGATTTGTTTTCATTCGAGAGGATCATACAGCTTACCATGGAAGGAGGTAACGCATGGTTGGAAGAAGGCAGTTGGAAAGTAGAAGTTCAGCAGCAACAAAGCATCTCCAGACGCTTATCTGAAATTCCCACCAATGAATTACATAAGTATCTCTATTTTATTTTCTGTTTTATTTATATTTTAATTATTAAAACCTTATAACCATTTGAATCCGCCTGACTGAGATTTACAAGGATGACCACAGCTTGCTTCAAGCCGACAATCTCCGTGGGATCGACCCTTACTCACGTAAGGTATTACTTGGATGACCCAGTGCACTTGCTGGTCAGTTACGCAGAGTTGTGAAGAAGTGTTGAGATTAACAATTCGCATACCAAGTTTTTGGCACCGTTGCCGGGGATTGTTCGAGTTTGGACAACTGACGGTTCATCTTGTTGCTCAGATTATGTAATTTTATTTTATTTTTATTTTCGAAAAAATTCAAAAAAATAATATATATTTTATTTTGTTCTTCAGAATTTTTAAGAATGATTTCTAGAGTTTCATCATGATCTGTTGAAACCCGGCTGGCTGTCAAGCCATGTCTAATCTTTTGGACCGAGGTTTTCACTTATCATTGCAGGAGCCTTTTGATTCCCATTAATTTGGCTGTTGTATGTAATACTCTGCTGAAGCTTGGCTGGCTATTTGACCATGTCTAATCTTTTGGACCGAAGCTTTCACATAAAGCTTGGCTGGCTATTAAGCCATGTCTAAATTTTTGGACCGAAGCTTTAGACTAACATTGTATGATTTTCCTGGAATTCTTATTAAAAATTTTGAATTTCTTTATTCTCCTTTTTCAAAATAATTTTCGAAAAATTTACAAAAAAATTAATAAAATCATAAAAACCAAAAATATCTTGTGTTTCTTGTTCGAGTCTTGTGTCAAATTTTAAGTTTGGTGTCAATTGCATGCTTTGCTTTTTCTTTAAAACTTTTGAAAATTCATTCATGTGTTCTTCATTGATCTTCAAGTTGTTCTTAATGAATTTCTTTGTTTGATCTTTAAATTTTCTTGTTTTGTGTCTTTTCTTATTTTTCATATGCATTTTTGAATTCTTAGTGTCTATACATTAAAAATTTTTAAGTTTGGTGTCTTGCATGTCTTTATTTTCTTAAAAATTTTCAAAAATATGTTCTTGATGTTCATCATGATCTTCAAAGTGTTCTTGGTGTTCATCTTGACATTAAAAGTGTTCTTGCATGCATTTGTTGTTTTGATCTTAAACTTTTATGTTTTGTGTCATTTTGGTATTTTTTCTCTCTCCTCATTAAAAATTTAAAAATAAAAAAATAATATATTTCCCTTATTTTACCAATAAATTTCAAAATTTTATGTTGATCTAGTCAAAACTTTTAAAAAAAAATTTAGTTGTTTCTTATTAGTCAAGTCAAAATTTCAATTTAAAAATTCTATCTTTTTCAAATCTTTTTCAAAAATCAAATCTTTTTCATTTTTTCTTCATAGTTTCGAAAACTTTGAAAATTTGATTTTCAAAATCTTTTTCTTAATTTTATTTCATGTTTTTGAAATTAATGCTAACAATTAATGTTTAGAGTAAATAAAATTTCAAGTTGTTACTTGCCTATTAAGAAAGGTTCAATCTTTAAAATCTAGAATCATATCTTTTAGTTTCTTGTTAGTCAAGTAATCAACTTTGATTTTCAAAATCAAATCTTTATAATTTCCTTTTCAAATCTTTTTCAAAATAAATTTCAATCATATCTTTTTCAAAATCAATTTCAAAATCTTTTCTAACTTCTTATCTTTTCAAAATTGATTTTCAAATCTTTTTCAATTAACTACTTGATTTTTTTGTTTAATTTTAAAAGTATATTATTTCTTATCTTTTTCAAAACCACCTAACTACTTTTCTCTCTCTAATTTTCGAAAATCCCTTATCACTTTTTCAAATTTTCTTTCAATTAACTAATTATTTTAAATTTTAATTTTAATTTTATTCCTTTTTATAGTTTTCGAATTCTAACTAATAATTAAAATAAAAACAAAAATATTTTTCTTTTCTATTTAATTAAATTCGAATTCTCTCTCTCTCTCATCTCTTTCTATTTATTTATTTATTTACTAACACTTCTCTTCTTCTTATAATTCGAACCCGCTCTCCCTCTCTGTGTTTGAATTCTTCATCTTCTCTCTTCTTCATTCTACTCTTCTATTCTTTTCTGTTCTCTTCTTTTTCATATGAGCAGGAGTAAGGATAAGAACATTCTTGTTGAAACTGATCCGGAACCTGAAAGGACTCTAAAGAGGAAGCTAAGAGAAGCTAAGACACAACACTCTGGAGAGGATCTGACAGAATTTTTCGAAAAAGAAGAAGAGATGGTCAAACCCAACAACAATGGTGGAGATGCAAGGAAGATGCTTGGTGACTTTATTGCACCCTCTTCTGACTTCTGTGGAAGGAGCATCTTAATTCCTGCAATTGGAGCAAACAACTTTGAGCTTAAGCCTCAATTAGTTTCTCTGATGCAACAGAATTGCAAGTTTCATGGACTTCCATTGGAAGATCCTCATCAATTCTTAGCTGAATTCTTACAAATTTGTGACACTGTTAAGACCAATGGGGTTAATCCTGAGGTCTACAGACTCATGCTTTTCCCCTTTGCTGTAAGAGACAGAGCTAGGACATGGTTGGACTCACAACCTAAAGATAGCCTGAACTCTTGGAAAAAGTTGGTCAATGCTTTCTTGGCCAAATTGTTTCCACCTCAAAAGTTGAGCAAGCTTAGAGTGGAAGTCCAAACCTTCAGACAGAATGAAGGTGAATCCCTCTATGAAGCTGGAAAGATACAAGCAATTGATCAAAAGGTGTCCTTCTGACATATTTTCAGAATGGAGCATCATATGTATATTCTATGATGGTCTGTCTGAAGTGTCCAAGATGTCATTGGACCACTCTGCTAGAGTATCTCTTCATCTGAAGAAGATGCCTGCAGAAGCCTAGGAACTCATTGAAATGGTTGAAAATAACCAGTTCATGTACACTTCTGAAAGGAATCCTGTGAATAATGGGACAACTCAGAAGAAAGGAGTTCTTGAGATTGATACTCTGAATGCAATATTGGCTCAGAATAAAATATTGACTCAGCAAGTCAATATGATTTCTCAGAGTCTGTCTGGAATGCAAGCTGCATCAGGCAGTACTAAGGAGGCTTCCTCTGAAGAAGAAGCCTATGACCCTGAGAATCCTGCAATGGCAGAGGTGAATTACATGGGAGAATCCTATGAAAACACCTATAATCCTTCATGGAGAAATCATCCAAATTTCTCATGGAAGGATCAACAGAAGCCTAATTAAGGATTTAGTAATAATAATGGTGGAAGAAATAGGTTTGGAAATAGCAAACCTTTTCCATCATCTTCTCAACAACAGACAGAGAATTTTAAGCAAAGCCACTCTGACTTAGCAACTGTAGTCTCTGATCTATCTAAGACTACTCTCAGTTTCATGACTGAAGCAAGGTCCTCCATTAGAAATTTGGAGGCACAAGTGGGTCAGCTGAGTAAGAAAGTTACTGAACTCCCTCCTAGTACTCTCCCAAGCAATACAGAAGAGAATCCAAAGAGAGAGTGCAAGGCCCTCTACACGTCCAACATGGCCGAACCTGTAGAGGAGGGAAAGGCAGTGATTTCCAGTGAGGAAGACCTCAATGGACGTTCACTGGCCTCTAAGGAGTTCCCTAATGAGGAACCAAAGGAATCTGAGACTCATGTAGAGACCATAGAGATTCCACTGAACTTACTGTTGCCATTCATGAGCTCTGATGAGTATTCTTCCTCTGAAGAGGATGAAGATATTGCTGAAGAGCAAGTTGCTCAATATCTGGGAGCAATCATGAAGCTGAATGCCAAGTTATTTGGTAATGAGACTTGGGAGGATGAACCCTCATTGCTCATCAATGAATTGAATGATCTGGTTCAACTAAAATTACCTCAGAAGAAATAGGATCCTGGAAAGTTCTTAATACCTTGTACCATAGACACTATGACCTTTGAGAAGGCTCTGTGTGACCTGGAGTCAGGGATAAACCTCATGCCCCTCTCTGTAATGGAGAAACTAGGGATCTTTGAGGTGCAAGCTGCAAGAATCTCACTAGAGATGGCAGATAATTCAAGGAAACAGGCTTATGGACTTGTAGAGGATGCCTTGGTGAAGGTTGAAGGCCTGTACATCCCTACTGATTTCATAATCCTAGACACTGGGAAGGATGAGGATGAATCCATCATCCTAGAGAGACCCTTCCTAGTCACAGCAAGAGCTGTGATTGATGTGGACAAAGGAGAGCTAGTCCTTCAATTGAATGAGGACTACCTTGTGTTTAAGGCTCAATGATCTTCTTCTGTAACCATGGAGATGAAGCATGAAAAACTTCTCTCAATACAGAGTCAAACAGAGCCCCCACATTCAACTTCTAAGTTTGGTGTTGAGAGGCCACCATTAAGCTCTGAGTCTCTGTGAAGCTCTCTAAGAGCTCATTGTCAAGCTATTGACATTAAAGAAGCGTTTATTGGGAGGCAACCCAATGTTATTTAATTATATTTATTTATTTTTCCATTGCTATTTTATATTTTCTGTAGGTTGATGATCATGTGAAGTCACAAAAACAAATGAAAAAAATAGAATTAAAAACAGCATAAAAATAGCACACTCTGGAGGACAAGCTTACTGGCGTTTAAACGCCAGTAAGGATAGCAGAATGGGCGTTTAACACCCAGCCTGGCATCATTCTAGGCGTTAAATGCCAGAAATGGGCATCTAGCTGGCGTTAAACGCCAGAAATGGGCATCTGGCTGGCATTTAACGCCAGAAATGGGCAGCAGACTGGCGTTTAACGCCAGGAAAGGTAGCAGAGCTGGCGTTAAACGCCAGGATTGGCACACAGTGGACGTTTAAATGCCAGAATGGTGCAGGAAGCAGAATTTCTTGACACCTTAGGATCTGTGGACCCATAGGATCCCCACCTATTCCACCTCTTCTTCTCTCCTCTTTACACCTTTCCATAACACTCTTCCCTAAATACCCTTGACCAATCACCTCAATACCTCTTTCCCAAACACTATTCACCTATCAAATCCTACCCTCTTCCCCATATCCTCTTCACCACTCACATCCATCCATCATAAACCCCACCTACCTCACCATTCAAATTCAAACCATTACCACCTTCATCTCCACACAACATACACATTACTACCCCCTTGGCCAAACCCTCTCCTCACCTCTATCTCCTCCATTCATTTTTCTTCTACTCCTTTCTTTCTTCTTTTGCTCGAAGACGAGCAAACCTTCTAAGTTTGGTGTGGGAAAAGCTAAAGCTTTTTGTTTTTCCATAACCACTAATGGCACCTAAGGCCGGAGAAACCTCTAGAAAGAGGAAAGGGAAGACAATTGCTTCCACCTCCGAGTCATGGAAGATGGAGAGATTCATCTCAAAGGTCCATCAAGACCACTTCTATGAAGTTGTGGCCAAGAAAAAGGTGATCCCCGAGGTCCCCTTCAAGCTCAAAAAGAGTGAATATCCAGAGATCTGACATGAAGTTCGAAGAAGAGGTTGGGAAATCCTCACCAACCCCATTCAACAAGTCGGGATCTTAATAGTTCAAGAGTTCTATGCCAATGCATGGATCACTAAGAACCATGACCAAAGTGTGAACCCAAACCCAAAGAATTGGCTCACAATGGTTCGGGGGAAATACTTGGATTTCAGTCCGGAAAATGTGAGGTTGGCATTCAACTTGTCAATGATGCAAGGAGATCCTCACCCTTTCACTAGAAGGGTAAACTTTGATCAAAGGTTGGACCAAGTCCTTAGGGACATTTGTGTGGAAGGTGCTCAATGGAAGAGAGATTCAAGAGGCAAGCCGGTTCAACTAAGAAGGCTTGACCTCAAACCCGTGGCTAGGGGATGGTTGGAGTTCATCCAACGCTCTATCATTCCTACTAGCAACCGGTTTGAAGTTACTGTAGACCAGGCTATCATGATCCATAGTATCATGAATGAAGAGGAAGTAGAAGTTCATGAGATCATATCCCTAGAACTCTACAAGGTGGCGGACAAGTCTTCCACTTTGGCAAGGTTAGCCTTCCCTCATCTCATTTGTCACCTATGCAATTCAGCTGGAATTGTCATAGAGGGAGGCATCCTCATTGAAGAGGACAAGCCCATCACTAAGAAAAGGATGGAGCAAACAAGAGAGCCCACTCATGGACCTCAACAAGAGCATGAAGAAGTTCCTCATCTAGAAATCCATGAGATACCTCAAGGGATGCATTTTCCTCCACAAAACTATTGGGAGCAAATCAACACCTCCTTAGGAGAATTAAGCTCCAACATGGGACAACTAAGAATGGAGCACCAAGAGCATTCTATCCTCCTCCATGAAATTAGAGAAGACCAAAGAGCCATGAGGGAGGAACAACAAAGGCAAGAAAGAGACATTGAGGAGCTCAAGCACTCCATAAGATATTCAAGAGGAAGAACTAGCCGCCGTCACTAAGGTGGACCCGTTCTTTAATTTCCTTGTTCTTATTTTTCTGTTTTTCGTTTCCTATGCTTTATGTTTTATCTATGTTTGTATCTTTATTACATGATCATTAGTGTCTAATGTCTATGCCCTAAAGCTATGAATGTCCTATGAATCCATCACCTTTCTTAAATGAAAAATGTTTTTAATTGCAAAAGAACAAGAAGTACATGGTTTCAAATTTTATCTTGAAGTTAGCTTAATTATTTTGATGTGGTGGCAACACTTTTTATTTTCTGAACGAATGCTTGAACAGTGCATATTTTTTATATTGTTGTTTATGAATGTTAAAATTGTTGGCTCTTGAAAGAATAATGAAAAAGGATAAATGTTATTGATAATCTGAAAAATCATAAAAATGATTCTTGAAGCAAGAAAAGGCAGTGAAAAGCTTGCAAAAAAAAAAAAAGAAAGAAGAAAAAAAACTGGCAAAATAAAGAGAAGAAAAAGAAAGAAAAAGAAAGAAAAAGAAAAAGCAAGCAAAAAAAACCAATAGCCCTTTAAACCAAAAGGCAAGGGTAAAAAGGATCCAAGGCTTTGAGCATTAATGGATAGGAAGGTCCAAAGGAATAAAATCCTGGCCTAAGCGGCTAAACCAAGTTGTCCCTAACCATGTGCTTGTGGCGTGAAGGTGTCAAGTGAAAAGCTTGAGACTGAGCGGTTAAAGTTGTGGTCCAAAGCAAAAAGAGTGTGCTTAAGAGCTCTGGACACCTCTAACTGGGGACTCTAGCAAAGCTGAGTCACAATCTGAAAAAGGTTCACCCAGTTATATGTCTGTGGCATTTATGTATCCGGTGGTAATACTGGAAAACAAAATGCTTAGGGTCACGGCCAAGACTCATAAAGTAGTTGTGTTCAAGAATCAACATAATGAACTAAGAGAATCAATAACACTATCTGAATTCTGAGTTCCTATAGATGCCAATTATTCTGAACTTCAAAGGATAAAGTGAGATGCCAAAACTGTTCAGAAGCAAAAAGGTTACAAGTCCCGCTCATCTAATTGAAACTAAGTTCATTGATAAGTTTGGAATTCATTATATATTCTCTTCTTTTTATCTTACTTTGTTTTTAGTTTCTTGGGGACAAGCAACAATTTAAGTTTGGTGTTGTGATGAGCGGATAATTTATACCCTTTTTGGCATTATTTTTACCTAGTTTTTAGTATGTTTTAGTTACTTTTTATTATATTTTATTAGTTTTTATTCAAAAATTACATTTCTGGACTTTACTATGAGTTTGTGTGTTTTTCTGTGATTTCAGGTATTTTTTGGCTGAAATTGAGGGACCTGAGCAAAAATCTTATTCAGAGGCTAAAAAAGGACTGCAGATGTTGTTGGATTCTGACCTCCCTGCACTCGAAATAGATTTTCTGGAGCTACAGAATTTTAATTGGCGCGCTCTCAATTGCGTTGGAAAGTATACATTCTGGGCTTTCCAGCAATACTATAATAGTCCATACTTTGCCCGATATTTGATGGCCCAAACTGGCGTTCAAAGTCAGCCTAAAACATCTTGGCGCAAAATGCCCAAACTAGCACCAGAATTGGAGTTAAATGCCCAAACTGGCACCAAAGCTGGCATTTAACTCCAGGAACAGCCTAAGCACGAAAAAGCTTCAATGTTTAGCCCAAGCACACACCAAGTGGGCTCCAAAAGTAGATTTCTGCACTATCTACACTTAGTTATTCATTTTCTGTAAACCTAAGTTACTAGTTTAGTATAAATAGCACTTTTTACTATTGTATTAGAGACGGATCTATCTCTGGACATTTAGAGACGGATCTATCTCTTGCATTAAAGGTGTTGAGCTCTGCTGTTCTTCATGAATTAATGCAAGTACTATTATTTTTCCTTCAATTCATGCCTACTTCTTCTCCAAGATATACTCTTGTTCTTAATTCAGTTAAGTCAGAATGAAGGGGTGACCTGTGACAATCACCCAATCTTCGTTACTCGCTTAGCCAAGATCACGTGCCTGACAACCACAAAGCGATCTACATGATGTTCAACGTAGTCATTGGACGACAGCTGGAGTATACTCTCTTGGATATCTAATACACGGACCGAGTCCGTGAGATTAGTATCTTCGTGGTATAGGCTAGAACCATTGGCAGCATTCTTGAGATCCGGAAAGTCTAAACCTTGTCTGTGGTATTCCGAGTAGGATCTAGGAAGGGATGATTGTGACGAGCTTCAAACTTGCAAATGTTGGACGCAGTGACAGTGTGCAAAAGGACAATGGCCCTATTCTGACGCTAGCGGGAACCGACAAATGATTAGCCGTGCGGTGACAGCGCATATGGATTTGTTTTCATCCGAGAGGATCATACAGCTTGCCATGGAAGGAGGTAACGCATGGTTGGAAGAAGGCAGTAGGAAAGCAGAAGTTCAGAAACAACAAAGCATCTCCAGACGCCTATCTGAAATTTCCACCAATGAATTACATAAGTATCTCTATTTTATTTTCTATTTTATTTATATTATAATTATTAAAACCTTATAACCATTTGAATCCGCCCGATTGAGATTTACAAGGATGACCATAGCTTTCTTCAAGCCGACAATCTCTGTGGGATTAACCCTTACTCACGTAAGGTATTACTTGGACGACCCAGTGCACTTGCTGGTCAGTTACGCAGAGTTGTGAAGAAGTGTTAAAATCAACAATCCGCGTACTAGTATGGTGGTTGGTTAATTTGCACATGATGAACATTTGTGATATATATCATGTAAGTG
Source organism: Arachis ipaensis (assembly GCF_000816755.2). Lineage (NCBI taxonomy): Eukaryota > Viridiplantae > Streptophyta > Magnoliopsida > Fabales > Fabaceae > Arachis > Arachis ipaensis. The sequence continues at coordinate 84,345,090 of NC_029786.2, forward strand.
TAGCTATTTGAATCCAAAATATACATTCATTCATTTATTTATTTATTTATTTATTTATTTATTTATTTATTTATGTGGATATTTTTATGTGGTCTTGGCTTGCTACTTGCTAATCTTGTCGGATGAGTTTTGAATATTATATAATTAACCTTGGTGTTTAGAAATTTTTGGTTCTACATGAATATTTGATCCATATAAATATACAATTCTAAGCTGCTTTGGTTCTGTTTGTGGTCGCCTGCTGCATAGTTCAATGACTATGTGAGGTGGTTTATGTTGCTTATTATGATTTTTAGGGTACTTGAATTTTCGTTTACTTACCTTAGTGGCTTAAACTTTTTATCATTTTACCGTGATTTTTTATGTGAAACTTTTTTGAACTAGATGACTGAAAACTGAAAATTTGTGCTTTAACTCTGAGATGAAATAGTGTAACCGATAGCAAATCAATTGTTTTAAACTTTTGCCCGATGATGGAGAAAGCCCTATTGAATGTCTACATGGTGTTGTTCATAACTCGAGCTACATAATTCTCTCCCCCTCTCTCTCTCTCAGTTACTTGCTTACTCTTTCTGTGCATAGATTGATAGATTGATAGATAGATAAATATATTGTATCCCTTCCAATGGTGCTTAAAGGCTATGAATGAAAACTGTTGCAATAGCTGTAGATGAATAATGAATTGTAATTAACTATGAACCTGAGGGCTCTGGATACCTTTTTCTATCTAAGTATCTTCATAATTTAATTTTTGGTGCTCTTTTTTCTATAAGTTATGGATTTGGGATATTTTGGTTAGCCATAAATTTATCTTTTATGCATCTACATGCATTATAATTAAAAATTCTCTACTCTGTCCAATAATGGAAGAAATTGACTAATGAGCGGCTGCTCAGCTTAATTTTTTATCTTGTTTCATAATTTGTTATGTTGTTTCATAATTTGTTATTATGTTTCACAATTTGTTATTGTTGCATAAATGTTGAAAACAATATTTTTGAACAAGTTTGAATGCTGAATTTGTTGCTGGAAACAATACTTTTGGTGCTGTTGATGAGTTTGAATGCTGGTTTTTCAATAAAATTGATGAATTTGTTATGTTTATATATATGCAGCCAACAAGCAATGAATAGCCCAATGAACTGACGCCTGAAGTTGGAGGTGAAAATGTTGAGTCCGTGGTACGTTCTTCAACGGACAGCGGCGTGCTTACCAAACCCCCGCCTAATCCTAGATCAAAGAAGAAGAAGGTTGATTCAACTAATGTGGGTGCAACTCCTACAAATCCAGCTCCAAGCACTATGGAAACTAATGAATTTGTTTTATGTTTAATTGTCTTTGTTTTATGTTTAATTGTCTTTGTTTTATGTTTAATTAAGTTGAATTTGTATTGAATTTGGATGTGATATACTTTTGTTATTCTAATTTATTGACGATTTTAAACTTCATTTTATGGTAATTCAAATTATGATTATTAGGTTTAAAAAACCGAAAAAACTGACTGAACCAAACTGTTGTTGGTTCGGTTCGGTTGTCCATAAAGCAACAAACCGAACGGTTGGTATCATTGCAGAACCGAACAGGTTGGTTCGGTTGGTTTTCGGTCCAAAACTGAACCAAACCGAACCGATTACATCCCTATGAAAAAAAGGGCTCATGGTTTGGAAGAAAGGTTTCATAGTTGGAAGGGGGTTCATATTGATGAGAGTATTGAGGTGGTGTATATGGAAGTAGTAGTTCTTGGGAGTATTAGTGTTGGAATGGTGGTGACTCTAAGTATGGTTCATATGGCTCATATAGTTGTTGATATGGGGGATATGGGTTGGGATCATATGGAGGTGTATGGTGGTATGGGACTTGTGAGTATGGAGGTTGAGGGTTATGTTAGGAGGGGGTTCATATGCATATGGTGGTTGTGGTTGATAACAACAAGGAGGTCCACCACATCCATTAGATTAGTATGCATTATGGATCGGATTGTAATAATAAGAAACCGGAGGAGGTTGTTGCTAAGAAGATTGTCTATATGATTGAAGCTCCTCCCACATTTGATTTCCGAATCCTTGTTGCAAACCCTCATTGAAACTTCCATTTCCTACAATATAGTTAGAACCAAACTCATAGCTAAAATACTAAAATGGTGAGAATTCATAGTGAAGGAAAACAAAAACAAGAACTATTAAGAAACAAAGAGAACAAAATCCTAACTACTAACTCAAACAAGCAAACAAACAAAGAGCAACCTATTCACAATATGAACATATTAACAATAACCAATAGCAAACACACATTGCAACTCCGTGGCAACGATACCAAAAACTTGATGCGCGCCCAAACGTCGGTTTAGAATTTCTCCAAATAAAGAGTTACTTCGTTGCAAGTATAGTTCCAAACCAACAATTAACCCGAATCAAAGTTTAATTTGTTTGTCATAATACAAACCAATAAAAACCGAGATTATTAGATCTCGGGTCATCTCTCAAAGGAGTTTCAGTAAGGTGTGCATATCATTAGCTACGAGAATCAGGGGGTGAAATAGCAATAAACAAGAATTTAAAAGATAAGAAAGTAAAGCAAACAACTAAAGGAATATAAATGCTAAAATGGCATTCTTAACAAGGGTTGAAAGTAAAGGGTTCCTATCCTAATCATTGACCACAAACATGGCAATTATAAAGAGTTAATTCCATTTAGTCAATCCTAACATCGAGGATAAGTCAAATATGCGTAATTGATTTCAATCTACAAATCCTAGCCAACTCACTAATTACTTAATGAAAGACTAGCGTTAGTGAAAATCAAATCAACTAACAACCATAAATTACCAATCAACATTGGACATCAATGACTAAGATCACCTAAGTCCTCAATCCCAAGCCAAGAGTATGAAAAACTACTCAATAACTAAAAGAGGCATTTTATCAAACACTTAGAAGGCATAAAAGAAAAGCATATTAAATTGCAAGAATAATAAATCTAAGCTACCGATTGTAAGAAAATAATAACAATAACTAAACCAAACATCAAAGGAACATAAAACAGCAAATTGCATAAATGGAATTAAAATTAACAAGGTTTAATGTACACAAAAGCAACTAACTAGAGAAATAAACAAGTAAAACTAAGAGAATTGAGATGCTAGAATAGTAAAAAGTAGAGAAAACCAAGTCAACACAAGAATCAAAACCTAAATCTAAGAAAAGTTTGGACTAAAAATCCTAAATTCTAGAGAGAAAAGGAAGCTTCTCTCTCTAGAAAATTACCTTAAAACTTGTTCCTAAACTACCCTAATTGCTCCCCCCTTGATCCTTCTTAAATTTGGCTTCAAATACTTCAAAAATAAGTTGGATTGGGCTTGAGAAGTCCTGAAATCGCGACCCACATATTCACTTAAGTGAAATCACGTGCCTTCAGTCATGCGTACGCATGAGGTATGTAGCGAATTTCTAAAGCATGTATACGCGCAAGGCATGTGTACGCATGACCATGAAATGTTCCAAACTTCATTTCTTCATGAATTCTCCACTTTTGCATGATTTTCCTTCACTCCTTCAATCCATCCCTACCTTGTAAGCCTGAAATCATGCAACAAACATATCAAGGCATCGAACAGAATTAAAGTAAATTAAATTTAGCATTTTAAGGGCCTAAAAAGCATGTTTTCACTCTTAAGCACAATTTAGGAGAAATCCACAAAATCATGCTAATTCAATGAATAAATGTAGAAAAAGTTGATAAAATTCACTCAATTCAACACAAGATAAACCATAAAATTGTGATTTATCAATAAGCTCATTGGTCATAGGGCAGACATGCATCATGTGTATTTGTATTATTTGTTTGAGTATGCACTTTGTGTTTTGGCTTGCCAAATTGTTTATCTATATCTATATGCTACGTGACTTAAATGCCTTATCTATATTCTTAATTGTGTATTACTTGTATGCCTTATATGTATTTTCTTTTGAGAGATCCCTTATACTGGCAGAGGTGACGCAGAGGGTTGTTCCATATTGGTGATTGGGAGGTTTGCAGGAAACTGAAAATGAAGAGATAGATTAGAACCCCTAGATAGAATTATCTTATTTCTGGTTTAATGAGAATTTTATGCTTGATTTGGGACTATGGAGTTTAGGATTGCCTTTGGCTTTCCAGAGCCTTAGGGCACTGTTACCATACTAGGAACTCCTGATTCTCATTCCATACATATTTGTTATTTTTTAGATGCAGGACGCGAGGCACTTTGCTGAGCGTGCTGGATGATTCTTGGAAGCGAAAATCTACTTTTTGAGGATTTCATACTATGTATTTAGTTTGTGTGTGTGTGTGTGTGTGTGTGTGTGTGTGTGTGTGTGTGTGTGTGTGTGC
>NC_029786.2:84349487-84362293 GCF_000816755.2 Arachis ipaensis
TGTGTTCTCCACTTTTGTATAAAACTTGTATTGTCCCTCCTAGAGATTGACTTCAGAGAATCAGGATTTATATTTGTCTTTGGTATGATTTGGGTTGTGCATATATATATATATGTGTGTGTGTGTGTGTGTGTGTCGTATCGCCTCACCACCTTTGATTTATGACCTAGGTGAAAATCTCTGTGTAGTAGGGTGATACATCCACTTCCACTTTGTCATCCTTATTCCCACCACTACCACCTCCATCACCGCAATTCTTGTCTTCCAACCTCCACAAAATCCATGTCACCCTCCAATTCAAATTAAAGCATAACATTTCAACTTTCCTTCCTAGGGTCAAATGTAAGAGAGAGAAAAGAAAAGGGTATAAGAGAGAGAAGAGAGATAATGAAGAAGGGATCGCGACAATTCTAACCCCAAATTCAATAAGGGAGTGAATTTATACACCTGGAACTATTTGACGAGAATCTTTATGTCCCTTTTTTTTCTATTTTCTTTCTCTCCAATCATAAAAAAAACACCAATTCCTCATAGTTTTTGTACTACTAATCCGTAATGTGGATGTGGTCAAGCATTGTTGCAAGGGTGCTCATCTTCGATGTCATGCAAGTGTCTCACCTTCACGAATACCTGTGTAGCAAATCATAGCTTAAGGTAGTATATTAATAGTGCAGCAAATAATAGAAGTAATGGCTCAGCAACTTAACCCAATTTAGACTAGTTAGTTAGATTATTGTACAGCTGGCACAAGTTAGTTAGAATTATAACTTAATCACAGTTAGGAAGTAAGATTAGTTGACTGCACAATAGGTGTTATTCATTGATGTATATAAACTAACACCATCAAGTGAGAAAGGTGTGATTCATCCTTGTTTTATTTCTCATTTCTGAACATTGCTTCTCTCTGAATTCTCTCCTCTCACTCACGTTATTCTCACAAACTTTGCACCAAGAACCAGAGTTTTCACATGGTGCGGTGAGCGTAGAGGTGCAGAGATCAAGATATGAGAGGCTTCGTCATTGCAAGACTCGTGAGATCTTACTCTTCGGGTGTGAAGGTTTATTAATGGCAGCCATGACACCATATGGTAAAGAGATGAATCTAGATCAGAATCAAAGCTTTCCTACAAATGATTATCAGAATTTTGCACAAATGATGAGCCAGTTCTCTGTATTTCAGGCTCAAGCTTCCAGATCCAACGTATTCCTCTAACCACAACTCTTCTGAACATTAGAAACTATCATGCCTGGGCAAAATTAGCGTGGATTTCTATAAAGTCGAAGAACAAGATTAGGTTTATTAATGGAACCTTGAGAAGGCCAAAACAAATTGATCCAACCTTTGTGGCGTGGGATAGATGCAACACCATGGTGCGTTTATGGCTCCATGCCTCATTGAGCTCTGAGATACTGCAGAGTGTCATATGCTATAATGATGCTTTTGAACTTTGGGAATATCTCAAGCACCAATTCTACCAAGGCGACATGCTTTGAGTAGCAGAATTGTAAGAAGATTTGTTTAGTATGAGACAAGGAGAACTGTCAATTATAGCCTATTTCACCAAACTTAAAGGAATTTGGGAAGAGTTACATGAATTCAGGCCAATTCCAACTTGTGCATGTGTAAATGTGAATCCGTGTATGTGTGGTTCAGGAATGGTTAATAGATACAATTAAGAAAACCATGTCATTAGATTTTTAAGAGGATTGAGCGATTAATATGCTGTTGTTCGATCGTAAATTATGTTGATGAATATTAGTGATGCTTACTCTTTGCTTCTGTAGCAAGAGAGGCAATTCATGAATGTTAATGAGAATGATCCAGGAATTTTGGTGAATATAATGAATGCTGGATTACAAAACCAGAAACATAGAGGACAGAATAGAGAAAGAGGACGAATACGTGGTTGGTAGCACGAATCCTCACACCTTTGTACTATTGTACCAACAAGTGCACTGAGTCGTCCAAGTAATACCTAAGCGAGTCAGGGTCGATCCCATGAAAATTGTGATTTGAAGCAAGCTATGGTTATCTTGCAGGTCTTAGTTAGGCAGATTAGAAGGTTTATATGTTTTCATTTATAAAGAGAAACAATTTATAAGAGGAATAAAGAAAAAGAGGTAGAAAATACTGATAGGAATAGGGTTAAGGATTGGAGTTGCTTTGTCTTTCTGAATTAACTCTGGTACTACTATCTTCTCTGCTTGTGAATGATCTTCTTCTATGGCAGGCTGTATGTGATCAAAGCCATTGCCCATGGTCATTTAATCTGACGGAGGGTGAAGCTCTAGCAGTTCATTCTCTTGGCGATCCTACTCAAAACACCACAGACAAGGTCGAATCTTTCAGATCAGAGAATGCTGCTTCTTTGGATTCTAGCCTATACTACAGAGACCCTAATCTCCCCAAAAATCGGCTGAACTGGTGTCTCGAGAAGTCCCCAACGAAGTCGTGGATTAACCGTCTGAGAGATGTATAATCATAGCTATTGGTTCGTGCTTTTCGGCCACGTATTCACACGAACCCAAGTAGACGCGGGTGTTTGTCAGGCACGTTCATCTTAAAGTGATGAACAGAGCTAATTTGTTAGATCATCCTATTTACCACGATGAATATCGGATATACATCTTAGAGATAGATCAAACACAGATCGAAGAAGAAACAGCAATACTTTTATCAATTCGTAGGACTCAGCAGGGCTCCTCCGCTCAACCTAGGAGGTTTAGAAACTCATATTGAAGTAAAATACAAAGTAAAACATGAATAATGCTCGAAAGAGGTATGATGTTCCTCCGAATGATTATGTAAAATACACTTTAAATACTAAACAGATGATTAGTAAGGGTAAAACAATCTATTTAGTGCTAAAATTCACTTCTGGGGCCCACTTGGTGAGTGTTTGGGCTGAGCTTGATGAGATCCATGTGCTATGAGGTCTCTTGGGCGTGGAACGCCAGCTAGGGAATCCTCTCTGGGCGTTTGGACATTGGTCTCTACTCTTTGGGCGCTGGACGCCTGGAAGGGGACAAGAAGTTGGCGTTGGACGCCAGTTTTAGGCCTTCTAATCCAAAGCAAAGTATAGACTATTATATATTGTTGGAAAGCTCTGGAAGTCTTCTTTCCATAGCTGTTGAGAGCGCTCCATTTGAACTTTTGTAGCTCCAAAAATGCTCTTCAGAGTGCAAGGAGGTCAGATCCGGACAACATCTGCAGTACTTTCTCTGTCTCTGAATCAGACTTCTGCTCCAGCTTCTCAATTTTAGCCAGAAAATACCTGAAATTGATCAAAAACTCATAGTAGAATCCAAAAATATGAAATTAACACTAAAACCTATAAAAACTTAATGAAAACTAAATAAAACTACTAAAAACTATATGAAAATGATGCCAAAAAGCGTATAAAATATCCGCCTATCAGTGATCGTAAATCAGGGGGAGGAGGCAGAGGCCCTCCCAAAAGCTGTTCACACTGTGACAAAAATGGCCATACTGTGAATACATGCTATCAAAAGCATGGTTACCCTCCACACATGCAAAGAAGGCATGATGTGAACAATGCTAGCATAAATAGCATTTTAGTTAACAACAAAACTGCTGAAGAGACTGATGAATTCAACAATGCCACCAAGAATGAAGGAGAGAATTATCTCAGTATCAATGGTATATTTTCTGAAAAGCAAAAGGAAGCCTTGATTGCTCTGTTCCAATAATATGACCAAAAGCCTAAACTTCATAGTGGAAATTTGGCACAAACTATTCTTGCACCATCCGCAGCTATACATCATTTACCTTCTATTGCCAATCATGATTTGCAAACATATGATTGGGTCTTGGACACAGGTGCCACTACACACGTTTTCTCTTCTCTAAAATGTTTTCAAAATTACACTAAAATTAGCCCTGTAATTGTTAAAATGCCAAATGGTTCAAAGGTTGTTGCAACAATTGGTGGAACAATCTTCCTCTCAGTAGATTTTTATCTTATTGATGTACTATATGCCCCTTCATTTACATTCAATCTCATTTATGTTTCAAAGACTACTAACTTAATGCTTTGTACTTTCTCTTTTAATGCAAAATTATGTAAGATTCAGGAACACCTTACCTCGAGGATGATTGGAGCTACTAGCTAGAGGGACGGTTTGTACATATTAAAGAATAATAAAGAAGGTTAGTGACATCAAAACCAAGAATTACATCACTGTATCAGTTCAAACAATAAATTTAGTAGCATTAGGCATAAATAGGAACATTTGGCACTGTAGATTAGGACATTTAGGATTGGATAGGATGAATAATATGAAAAAGAAGTTCCCTTTCATTGTATGTTATGATGATAAAATGCCCTGTGAGACATGTCATTTTGCCAAGAAAGAAAGAATTTCTTACCGTTACAGTACAAGTATATCAAATGAAAATTTCGATTTAATATATGTTGACATTTGGGGACTAATAGGCATCCCTTCTATTGATGGCCATAAATATTTTTTGATAATTGTAGAAGAAAAATGTAGATTTACTTTGCTATATTTTCTAAAAAACAAAATAGAAGCAACCACTTACTTGAAAGCTTTTGTACAAATGATTGAAACACAATTCAGCAAGAGAATAAAATGCTTAAGGTTAGACAATGGCGGTGAGTCCATAATGGCTGAATTTTTTAAAGAAAAAGGCACAATTCACCACATCACCTGTGTGGAAACACCACAACAAAATGGTGTGGTTGAACAAAAATACCAAGATATTTTAAATATGTCAAGAGCATTCATTTTTGAAGCTCAATTGCCACACTACTCCCTATGGCATTATGCAGTTGCGTATGCAGTTTATATTTTAAATAGAATACCAAGCTCGGCCATTGAAAAGTGTAGTCCATATAAAACACTGATGAGTCCATATTTGATGGTAAATTTTGACTTGAATTGAGTGTATGCATATGCACACTAGCTAAAATTTCACTTGTGCATACGCACATGATGGTGAGCATACACACACTAGAGTGTGTTCTTCCCCTTTGTTTTCTTCATGAAATCTCCCATTTTTCATGCTTCCTTCAACTTCTACCTAGCCATTCTTGCCTATTGGACCTGAAATTACTCAACAAAATATATCATGGCATTGAATAGAATAAAAGTAGAATTAAATTGATTAATTTAAACACAAAAAAAGCATGTTTTCATAATTAGGTACAATTTGGAGAGAAATCACAAAAGTATGCTATTTAAGTGAATAAATGTGAGTTTATGTAACGAAATTCACTTTATTCAAGACAAAATTTACCATCAAATATGGACTCATCAAACACTCTACCATACTCTACCATACATTACTCATATAAGGGTATTTGGTTGTTTGGCTTTTGCTTCTACTTTAGTTTCAAAGCAAAAAAGTTAGACAAGAGAGCAAGGAAGTGTGTATTTTTGGGTCTGAAATCAGAAACTAAAGGTTATGTTCTTATGGACACTAGCTCACATGAAATTTTCATTTCCAGAAATGTTCACTTTATAAACATATCTTCCTTTTCAAAAATTCAGATCCAAATATCACACACCATAGCACTCCTGGTTTATCTTTCAGGCCATATTACTTGTATGATGCTGATGCATTTCAAACCCATATTCCAAATCCTAATGCCATGCATACTGTATCTCATCCATCTTTTAGCACTCTATAACATGACATTGCATCTCAGTCATCACACATTAGGCAAAATACACTAAATACTCCAAATTTGGGTAATTTAGACTCTCATGACACCACATCACAACATGTCGCAAATCACATAACAGATCATAGCTTAAGTAGTGGTCAAGTAGAACATGAACAAAATTTCATCCCACGAAGATCCACTAGAGAAAGACACAAACCAGCATATCTAAATGATTACTATTGTTTACAAACCACCACTATGGCAGCACCTTCCACTCCTCACAAGCTCTACCTGGTTTCACGTTTTGTTTACTGTGACAACCTTTCTAAAAATCATAAAGCATTGTCACTAGCCACTACCAAAGCCATAGAACCAAGAAGATATAAGGAAGCTATTCTTGATGATGGATGGAAACAAGAAATCAAAGCTAAACTACAAGCTCTTAAAGAAAACAAAACTTGGATATTGACTAACCTCCCTTCGGGTAAGAAGGCTATAGGGTGTAAATGGATGTTTAAAATTAAACACAAGCAAGATGGGACTATTGAGAGATACAAGGCTCGTTTGGTTGCAAAGGGTTTTATTCAAACTCATGGATTCTGTAATACTTTACCACACAGAGCTTTACACTATAGTCGTAAATCAGAGGTGGTGATGCGTTACGACATCTAAAAGCAAAAGTACGTACATATTATTCGAAGGAAATATAGTTTAACTAGGAGTCTTGAAAGAAAGGATAAGAAAAAATAAAATAGAAATTGCGTCCCACTCGAAACGTCAAGAATAGAAGCATCGATACAAAAACCAAAGAGACAGATATATACATATAGATATAGAATTCCAAAAGAGTTATATAACAAGCTCTAGACTCGACCTGCGAAGTAAAAATACAACAAAAGCATAAACATAAATCTCGTTTCTCCGAAATCAACCTTTAAGATGGATATACAAGTTAATATACAAAAATGGAGAGTATATGTATACATATGCTAAGCACAAAAATAAAATCCCAAAAGAGTATTCGCTTTCCAGAGAGAATCCAGCATACTCAGCGAGATGCGTCACATCCTGTATCTGAAAATAGAAAATTTTCGAAACGGGTAAAAACCAAAAGGTTTCCAATAGGGTAACAGTTCCAAATAGAGACGATGTAAACCAAATGAACCCACTAGGCAAATCTTAAACTCCAACAACCAAGATCCAAGCCTAGGGTTATACTAATCTAAAATAGGGTAAGGTAAACTAAGCCTTTCACTAACCAATGATCCATAAACTCAAGTTCCTTTAACACTCATCTCAGCCTTTCTCTTTTCAATTCAATACCACATAATTTTGATATTAATTTCAGTAAATATATTTAGTAGAAGCAAACACAATTAATAGGGTGCAAACACAATCAAGAACAATTATAACATATATAGCAATTAGTAATTAAACAAAGATATACACTGAAGGCAAACCAAAACAATGCACACTCAAACAATTTCACATAAATGCATATGATGCATGCCTGTCCTACTGGTCTTGAGCTCACGTGTTGGTTACACTGCCAGAACCTGACACATCCGGTAGTTAACTCAGATATTATCTCTCTGTCGTGCATCCCCAGGAGGCATACCTCGAACTTATCTCATATCGTTCTAAGAGGGATTAGTTCCCTGTCACCTTCTCCTAGAGGCATCTGTCCGAAAATTGCGAACCCGGCCACCCTTACAATCAGAGAGAGCTACAAAACAAGCGGGATCAACCATTGTCCTTGTTTTGGCATAACTCAGCTCAGCGCAAGCAAGATTCACCACCGTCCTTGCCACGTCCTTGCCAAGAGTAAACATCAGTCAATATGCAAGCAGGTCATACCACTGACCTTACCAGAATCCAGTGAATCAAATTACAATCAGCCTTATTATTCACGTCCCAAGTCAATTTAGTATTCAGTAATTTCATTGTCCATAGACTTCTCTCAATTATCATCAACTTCGACACTTTACTTTGCAATCTCATCCAAACATATCAACCTAATCCATTAAATATGCTCACACTCATTCCAAAGCCTAAAAACTAGCTAGCGGACCTTAAATAGGGGTTATAAAGGTGAAAAAGAGAATTATAGGCAAAATTAGTTAAATCAACATTTTCTTGAAAAACAGGGCAGTCGTGCGTACGCACGAGTTCCTTTTTTGCATGTACGCGCAAAACGCGCACGAAAAAAGCTCAATTCTGAAATGCAAGTTGTACGTACACATGGGTCATGCGTACGCATGACTTGACTTTTGTGCATATGCATGGTATGCGCACAAAACTCTTTCAATTTTGTAACACCCCTCATGCGTACGCATTAGTCGTGTAGTGCACGGAATTGTGATCACACTTTTCACAACTCCGGTACAACTAACCAGCAAGTGCACTGGGTCGTCCAAGTAATAAAATCTTACATGAGTAAGGATTGATCCCACGGAGATTGCTAGCTTGAAGCAAGCTATGGTCATCCTGTAAATCTTAGTCAGGCATATTCAATTGGTTATGAGTTTTGATAATTGAAAGATAAATAAAACGTAAATTAAAATAAAGATACTTATGTAATTCATTGGTGGGTATTTCAGATAAGCGTTTGGAGATGCTTTGTTGCTTCTGAACCTCTACTTTCCTATTGTCTTCATCCAATCATGCGTGCTCCCTTCCATGGCAAGCTGTATGTTGGTGGATCACCGTTGTCAATGGCTACCATCCGTCCTCTCAGTGAAAATGGTCCAGGCACGGCTTCTGTACGGCTAATCATCTGTCGGATCTCTTGTCTTGGATGAAGAATACCAGGCACAGCTACCGCACGGCTAATCATCTGTCGGTTCTCACTTGTGTCGGAATAGGATCTCTCTATCCTTTTGCACACTGTTACTGCGCCCAACATTCGTGAGTTTGAAGCTCGTTTGTTCTAGCCTTTACCACAAAGGTTCTGATCTCTGTGAATTCGACTACTCTGTTGTCAGGAGATGCAAGTCAAAGTCACGAACTAGAGGCCTAAGAGATTATACTCCAGCTGTAGACCGCTTGTGGTTGTCAGGCACGCAGATCTTGGCTAAGCGAGTAATAAAGATAGTGGGTGATTGTCACGGGTCACCCCTTCATTCTGACTTAACTGAATTAAGAATGAGAGTATATCTTGGAGAAGAGACATGCGTGAATTGAAAGAGAAACAATAGTACTTTCATTAATTCATGAAGAACAGCAAAGCTCCGCACCTTAATCTATGAGGTGTAGAAATTGCACCATAGAAAATACATAAGAGAAAAATATCTTGGCATGGCCGTGTGGCCAGCCTCCAAATGTGAAAAATGTCATAAGATATGAATACAATAGTAAAAAGTGCTATTTATACTAAACTAGTTACTAAGGATTACAGAAAATAAGTAACTAAGTGCAGATAGTGCAGAAATCCACTTCCGGGGCCCACTTGGTGTGTGCTTGGGCTGAGCATTGAGCTTTACACGTGCATAGGCCTTTTCTAGAGTTAAACGCCAGCTTGGATGCCAGTTTGGGCGTTTAATTCCAGTTCTGGTGCCAGTTCCGGCGTTTTACGCCAAAAATGGGTCTCTGGCTGGCGTTGAACGCCAGTTTGGACCATCAAAGCTCAGGCAAAGTATGAACTATTATACATTTCTGGAAAGCCCAAGATGTTAGCTTTTCAGTACAATTAAGAACGAACCAATTGGACTTTTGTAGCTCCAAAAAAATGCGTTTGAGTGCAGGGAGGTCAGAATCCAGCAGCATCTGCAGTCCTTTCTCAGCCTCTGAATCAGATTTTTGCTCAGGTCCCTCAATTTCAGCCAGAAAATACCTGAAATTACAGAAAAACACACAAACTCATAGTAAAGTCCAGAAATGTGATTTTTGCATAAAAATTAATAAAAATATAATAAAAAGTAACTAAAACAAACTAAAAACTACCTAAAAATAATGTCAAAAAGCGTATAAATTATCCGCTCATCATCGTGCATACACATGACCTCAATTTTCTGCAACTTCTGCAAAATTCATATTTAACCATAAACTTCAAATGTGCATAACTTTTTCGTTAAAAATTATTTTTCATCCGTTCTTCGAACGTCATAAACCAAACAGACCCAATTTAAAGGTCCGAGAACCAAGTTATGGCCCGTCAAAGTTGGTTAAAAATATGTTTTTACCAAAGTTACACAATTACTCAATTTCCATACCAAAATCTTTACTAATCATACTCAATCATACATTTATTAATTCTCTACCCCTTTTTAACCATTTCAACAACAAATCAACCAATCGAACATTTGACACACACACTCATACAACTATAATTCGATTCACATCAACAATACATAACACTCATATATCCAAGTTCACAATCAACCAAGAATCAATTATCTCATACCACTTACCTCCATTTACCAAATAGGGGATTCCTCACCATATCACGGCCTCCGGCCCAATTCCACATCAATTATATTTTTAATCAATCATACTACAACAATTAAATCATGCATACTCATACATATACCTATTCAACTAATCACAACAACAACCAATTTCATTCAATCCTATCCTAGGGACAACTAACCAAGGCATTCACATAATTTTACATAATGCCTACTTGAAACTAAAATACGTACCTCAAGCGTGACAAATCCAAGCCCTTGAGTCTCTTTCTCACCAATTTCGAGCTTCACCCAACGTCAACGAGCCTCAATGGATCCTCCACCGATCGAACCAAATCAACCCAGGCAATCAAGCGACACTATCTCATCTAATTACATCAAATTTCACTCAAGCTAGGGTATTCATACATATTAGGAAGAATTAGAGGAAATGAGCTTCCTTACCTTAACCCACTTGAAATTAGGATGGAACTCACTTATAATCTATGCTAGAGTATCTCTATAGAACCAAAATCACAAGTTTCTCAATATGCTCAAAATGCAAAATTAAAGAGAATAGAAAACTGGAAAAAGAGTTCAAAGTTTCTTACCATAATACTTTAAAAGATTTATAGAGGGATCCGAGACGAACGCGTGGTCACAAACAGCTTGTCCATCAGAGCTCCGTATTAAAAGTTATGAGTAATTGAAGGAGATAATGAATAATGAAAAAGGGTTTTGCTCTCCATCTCTTCTCTTCTCCGCGGAACTCTCAATGAAAGGGGGGAAATGTGAATTTTTTTGCTAAGTCATGAAGGGTTATATGTGTTTTGGGCCCAACACGAGCCCGATTTGATTTTTAATTTGTTTGGGCCAACCATAGGCCAAAACCTTTAAGATAAGTGTTTTAATTCATGTCCTAATTATTTTTAGCTCTCGCAATTATAAATTTAAGTTTTTAACCTTCTTCACTCATAATTAATTTATTAATTATAGTTTAACCAAATTTTACAAATTCGACTACTTTGACGTATTCAGCCCGGTGATAAAAATGACAACATTCAGAATTCTCCTAGCTTTGGCAGCCTCCAAAAAATTGGTTTGTTAACCAATTAGATGTGAACATAGCTTTCTTACATGGAGATCTCGAAGAGGAAGTATTCATGAAGCCTATCCCTGGCTTAGATGCCCCCATTTGGCTCTGTCTGTAAACTTCAAAACTCCCTATATGGTCTGAAACAGGCCAGTAGGCAATTGAATACCAAACTGAGCTCTATGTTGGTCAATTTTGGCTCCTCACAATCTAAGGCAGATCCTTATCTTTTCACAAGACATTTGAAGACAGGTTTTATTTGCATACTGGTTTATGTGGATGACTTGGTTCTAGCTGGAGATGACTTAGATGAAATCAAACGTGTGAAGCAGTTACTGGATGACAGATTCAAAATCAAGAACTTTGGTAACCTCAAATTTTTTTTTAGGATGGAAATTGCAAGAAGCAACCAAGGCTTTGCCCTTTATCAGCGAAAATACACCCTGAAATTGTTAGCAGAATTTGGTTTGAGTGATGCCAAACCGGCTTTCACCCCAATTGACTATTCCATTAAATTGTCAAAATCCACTGACAATGCATTAGAAGATCTGACTTAGTACAGAAAGACTAATAGGAAGACTCATTTACCTTACTAATACTCGTCTGGACATTACCTTTGCCTAAGTAAACTCATCCAATTTCTTGATTGTGCCACTGATGTACACTTTAAGGCAGCTCTTCACGTGTTGAGTTATTTGAAGATGGCCCCCGCTCATGCTGTTCTCTTTTTAGTATCATCTGATCTCTCCTTCACAACTTTAACTAATGTTGATTGGGGAACTTGTCCCGACACACGCCGCTCGATTTCAGGATATTGTTTCTTCCTCGGCTAGTTCCTTATCTCGTGGATAAGTAAGACACAAACTATGGTGGCAAGGTCCTCTGCAGAAGATGAATACCGGGCACTAGCTCTAGCAATGTGTGAGGTTTTATGGCTCTCTTATCTGCTTTCTGACTTTGGCTTTTCACTTGATAAAGCTATTCACATGTTCTGTGACAACCAATTTATATTGCACATTCACAAAGTGGCATGCTCAAGCTCCTGCCAATCTCCCCCGCCAACCAGATTCCAAATGTCTTCACCAAAGCGCTTGCTCTTGGTCCTTTTTCCACCTTTCACTCCAAGTTGGGAATGCTCAATTTTCACCTCTCAGCTTGAGGAGAGTGTAGCAGATCATAGCTTAAGGCAGTGTATTAATAGTGTAGCAGATAATAGAAGTAATGGCTCAGCAACTTAACCCAATTTAGACTAGTTAGTTAGATTATTATACAACTAACATAAGTTAGTTAGAATTGTAACTTAATCACAATTAGGAAGTAAGATTAGTTTACTGCACAATAAGTGCTATTCATTGATGTATATAAACTAACATCATCAAATAAAAAAGATGTGATTCATCCATATTTTATTTCTCATTTCTGAATTTTACTTTTTTTTGAATTCTCTCCTCTCACTCACATTCATCTCACAAACTCTACATCAAGAACCAGAATTTTTACATGTGCTTGGTTTCATTCTCTGTCATAAAAGATTCAAGTAACAGTCACGCTGATTGATATTGATAAAGAGGTGGAGTGATAAGCTAGAGAAATTAAAAGAGGAATGAAATAGAATAATAGATTATGAAAGGGGTTATAATAGAAATAATTTAAAAAAAAATTATTTTAACCAACTTT
>NC_029786.2:84362307-84365513 GCF_000816755.2 Arachis ipaensis
ATGTGTTCGTTGTTTCTAAGTTTTGTACCGGTTATTTATGTTGTGATAATGCTTCTGGATATAATAATGCCCATTACCTGTTTGTTAAAATGATTCAACGGAACCATTAACAGAAGAAAACTCTTTCTTTTCTCAACTGCCCACGTAGCTTTTATGTCAATTTGTGATGTTTTGGTGCTAGTTAAGTATAGCATTTCACGGACGCTATATAATTTCCCACTCTAGTGTTTATCATTCTTCGGCTGCATCTCGAAGTAGAGCACGTGCTTCTTTTCTGGTTCAATGTCATGGGCATTAGCATTGCAACATTCATCGTTTGTTTCATTATGTAATCATTTTCGCGCTTCTCTTTCTGTTGTTCAGCATGGCTCTTTTCATAAGCTGCTACTTCACTTCTTAGACCACAGCTTGTTCTTTCAAACAAATTTTCAATTTCCTTTTATTAAAAAATTCTATCATCTCTAACCAACTTGATTTGGTTAAGTGGTTAACTCACTTGTCTGTTTAAGTAAGTGTGGGGTTTCAAATCCTGCCTTGTGTATATAACAATCTATTGGCCAGCGGCAAATGTTTAAAACCCTTAAATGGAGCTCCGATCTGTGATGAATTAGTCTTTGGCCTGCCAAGCTGAAAAATACCGTAAAAAACCAAAAAGAAAAATTCTATCATCTCTGTCTTTATTTTTTAAAGGTGTTGATAGAATCCTCTCTAAGTGCTAGAGTTTTAGTTCAGTCTGCGCTTCTCCCAACAACCAGTGGTAGTACAAAACTCTCCAATTTAACTCTTCCTTTTTGTGTCCCTATTTATATGAACTAATTTATAAATACATAAGAACTTTTTAGAAAAAGGCTGTTTAATTTCTATGACTCTGTTGTGTTGTTGTATTATGATGCTGGGTTAAGTGATATGATAATGATGTTATGTTTAGAAACTATAGTGCTAAATTGCTTCTTTGATTTATTATGCATAGATCCTTTGTACATGTCTTTCAACTGGTACATGACAACTGTTTTTAAAGATATTTAGTAATTTTTGAGTGGATAGGATTAGGTGTTTTCATGCATGGGCCATTGCAAAAACAAATAGTATGCGGTTAGGTTCTCATCCTAAGTTCCTAACTTCTTGTCTGCTGCAATTATTCGTGATTTAAGTTTGTCAAACTATGTATAGTGCATTTGATTCTTATCAATTCTTACTGTTTCTTCATTTTTCAATAATCATTTGGGCTTGAATTACAGAGGAGAAGTAACATTCATGGATTCTTAGGGCCAGACAACTCCTTTGCCGCGACTTTAGAATGTTGAAAAGGTTATATATAAAATTGAAAGCATTTAGCTCTAACATCATGCGGATGACAGAATAGCAGTGTTTGTTTTTACCAAGACTTCCTCCTTGTCAAGGTTTTGGAGGTTGCAGGAGGAGTCATGGATGAACTTGCAAGCCCTATAAGTCCTAGGAAAGACGTGGTCCAAAACCAGTCTTGAATTCATGCAATTAATCAAGGTTCGTACCTCTAATATCTATGCATGTATTAATGGCAACAAAGTCTTTTATCAAAAGGAAAAATTGGCAGTATGAAAAATACACTAGCAAAACTATAATTCTAATTTTCTCATTTCAATTGAAGAGGTACACCAACTGTTGTATAAGCATAACACTGCTTCTGGCATTTATGACTTGTATTTGGATTCAATATTTGTCAGCTTATGAAAATTCAACTGCCTCTGGTCTTTGCATTCTACAAATTCCTTATTCAAGTTGATATAGAGTGAGAAGCATAAAAGGAACAATGAGTTTTGCTACAAGAAAGCGGGACTTATCATGCAGCAGTCTGAAATGATGTATGTTTCGAAGCCTGTGTCGAGTTGAGCAGAAAGAGTCGGTGAGAAGCTCCGTTTCAATGGTCAAAGACTTTCCGGATTTAGGAAGAAGAATGCAAGAACAAAGGTGAGTTTATTTATACCGTTTTCTTTACGTATGTTAGAGAATATTAAGAATATCTTACAATTCCGTATCACCTTTGTAATTTGATTAACTAGGTTCACATTACTACTCTTAGTGGATTTGAGCTCATATTAGTAGTACTAGTATGAATAAGGTTACAGCTAGTTTGTTGCATCCATTATCTATCAATAGATACCAAGTAAAATACACATTATTTGTTAAGAACAAATGGTGAGACTTCTTAAGAACCAATGTTATATATTGACAATACAATTTATTAGGAAAATTGAAGAATAAACTACATGATAATCAAGTTGGACGTGAATCTCTGGAAAGATCTGTTGCCAACTAGGTGTGTCTATGCTATTATACTTTTAGACTTGCCATTTTTTTTGGTCGAAATGTCACATGAATCAACCAATTACAATCTTGATCATGCTGCATGCACTTATTATGCATGCACTTGTTATGGTACTTGACATGATTAGATTCTAATACCTTGTACTCTACAAATTTGTCGATGTTGTAGTTTGAAAAAATGACTAGAATATATTTTTTTTTTTATAATATTAAGGGTTCTATCTACTACTTATCATCAGCCAAGTTTTGAATTTGGGTCCATTCATTGCAAGGGATAGAAGGTAACCACTAGAGCAAAGTTTTGCGTGCAACGACTAATATTGAACTGCCAATAAATTGAGTCGATTTTTGAAAAGTCTTACCATTTGTTCTTAAATTGCATGGTTAGTTGGGATTTATGTTTTTATTAGAAAAATATAGACATGCACTAGTGCGATTTAATCTCATCTTTTTATGATTAAAAGGTTGGCATGTAGGCTATTATGGGTGGCTAGAGACAACCTAAGAATATCTCCGGAAACCACTTTAACAAGTTATGCGGTACCACCCTTTGGAAGAAAGGATAGATGATATACGTAAAAAGAAAGTGATGGAGGAAAAGCGTTTTATTCGAATCTAAAGAAAATCAATCAAACCCAATATACATAAATCTTTGGCCAATGTAAGATTTTCTTTGGATCCAATAAACCAGCCATTGAACCACGAAAATTCCCTTAAAATGAAACTGAGAGTTGATAAACGAGATTACGAGAGTGTGCATAAAATTAATTTTAATTAAAAGTGAGTTAGTGTTAACATTTATGTTTGAGAATTTTTATATAAATTAGATTGTAATAAATTAAATATTATTTGGATTGTATTACGCAAAATTATTTTTAGATAAAAAATTACTAAAAAAGATA
>NC_029786.2:84365596-84367880 GCF_000816755.2 Arachis ipaensis
TGAGAGAGAACTAGGAAAAAAATTACAAAAAAAAAAAAACAACAAAATTCATTATATGAATAATAAAAGGTACAATTGATAAATAGAAAATAAATTTTTTTAATTAATGGTTTAAGGAAAAGTGAATACAAGTTAGAATTTTTAGTTTTAAGTGAAGGTTGATTAGACTACAGAATCATATTTGTGTTTAGAGAAAAAAAAATTAGTCAAACAAAAAAGTAAAAATTTTAAGAAAACTAAATGTGAGTTTAAAGCTCAAAATGTTAAATCAAACACACTCTTAATCATTAACAAAACCCAATTTATTGTATCCAGACAAGGAAAATATGAAAAAGAAAGGGTTAAGTATGGTTTTAGTCCAAAGGTTTTTCGCTCGAATCGAAACCGTCTCTCATCTAATTTTCGATTTAGAATCATCCTTAACGTTTTTTTTTTCATATTAAAATCGTTCTTTTTATTTTTTTTTTTGGACAAAAATACCCTCATCACTACCAACACAATTACCTCCTCCACTACCACCAACACCAACAGCACCACCAAAACCACCACCAGCACCACCACCACCACCAACACCACCACCGATAGTTTAGGAATTAAATTAAAAATTTTATTTAAAAGAACGATTTTAATATGAAAAAAAATATTAAAGATGATTCTAAATCGAAAATTAGATGAAGTACGATTTCGATTCTGGCAGAAAATTTTTGGGACAAAAACCATACTTAACCCAAAAAAAAGAATTCGGTGCAGATTTAATTTTTTCTTTAAACAAATTAAAATAGAAATACATATTGTCACTTCTGTTTTGATAATGACTTTTTTTTCTAAATTCATATACAAATATACAATGTATAAGAATTATGTGTAATCATGTGTGGAGTAACATTATCAAAGTTAGGAATGACAATATTATTCTCCAACAAAATAAGGTAAATAAATTAGTTTGATTCATAAAATATTCTCTACATTTTTCTATTATATTTTACACCAACTATGTTGTATATGCTTAAAAAATTAACTAATAATCAGTTATTTGTATAAAATATATATTAAAATATAAATTATATATTAAAAATATATAAAAAATAATATATATTAATATATACAAATATATTAATAACTAATTTAGTAATTAATTTTTAGTATATAGTTATAATTGTCTCGTTTATACTTGCCATTAAAAATGTATACGTTTTAAATGAGATATGTTGTAAAACAATAGTTACCTATGAAGCACAGATACTTTACTGAGTTGTATTGTCTATGTGTGTGTCGGCGTGGCTCGTGTCGTGTCGTGTCTCGTGTCAGTGTCACTGTTGCATCATAGCAATTAACTAAGCAAAAAGGAAAATTCCTTTTTAAGTGAAAATAAAAAAATTTGTTAAATACTTCATATCTGCAATCACCATATATTTGAGACATATATATATGGGCATATGGTGCAATTTACAATGCAATGACAATAATAATAGTAGCGAATAAATCTAGGTGAAGCCATGTTATATCGATGAGTGAAACCACCAAAATCTTCAAAGTTGAAAGCTATGGAAATAAGAAAAATAAACCGATTGAATAAAATTGTGTGCTTTTTCCTTTCACGTACATATGAAGATGCTATGTGTATTCACAGAGATTAATCTCTATTATCTACTTTTTATAATGAAAGATTAACTAAAAAGCCTTTTATAATTCTTTAACGAAAAATTTATTTTTTATATATATATTTATTTTAACTTTCAAAACTTATTTTAATTTGAATCAAATTATATTTTAATTTTAAACACATTCAATTAGGTGATATATATATGGTGAGTTTTATAGTGGCACAAAGTCAAATGACTAAAGATGGTCAAAGTTTGACCGATTAATCTCATGATAACATGTGGCAAAAGAAATTATTTTATTGAGTGAATCAATGCGTAATAATTGAGTTTGAGAGTACATTACTGCAATGATATTTGAAAGATTTTCTCAGCCAAAAAAATTTTTTTCTATTACTTGGATTTAGTGCAGACTAAAAATATAAAATAGAAAAAATGGTTGAGTCTCCTTAAAAATGAAAAAAAAAAATAAATATGACTTTTGAAAATGTAATTTTATTTAATAGATATTGTTGCATAATAATATAAAATTAAGGAAATTTCATTCATTATTTTTAAAAAAGATAAATGTTTTTCCGTTTCAGAAAATTATTTGTGGGAAGTCTTCAAAATTTAAAATAGAATGAAATGACTTTGTAGTGTTAATTGGATTCAATTTCAACAAGATTTGTTTGTTTGAGTGA
>NC_029786.2:84368008-84374190 GCF_000816755.2 Arachis ipaensis
ATAATTTTTTTGTTTAGATACAACAATATAAAAATACTATTTATTTATTTATTATATTAAAATATTTTTTAAGTAATATTTTTTTAAAAAAAAGATATAAATTATGGTTCTTAAATGGAATAACTCATTAGCCAGTGACAAACTCTTAAATAAAATTTTAATCCGCAATAAATCTGTTTTTAACCTGTTTAAAGTGAAAATACTGAAAAAACCAAAAAAATTAAGTTGATAGGTTATTATTATTGTCAACTATACGCTTAGATTCAACCAAAAATGTATTCATGGTGTCTATATTGACATAACATGTCTGTAATTAAACAAGTTTAAAATTTAACACATAGTTTACTTAAAATTTATATTTCTATTGACTCATACAAATTCAATAAAAAATAATAAAAGGCAAAACTCATTATTCATAATTTTATTTTTTCATTGTTGGTGTAACACCCAAACTTTAAGCACTTCATGATCGTACTAAAAATTCAGTCATCACTTATTTCTAAATCTTTTTATTTTATACTATCTTTATTTAATATTGAGCTTTCGCGAATACGAACCGAAATTTTAATCAAGAAATCGAAAGGAGACTTTATTTTAAATCACTTAACCATAGAAGTATATATTCATATAGTTTTATATACATAGGGTCATAGACTTATTCAAAGATTATCAAATACAAGTCATGCCGTTCTAAAAATCAAAACAATCAACGACGAGGGAAAAATAAAATCTAAGACTAAACTAAATACAGAAAATACGAATATATTTGTACATAAAAATTCTATCATTCAGTCGCGACTCTGTGCCAAGGACTCCTGAACCTGCTGCTGAAAAGAAGATCTGTAAGGGGTGAGAACATCGTCCTCGCAGGTTCTCAGTAGAGAAAGTAAATGCCGTAAAGTAATGAATAAAATTACAAATAATTAACTTTACTCAATAAATTTATTTTTATCAACCTTCAAAAATATTTTTTAATTTTACTTTAGGCAATTAATTACTTTCTTTAAAATTTCTGAACTTAAAACAAATCTCATTTACTTCATTAATTCTTAATCACATTAATACATAACTAATAGCACAAGAGACCCAATTGAACATACAAGTAACGCAGAATAAGACAACCAGCATAATCACAAAGAAATACAATAAGCAAACACAACCAAATGCAAATGCGCAAACAATATGATGCATGTCTATCCCTAGCGCAGGTCATAAGCTCATTTGTCGGTTTCGATCTGCACCCGACGCAATCCGATTCGCAAGTCAGATAAGGCATTCTAGTGGCATAATCTCTGCAAGTTTCTACTTCTTGCAGA
This sequence comes from Arachis ipaensis, assembly GCF_000816755.2. Classification (NCBI taxonomy): domain Eukaryota; kingdom Viridiplantae; phylum Streptophyta; class Magnoliopsida; order Fabales; family Fabaceae; genus Arachis; species Arachis ipaensis. The sequence continues at coordinate 84,369,325 of NC_029786.2, forward strand.
CACTGATTCTCCAACTGAAGCATGTGACCCTTTCTCCTAGAAGCCATTCCATATACACGGGCGTTCCCGCACAATCATTCACATATAAAGCCAACGGCTTAACATTTTCACATCGGCACTATAACTATTTACTTTCCGTCACCCTCTTGTAACATTTTAATCATTTCATAATCACACGTGCCATGTTCTCTTTTCTCTTTCTTTCTTTTTCTTAACAAGCCGAACTCATATCATAACTTAAAACAGAATCTCTTCTCAAAAGATTGAATTTAAAACATTATACTTTTCTTAATAAATCGAATTGAAAACAAGACTCTTTCCATAATAAATCGAAATCAAATAAGATTCATAAATCAGATTTGCTTTTAAATAAAGCCTTAAACAAAGTCTTGGAGTTTTATAAAAATTTTGGCAGCATTTTCTCTAAATTCGGACTATGCCACCCTTCCAAGGTCCCTACCAAACCATTTTCAATTTTAAAAAATCATTGATAAATCCAACAAACCATATCCATTATCAAAACATTTGTAAATTTGAAAGTTAACGAGGTTCAATATCAAAATCATTTAGCTCTCCATTCGTTACCAATAAATCAAACTAACATTTTCTCAAACTCTGGTTTTAAACCCAAGTCATTCCCTACCTTAGAAGTATAAATCAAACTTTTCAATATTAACCCCTGAATATGTAAACCAAATCTTTTCTCAACATAGAATCATTACTCAAAATAAGCTTATAGGTCGAATTTTCAAATCAAAATCACTTTTTTGTATATTTTTACAAAAATTCAAATAAAATCTCCCTTTAAAATTCTACTTCACCACCCTTACGGGCCCCTTCATTTTCTCAACAATTCACTTGTCTTATTCTACAAACATCAATACAACATGATTATCAATAATTAACCTACTTTAACTCAGTTTAGTAACCAACAGTTCACTCCGACATTCAATACAACAATATCCAGATCAAATTAACATATCCCATAAACAACAATTTCCAAACCAAGTTGCAATAGTGTCCACTATCATCAAATAAATCTCAGATCATCAACCAAATCAAGAAATTAACATGACTAGAAATTTCAGCAATAATCACAGCCTCAATCCAAACTCAATTCATATTTCAGTTTAACAAACAACACCAATTAAACACCATTCACAACCACAATTCAACTAATCCTCATCAATTGGTAATACTACACACTTATAAATTACTTGCAATTACTCAATAAGCCTTTCGGACACTCTTAAATTAAAACTTTTAATTTTAAAATGAACCCCCTACCTCAGTTAGTCGAAACCCACAAAACCAAAAGCGTCTAAAAATCCTTTTTCCTTGGCCCAAATTTAACGACATCGAAATCGACCATTTTCTGTAACAGTGACAGCCATAGAAACACCGTATACAATAGTAACTCAACCCTGAGGCATTAACATCTCAAAAATCCTCAATAAATTATAACAAAATGCTAACGGCAAGAGTTTCAAGGTAAAAATAGCTTACTATACTGAGAAAGGACCAAGAACCGAGCAGCTACAGCTCCAACAGTTGACTCCGACGATGTTCGCATTGCTTTTCGGTGACCAGGCACGACGGCCAGTCCCCCAGCAGTAGTTCAACAGTAGCAAGGGTAGCAGAGCCAACCCTCCTCCTCACATGCAACATCACCAACGTCCACCACAATCACCCTTTCCTCCCAGCCAACCCAAGGGCAATGGCAGCGGCAGCCCATGCGCAGCGGCGGTGACGAAACGGCGGCGGTGGAGACACGACAGCGCGAACCAGATTCCTCCTTCGCGTTCGTCTCTCTTTCTTCGCGGAGCCCACACACCGCGACAACAACAGGCAGCAGAGACGGATCTAAGGGGCCTAAGGTGGCCATAGTCCCCCCATTTTTTAAAAAAAAAGTAGTATTATTAGTTTATTATTATTATATAATTAATATATATTAATTATAGATTGTCACTGACAACAGCGGCACTCCTCCCTTCGTGACTGTCTCTCTCCATCCCGCCTGCGAATCGCACCCCTCTCCTCTGAACTCGACTCAACGGCATTTGGTTCGCGGGTCCCTCGCTCTCTTCTTCTTCAATCACGATGCGGCTGCAACACAAGACGACGGCGACAGCAACCTCGACAGTGCCTGCGACGGTGGCACGACGATGACCGGTTGCAGCGCATCCCTCTCTCGGATCTCCTCTCCGTGCTCTCTCCTCTCTCTCTTTCTTTCTATGGAAATTTCTGATGCTGCTGCTCGATTTGGTAAGAAAGAGAAACATTGACGGTTAGGGTTTTAATTTGGAAATTAGGGTTTTGTGTATGAAATTGGAGATTTTGGGTAATTTAGCAATTTTAATAAAATTAGGATAATAAAGTAATTGAGAACTTATTTTAATCCAAGACTAATATTTATAAAAATACTATTTAATTATCAACTTACAAGTTATTTTTTAGCTTAATGACATTCATAACTATGATTAATTAATTATATGTTTTTTTATTTTTTGGTAACTTAATTATATGTTTATTTAGTAAAGAAAAAAATATTCATTAACTTGTAAACTATATAATTACAATTACAAATATGGTTTAATACTGAAAATGATGACATACACTTCTAATTAATTTTTAAGATAAATAAAACTTCCCTATAATGTTCAATTCATCTTAGTTTATACTGTATTTTCAAAAATTATATTCATTTTTTAATATTTTTGGACTCCCAATTATTTTTTTATTTTATATTTTTGATCTATTCCTATGATACACGGACACTGACACGGACACGAGACACGATACGAGACACGCCGACACATAAATTTTAAAATTTTACATGACACGGGGACATACATATATATAAAATATAAAGTATTTTTTAGATAAATCGTAATGATATTTTGATATTTTATTAATATTAAAATATAAATTAAATTTTTTTATTATTTTTAATGTCCTATTCTAATTATATCAAGTATTTAAAATATTTTTTGTTTTAATAAATAATAATATATACTACATCTAAATTTATTTTAAGTATATATGTTAAGAATAAGACTGGACACGCTGACATGTGATGATATTTAGGTATGTCCAGACATATCCAGAGAAAAATTTTTTATTTTTTATTAAGACACGGTTAGACACAGCAGACACTCGTGTCGAACAAGTATCGATGAGTGTCGTGTCCGAAATATGTCTGATACGCAGATACAACAACTCAGCAAAGTATCCGTACTTCACAGGTACTCTATCCAGACTAAAATCTACGTAACAGAAAATTATTTTTGGCCAGAAAAATTCTCAAATGTCCTTCTAGTAATTTATTTCTCAATTACTGTACTTAACTAGTGATGTAATGTTGATTTACTCAAAAAAGAGATTTTCTTTATCACATGTCATTACAAAATTAGTCTGTCAAACTTTAGTCATTTTTAACTATTGAAATTCTTGCCACAACAGAAGTCACTATAATAATATTTTATTGAAATTAAAATAATTAATTATTTGATCAAATTAAATTTTATAATTTAGTTACCAAAATAATAATTAAATAGTTATTTACTAAGTATTAGAACAATAATTTGTGTGTGATTCTATAGGTTCAAGCTAAGGTTATAAGCGAGCAAAAAATTAATCATAATAAGTTTATCAATCAAAGATAGAGATGTTGACTTTGTTCGTCGCACTCACCCTGATTTACGGTTTTAATTTATTGTCGACGATAAAAATGATAATAAATCTACACATACATTTATAAGCCATGTTTGGTTCCCTCTCTTATAAAAGTGGGACTTTATATTTTACTGTGCCCAACATTATCATTAGCATATTAATCTAGACATTGTTGGCTCAAATATAATTTTTTTTTATCTTTTTTACTTTGGCTAATATTTAGATTATGGTATATAACTATTAAATTTTAATTTATTACTATTATTATAATAAAATAGCAAATAATTTATAAAATTTATTTCTTCATTCATTTAATTTTTTTGGATATAAATATAATAATAAAAAAATATAATTATGAAAAATTAACAAAAATAATGAAAAAAGAATGAAAAATAAGTTGTGTCATTTGTTAGTGTTTTCGTGTTTTTCTTATCAGGATGGACACAAAATACACTAATTCAGTGTCTCTAGACACACTGTCTGTCTTTGTCCATATCTCCTCTATCAAACATAATTTTATGTCTCTGTGTCTACGTCTTAGTGTCCTATCACTGTAAACAAACGCGGCTAATAGAATAGAAGAGCTGAAGAGGAAAGTAAAAAATAATGAAGTGAATCATATCATGGATTCATTGGATTGCTTGGGATTTTTCTAACCGATGAAACAGAAAATTAGAATAAGAAAATTAAAAGAAAATTTGATTTTTTTTTGTCCCTTGTTATATATATTTTTATATATCACAAAAGGTCAAACAATAAATCACATGGTACATAACTATTTTGCTCCTGAACTGATTATATTTCTAAATGTCTCTACTTATCGAAATTATTTATGTCTACTTTCTCTCTACATCACAAATTGAATAGTGCAGGGAGTAGCACCTTCTTATTCTTTTATTGTTTTTTTTTAATAGTATTTTTTAATTTAATAGACCAAGAATTAATTTATTATAGATCAAAATTTCATTTAAGAAGTTATCACTAACTAATGAATTGTTATATATATAAAATGTGATTTAAATTCTCAACACTCGTTTTGATAGACTAATAAGTTAATTTTTACACCAATCTAAGTTGGTTCTTTCTTTTATATTGTTATTTTTCAGTTTTTCGTTAAAATAAATGAGACAATTTCAATCCTAGATATTACTTCACAAATTCACACACACATCCTTTTTTTTTTTTTTTTCA
>NC_029786.2:84388820-84389364 GCF_000816755.2 Arachis ipaensis
TCAGACACCCATCCTTATTACACACACATACAATTATATAGGTTTCTATATTCCGCTGCATGGGTTAATCCGGTATTTCCTACTGCTTTTGGGTTGTGATGTGTATATTTTCTTCGGTCCGAATAACGTGGTTTATTTTTCGGTTTTTGGGTCTCTTTTGCCATGACCCTGTCCTGTTTTATTTTTGGTGAAATGACTCCGTCATGTGTATCTTTTTATTGCTTTGGTCCTTGACCCTCATGGTTTTTTTGGTCTTGGACCCTGTCATTTTTAAGTAGTGCTTAACCTTTTGATTTTGGGCTACTTAGGAGTTATTGGGTTGTATTTGGGCTTTCCATTATAGTTATTATTGGGTCTTCAATGTTGAGTCCAACTTTTATCTTACCTAATTGGCTAATTCATGACCCTAAAAAATAAAAGGAGGGGGGGCGGTCCATCTCTGCAAGACATTCTCCAATCTCCGTCGTTAATAAACTAATATTAAGGATGTTACTGAAATGTATAAAAAAAAAAAAAACAACAAAAGAGAGAAGGAAGCAGAATT
>NC_029786.2:84389384-84394279 GCF_000816755.2 Arachis ipaensis
AATTAATCCTTCACCTACAGTGAGGATTCAGAATTTGTAATAATTAAATCTCACCGTTACTTATCTTATTTCAAATTTGAGGTAATGTTGTCACTATTCTATTATATGTTATTTTTAAATTATTATTATAATATTCTTTTTATCACTACTAGGAAAACTAAAAGAATGAAAAATGAAAAGTAATATTATAGACAAGTCATATAGGAGGAAAATGACTTTTAATCTCTTATAGTAGTTTTTGAGATTCATGAATTTTATCCAATTTGCTCTTTCAAATTCTAATTTCATTATCGTAGTCCCCTAAATTGAACTTGGGACACCATACTATAAGAAAAAATCAATTTTTCTACGCTTTTAAAGTATGGCGAAAAATTAGAAAAAACGTAGCAATAATTTTTTGCCACGCTTTTTGAGCTACCGGCATGCTTTTGAAAAGGTCATATCTGCAAGTGTGCTGGTTGCTCTATCGCCACGTTTTTGGTGACCTATTCTCACGCTTTATTTTTTGCCATATTTTTATAGATTGTCACGCTTAAAAGTATGGCCGTATGTGCCAGATATGGCTACGCTTTTAAAATGTGACTGTTGTTGACTACTATACAATATGATCACTCTTTTAAAGTGTGGCTATAAGTTTGTTTAGTAACCTATTATTCTTTTTTAATCTTCGTAATAAAACCTTACAAAATTCATAGATAATTTTAAAATTTAGACAATGACCAGTAATTTTAAATCAACTAATCCAACCTTCATAAACTTGTCACCAAAAAGTGTGTTTGATCACATGACATGCTCTAACAAAATACCAAAAATCAAAGTCATAACAACTACCCATGAATTCCTAATACATGAATTACAATTCCAACAAGTATTACATTATTTACTTCCTTTACATACTTCATTACAAAATATGAAACTTCATGATTACTGATCATCCATTGTGAGCAAAATTTTTTTTACCACTGCCCTGCATAATTCTAAATATTGTTGTGTTAGTGCATTTTATATTTTAATTGGACAAGAATTGCTAACTGATGAAAGCAACAGTAAGAAGTGATATAATATTTAGCAGTGAAAATGCTATGTAGGAACACTTATTTTGGACAGAAAATATTGTATTGATTATTTATTGCAGAGATTAACAAAAGCAATCATTGGCATATTCAATAGTGACTAAAAATATTCTTCATGTCCTTCATAAAACAAATATACATTTAAGGGTCAGTTTCACAAAAAATATACTAGGCACTAAGACAACATCATGACAAACTAAATATTTCTCCTAAAAGAGCAAAAACAATAGGGCCATGAAATATGAAGCAAAAACCCAGAGAAAGAGAGAATAATCTTACATTTGAACCCCGATGCTCCTTTGAACGAGTCCCATATGAATCACCATCATGATCTTCAGTAACAGAATTTTCTACATGTATAAAGTCAAAGAACCATCTGAGATAATTGTTTTTATGCATACAAACAACCCATACACATTCACATTTCATCTAAGACAACTTGAAATAATAATTTTGCATAGATTAAACATGTTGAGTTTGAACTTTTTCCTTTATAATAACTGAATTAGCCTTTGTAAGTACAACAACGCTTTTCACATGTTCCCTTTGTATTTGCAAAAAGCTTTATAAGGACCATTTTATCTATATCTCCCTCTTCAATAACTCCAATACTGACCCCTCTCCCCTCTCTCCCTATTAAGCAAAACACAAAATTCCCTAAATAGTAGCAACTATCTTAATGGGTGTCAAGTGTGACAACTTCATAAACCCTCAATGAGTATCCATTACTAAATTTAAAGGTCCATCTTAATGCTACCAAAAGCATTCATTTGCATCAAATATGAATATAAGGACAAAACTAATTGCTATTGAGATAGATGATTCACGTGCCATACATTTGCAACTTCAAACACGGCACCATTAACACAACACAATAACATGAACTTCCAACATTAGTATGAGTTTTGAACAATATATTTTTTCCTACACATTGATCTTTCACAACTGAAAAAACCTAGAAATAAATCCAAATGATAGCAAAATGAAGAGATATTGATTTAAAAAATTATAACCTGCTTGTGATGATTCATTGGTTGATTTTTGGTATCTCGTATTAGCTTGTCTGTCTTTACTAGCAGTTCCATCAAGCCCGCTTTCATCCTTAATAACAGTAGACTCAGACTTATCTTCACCCTCTGCATATGCTGCAATAGAAATTGTCCTTGGTTTCGGGACCCTGAACACTCCATCATTTTGAGAACCTTCACGTTTTGCAATTGCAAGGGCATCTAGTCCTATGAAAATTATTCATTAATATCAAACAATTAATCTATGCTCAATGGTTCCCTTGCATATATTATGGAGGAAGTATATTATTATTGAAAATAAAATAAAATTAAAGCAATTACCTACACACCACGTATTTGAAGCTAACTATAATAAAGGTATGTTATATCTGGTTTGTCTTATTTATATCATTACACCAATAAAGAAGAAGAAAAGTCAAATGGTATTGAACAAAAGGAAGACATTTTTCTCAGCATATATGAATACAACAAGCCTCCAAAACTCCAAAAGTGCCCCTCCGTTCCCCCCTCCCTTTTTGTTTTTTTCTGCTTTTCTTTTAGGTCACAAAATAATGATAAACACTATTATAAACTTATAATATTAAGTTGTGTGTACTACTAGCACAGAGTAACATAAAAACTCTTTGTTATTGCTACGAAGACAAGTACATAGTAAGAAAAAGTTTTATCTAAATTAAGTAGAGTAATTAACTAGTATCTAGTTCTTAATTATAATGATGGAGTGAGATAGAAGAAATTTTCCGTTTAATGATGAAAAAATAAACTATTTTCATGAAGACAAACATTAAAATCTGCATAATAAGAATAGAATTCAGTAGCTTCATCATCATCAGACAAGCACATATCTCATCATGATCATCATAGAATAAGGGCAGCAATACATCAAACATTTACATTATAATCAAACAACAAGGACAATAATACATCAACAATTTTTTTATGCTTAAGACATCTGGTGCACGAAATTGTGATCTCAACGGCGCCAAAAATTTGGTACGCACGATTGTAATCTCAACTCCTTTTTACAACTCCGCACAACTAACCAGCAAGTGCACTGGGTCGTCCAAGTAATAAACCTTACGTGACTAAGGGTCGATCCCACGGAGATTGTCAGCTTGAAACAAGCTATGGTCATCTTGCAAATCTCAGTCAGGCAGATTCAAATGGTTATGAGGTTTTGATAATTAAAAGATAAATAAAATCTAAGATAAGATAGAGATACTTATGTAATTCATTGGTGAGAATTTCAGATAAGCGTATGGAGATGCTTTGCTCCTTCTGAATCTCTGCTTTCCTACTGCCTTTATTCAATCATTCATACTCCTTTCCATGGCAAGCTGTATGTTGGGGATCACTGTTGTTAATAGCTACCGTCCGTCCTCTCAGTGAAAATGGTCCAAATGCGCTGTCACCACACGGCTAATCATCTGTCGGTTCTCACTCATGTTGGAATAGGATCCATTGATCCTTTTGCATCTGTCACTACGCCCAACACTCGCGAGTTTGAAGCTCGTCACAGTCATCCCATCCCAGATCCTACTCGGAATACCACAGACAAGGTTTAGACTTTCTGGATCTCAAGAATGCTGCCAATTGATTCTAGCTTATAGCACGAAGACTCTGATCTTACGGAATAGAGGCTAAGAGATATGCATTCAAGCTTGTTTTCATGCAGAACGGAAGTGGTTGTCAGGCACGCGTTCATAGGTGAGAATGGTGATGAGTGTCACATAATCATCACATTCATCATGTTCTTGGGTGTGAATGAATATCTTAGAATAAGAATAAGCTTGAATTGAATAGAAAAACAATAGTACTTTGCATTAATTCATGAGGAACATCAGAGCTCCACACCTTAATTTATGAGGTGTAGAAACTCCACCGTTGAAAATACATAAGTGATGAAGGTCCAGACATGGCCGTGAGGCCAGCCTCCAAACGTATACAATATGATCTATGATAGCATAAAACTGATCAAGGATATAAAATAAATCACTAAAAGTAGTTTTTATACTAAACTAGTAGCTAGGGTTACAGAAAATAAGTAACTAAGTGCAGATAGTGCAGAAATCCACTTCTTGGGCCCACTTGGTGTGTGCTTGGATTGAACATTGAAGCTTTCATGTGTAGAGACTCTTCTTGGAGTTAAACGCCAGCTTTGGTGCCAGTTTGGGCGTTTAACTCCAGCTTTTATGCCAGTTCTGGCGTTTAACGCCAGCATAGGGTAGAAAGTGGGCGTTCAAACACCAGCTTGTGTTATCAAAACTCGGGCAAAGTATGGACTATTATATATTGCTGGAAAGCCCAGGATGTCTACTTTCCAACGCAATTGAGAGCACACCAATTGGGTTTCTATAGCTCCAGAAAATCTATTTCGAGTGCAAGGAGGTTAGAATCCAACAGCATATGCAGTCCTTTTTCAGCCTCTGAATCAGATTTTTGCTCAGGTCCCTCAATTTCAGCCAGAAAATACCTGAAATCACAGAAAAACACAAAAACTCATAGTAAAGTCCAGAAATGTAATTTTTATTTAAAAACTAATAATTATATACTAAAAACTAACTAAATCATACTAAAAACTACCTAAAAACAATACCAAAAAGCGTATAAATTATCCGCTGATCACAACACCAAACTTAAATTGTTGCTTGTCCCCAAGCAACTGAAAATCAAATAGGATAAAAAGAAGAGAATATACTATAAATTCCAAAATATCAATGAAACTTAGCTCCAATTAGATGAGCGGGACTAGTAGCTTTTTGCCTCTGAACAGTTTTGGCATCTCACTTTATCC
>NC_029786.2:84394334-84421974 GCF_000816755.2 Arachis ipaensis
TCCATTAATGCTCAAAGCCTTGGATCTTTTTTTTTCTCTTGCCTTTTGTTTTAAAGGGTTATTGGCTTTTTGCTCTTCCCTTTTGGTTTAAAGAGCTCTTGGCTTTTTTCTTCTTGCTTTTTCTTTTTCTTTCTTTTTTTTTCTTTTATTTTCGCCATTTTTTTTCACAAGCCTTGTTTTTCACTGCTTTTTCTTGCTTCAAGAATCAATTTTGTGATTTTTCAGATTATCAATAACATTTCTCCTTTTTCATTATTCTTTCAAGAGCCAACAATTTTAACATTCATAAACTTCACTATCAAAAATATGCACTGTTCAAGCATTCATTCAGAAAGCAGAAAGTATTGTCACCACATCAAAATAATTAAACTAATCTCAAGGATGAATTCGAAATTCATGTACTTCTTGTTCTTTTGCATTTAGAACATTTTTTTATTTAAAAAATGTGATGGATTCATAGGACATTCATAGCTTTAAGGCATAGACACTAGACACTAATGATCATGTAATAAATACACAAACATAAATAAACATAAAGCATAGAGAACAAAAACAGAAAAAAAATAAATAGACAAGGAGATTAAAGAACGGGTCCACCTTAGTGAGGGTGGCGTCTTCTTCCTCTTGAAGAACCAATGGTACTCTTGAGCTCCTCTATGTCTCTTCCTTGCCTTTGTTGCTCCTCCCTCATAGCTCTTTGATCTTCTCTAATCTCATGGAGAATGATGGAATGCTCTTGGTGCTCCACTCTTAGTTGTCCCATGTTGGAACTTAATTCTCTTAGGGAGGTGTTAATTTGCTCCCAATAATTTTGTGGAAGAAAGTGCATCCCTTGAGGCATCTCAGGGATTTCATGATGAGGAATTTTCTCATGCTCTTGTTGAGGTCCATGAGTGGGCTCTCTTGTTTGCTCCGTCCTCTTTTTAGTGATGGGCTTGTCCTCTTCAGTGAGGATGTCTCCCTCTATGACAATCCCAGCCGAATTACAGAGGTGACAAATGAGGTGAGAAAAGGCTAACCTTGCCAAAGTGGAGGACTTGTCAGCCACCTTGTAGAGTTCTTGAGGTATAATCTCATGAACTTCCACTTCTTCCCCAATCATGATACTATGGATCATGATAGCCAGATCCACAGTTACTTCGGATCGATTGCTAGTAGGAATGATAGAGCGTTGGATGAACTCCAACCATCCTCTAGCTACAGGCTTAAGGTCTGGTCTTCTCAATTGAACCGGTTTGCTTCTTGAGTCACTTTTCCATTGAGCTCCTTCCACACATATGTCCATGAGGACTTGGTCCAACCTTTGATCAAAGTTGACCCTTCTAGTGTAAGAGCGTGCGTTTTCTTGCATCATTGGCAAGTTAAACGCCAACCTTACATTTTCCATACTAAAATCTAAGTATTTTCCCCGAACCATTGTAAGCCAATTCTTTGGATTCGGGTTCATATTTTGATCATGGTTCCTAGTGATCCATGCGTTTGCATAGAACTCTTGAACCATTAAGATTTTGACTTGTTGAATAGGATTGGAGAGAACTTCCCATCCTCTTCTTCTAATCTCGTGTCGGATCTCCGGATACTCACTCCTTTTGAGCTTGAAAGGGACCTTAGGGATCACCTTCTTCTTGGCCACAATTTCATAGAAGTGGTCTTGATAGACCTTTGAGATGAATCTCTCCATCTCCCATGACTCGGAGGTGGAAGCTTTTGCCTTCCCTTTCCTCTTTCTAGAGGTTTCTCCGGCCTTATGTGCCATAAATGGTTATGGAAAAACAAAAAGCAATGCTTTTACCACACCAAACTTAAAGTGTTTGCTCGTCCTCGAGCAAAGAAGAAAGAATAAAGGAGAAGAAGAAGAAAATGGAGGAGATGGAGGGTGAGGGTGAGTTCGGCCAAGGGGGTATAAGGTGTTTGTGATGTGTGAAATTGAAGGAGTGACGAGGGTATATATAGGAGTGGGGGGAGGCTTAGTTCGTGTATTTGGGGTTTGGTTTTGGAAGGAAAAAAGTGTTTTGAATTTGAAGGTAGGTGGTATTTTGGGGAAAAGTGAATGAGGTGATTGGTGAAGGGTATTTGGGGAAGAGGGTAAGATTTGATAGGTGAAGGGTATTTGGGGAAGAGTGTTGTGAAAAGGTGTGAAGAAGAGAGAAGAAGAGGTGGGGATCCTGTGGGGTCCACAAATCCTGAGGGGTCAAGGACTTATCATCGCTGCTCTATTTAGGCGTGCAAAGCGCCCTTAGAGTGCAATTCTGGCGTTAAACGCCAGATTGCTGCTTGTTTCTGGCGTTTAACGCCAGCTTTTCTCCCTTTCTTGGTGTTTAACACCAACTTGGTGCCCTGTTTTGGCGTTAAACGCCAGTCTGGTGCCTATTTCTGGCGTTAAACGCCCAGAATGGTGCCAGACTGGGCGTTTAACGCCCATTCTGCTACTCTTACTGGCGTTTAAACGCCAGTAAGCTCTTCCTCCAGGGTGAGCTATTTTTAATGCTATTTTTCATTCTTTTTTTATTTTTCAGTTATTTTTGTGACTTTACATGATCATCAACCTAAAGAAAACATCAAATGACAATGGAAACTAAATAGATATAATTAAATAACATTGGGTTGCCTCCCAATAAGTGCTTCTTTAATGTCAATAGCTTGACAGTGAGCTCTCATGGAGCCTCACAGATAGTCAGAGCAGGGTTGGGGCCTCTCAACACCAAACTTAGATTTTGGTTGTCGCCTTTCAACACCAAACTTAGAGTTTGGTTGTGGCCTCCCAACACCAAATTTAGAGTTCGAATGTGGGGGTTTTGTTTGACTCTGTATTGAGAGAGGCTTTTTATGCTTCCTCTCCATGGTCACAGAAGGAGAACCTTGAGTCTTGAATACAAGGTAGTCCTCATTCAACTTAAGGACCAACTCTCCTCTGTCAACATCAATCACAGCTTTTGTTGTGGCTAGGAAGGGTCTGCCAAGGATGATGGATTAATCCTCATCCTTCCCAGTGTCTAGGATTATGAAATCAGCAGGGGTGTAAAGGCCTTCAACCTTCACTAGCACGTCCTCTACTAGTTCATAAGTCTGTTTCATTGATTTGTCTGCCATCTCTAGTGAGATTCTTACAGCTTGTACCTCAAAGATTCCCAGTTTCTCCATTACAGAGAGTGACATGAGGTTTATCCCTGACCCCAGGTCACATAGAGCCTTCTCAAAGGTCATGGTGCCTATGGTACAAGGTATGAAGAATTTTCCGGAATCCAGTTTCTTCTGAGGTAATGTCTGCCTCATTAATGCATTCAGTTCATTGGTGAACAAGGGGGTTCATCCTCCTAAGTCTCAGTACCAAATAACTTGGCATTCAGCTTCATGATTGCTCCTAGATATTTAGCAACTTGCTCTTCAGTGATGTCTTCATCCTCTTCAGAGGAAGAATATTCATCAGAGCTCATGAATGGCAGAAGAAAGTTCAATGGAATCTCCATGGTCTCTGTATGAGCTTCAGATTCCTTTGGTTCCTCAAAGGAAAACTCCTTTCTGTCCAGAGGACGTCCCATGAGGCTTTTCTCACTGGAACTCACGTCATCCTCACTCTCTCCAGGTTCGGCCATGTTGGTCATGGTTATGGCCTTGCACTCTCTCTTGGGATTTTCTTCTGTATTGCTTGAGAGAGTACTGGGAGGAGTTTTAGTAATCTTCTTACTCAGCTGACCCACCTGTGCCTCCAAATTTCTAATGGAGGACCTTGTTTCATTCATGAAACTTAGTGTGGTCTTGGATAGATCAGAGACTATGGTTGCCAGGCCAGAATGGCTCTGTTCAGAATTCTCTGTCTGTTGCTGAGAAGATGATGGAAAAGGCTTGCTATTGCTAAGCCTATTTCTTCCACCATTTGTTGAAGTCTTGTTGAGGCTTCTGTTGGTCCTTCCATGAGAAATTTGGATGATTTCTCTATGAAGGATTATAGGTGTTTCCATAGGATTCTCCCATGTAATTCACCTCTGCCATTGCAGGATTCTCAGGATCATAAGCTTCTTCTTCAAAAGATGCTTCTTTAGTACTGTTGGATGCAGCTTGCAATCCATTCAGACTCTGAGAAATCATATTGACTTGCTGAGTCAATATTTTGTTCTGAGCCAATATGATATTCAGAGTATCAATTTCAAGAACTCCCTTCTTCTGAGGTGTCCCATTGTTCACAGGACTCCTCTCAGAGGTGTACATAAACTGGTTATTTGCAACCATTTATGAGTTCCTGAGCTTCTGCAGGGGTTTTCAGATAAAGAGATCCTCCTGCAGAATGGTCCAATGACATTTTTGACAGCTCAGACAGACCATCATAGAATATACATATGATGCTCCATTCTGGAAGCATGTTAGAAGGACACCTTTTGATCAATTCCTTATATCTTTCCCAAGCTTCATAGAGGGACTCACCTTTCTTTTGTCTGAAGGTTTGGATTTCCACTCTAAGCTTGATCATCTTTTGAGGTGGAAAGAATTTTTAATGAGGAGAGAGAAAAACATCAAAATGACTCAAAACATGAAAATTTAAGATCAAAACACATGATGCCTGCAACAACACTTTGAATGTCAAGATGAATACCAAGAACACTTTGAATGTCAAGATGATCACCAAGAACTTATTTTTGAAAATTTTTAAGAAAAGAAAAATATGCAAGACACCAAACTTAGAAATTTTCAAAGTTTAGACACTAACAAATTGAAAATGCATATGAAAAACAAGAAAAGACACAAAACATGAAAATGCAAAGATCAAACAAAGAAAATCATCAAGAACAAGTTGAAGATTATGAAGGACACATGCATGAATTTTCGAAAACTTTTAGGAAATTAAAAAGATGCAATTGACACCAAACTTAAAATTTGACACTCTACTCAAAGATGAAACACAAATTTTTTTTTGTTTTTATGATTTTATTATTTTTTTTTGGATTTTTCGAAAATTATTTTGAAAAAGAAAATAAATAAATTCAAAATTTTTAATAGGAATTCCAGGAATCATGCAATGTTAGTCTAAAAACTCCGGTCTAGGAATTTAGACATGGCTTACTAGCCAGCCAAGCTTTCAGTGAAAGCTTCGGTCCAAAACACTAGACATGGCCAATGGCCAGCCAAGCTTTAGTAGATCATTACATTCAACAGCAAGATTGATAGAAATCAACAAGCTCTTGTGATGATAAGTTGAAACCTCGGTCCAAAAGATTAGACATGGCTTCACAGCCAGCCAGACTTCAATAGATCATCATGAAACTCTAGAATTCATTCTTAAAAATTCTGAAGACATAGAATAATTTATTTATTTTATTATTTTTTTCAAAAATAAAAAGGTTAAAAATAAAATAAAATTACCTAATCTGAGCAACAAGATGAACCGTCAGTTGTCCAAACTCGAACAATCCCCGGCGACGGCGCCAAAAACTTGGTACGCACGATTGTAATCTCAACTCCTTTTCACAACTTCGCACAACTAACCAGCAAGTGCACTGGGTCGTCCAAGTAATAAACCTTACGTGACTAAGGGTCGATCCCACGGAGATTGTCGGCTTGAAGCAAGCTATGGTCATCTTGCAAATCTCAGTCAGGCAGATTCAAATGGTTATGAGGTTTTGATAATTAAAAGATAAATAAAATCTAAGATAAGATAGAGATACTTATGTAATTCATTGGTGAGAATTTCAGATAAGCGTATGGAGATGCTTTGCTCCTTCTGAATATCTGCTTTCCTACTGCCTTCATTCAATCATTCATACTCCTTTCAATGGCAAGCTGTATGTTGGAGGATCACTGTTGTCAATGGCTACCGTCCGTCCTCTCAGTGAAAATGGTCCAAATGCGCTGTCACCGCACGGCTAATCATCTGTCGGTTCTCACTCATGTTGGAATAGGATCCATTGATCCTTTTGCGTCTGTCACTACGCCCAACACTCGCGAGTTTGAAGCTCGTCACAGTCATCCCATCCCATATCCTACTCGAAATACCACAGACAAGGTTTAGACTTTCCGGATCTCAAGAATGCTGCCAATTGATTCTAGCTTATACCACGAAGACTCTGATCTTAAGGAATAGAGGCTAAGAGATATGCATTCAAGCTTATTTTCATGTAGAATGGAAGTGGTTGTCAGGCACGCGTTCATAGGTGAGAATGGTGATGAGTGTCACATAATCATCACATTCATCATGTTCTTGGGTGCGAATGAATATCTTAGAATAAGAATAAGCTTGAATTGAATAGAAAAACAATAGTACTTTGTATTAATTCATGAGGAACAACAGAGCTCCACACCTTAATCTATGAGGTGTAGAAACTCCACCGTTGAAAATACATAAGTGATGAAGGTCCAGGCATGGCCGTGAGGCCAGCCTCCAAACGTGTACAATATGATCTATGATAGCATAAAACTGATCAAGGATATAAAATAAATCACTAAAAGTAGTTTTTATACTAAATGGGTAGCTAGTGTTACAGAAAATAAGTAACTAAGTGCAGATAGTGCAGAAATCCACTTTCGGGGCCCACTTGGTGAGTGCTTGGACTGAACATTGAAGCTTTCACGTGTAGAGACTCTTCTTGGAGTTAAACGCCAGCTTTGGTGCCATTTTGGGTGTTTAACTCCAGCTTTTATGCCAGTTCTGGTGTTTAACGCCAGAATAGGGTAGAAAGTGGGCGTTCAAACGCCAATTTGCGTTACCAAAACTCGGGCAAAGTATGGACTATTATATATTGCTGGAAAACCCAGGATGTCTACTTTCTAACGCAATTGAGAGCGCGCCGATTGGGTTTTTGTAGCTCCAGAAAATCCATTTCGAGTGCAGGGATGTCAGAATCCAATAGCATCTGTAGTTCTTTTTCAGCCTCTGAATCAGATTTTTGCTTAGGTCCCTCAATTTTAGCCAGAAAATACCTGA
Source organism: Arachis ipaensis (assembly GCF_000816755.2). Lineage (NCBI taxonomy): Eukaryota > Viridiplantae > Streptophyta > Magnoliopsida > Fabales > Fabaceae > Arachis > Arachis ipaensis. Next base: position 84,401,248 of record NC_029786.2, read on the forward strand.
AATCACAGAAAAATACACAAACTCATAGTAAAGTCCAAAAATATAATTTTTATTTAAAAACTAATAATTATATACTAAAAACTAACTAAATCATACTAAAAACTACCTAAAAACAATGCCAAAAAATGTATAAATTATCCGCTCATCAACATCCATGATCCATCAACAGTAGCCACTTTAACAATGTATAATGAATTATTATCTGATCCAGCACAATGTATAATGAATTGACCAGACAATAAACTAATGGAATAATAGAAATGTTAGTCTAGATCTGTGACACTAGAAATGTAAGCGGCTAAAGTTCTTCCAAAAGAACAATAATTTTTTCCTTGGTCTAAACTAAGATTTCACTTTTGAAATTACAATTTTACTTATCGAGAAGTTGATGAGAGTGAACTTAAAACAGATTTGAGATATGTAAACAGACATAATAGTGGTATATATAGTAGCTAATAGTAGCATTGAAGCTAAGAAATAGGGTTTACCAGCTCTCAAAACCAGCATTGAAGCAATGTTTCTTTTGAGCTCTGCACCAGGAAGGGTTTCTTTCAAGGTCTCAAAACATAACAGTGGTAGCAAAGGTCTCAAAACCAACTCGGCCCTGTAAGAGGAAGGGTTTCTTTCGAGCGACGGAAGGAAGTGGTGGCGGAAGGGGTTGGGGATTTGCAACGACAGAAGGGAACGATGGCGAAGGGAGCATCGACGGAGGGTTTACAAGGGACAGTGAGTACCGAGGGAGTCACCGCTAGAGAGAGTCACCACCGAGAAGAGGGTTAGGGTTTTATGGTAGGAGCAGCGATGGTGCATGGGAGTGCCGGAAAAGGGAGCGCCGACAGAGGCATTGCGAGCACTAGCGATGTTCTTTAGAATGTTGGGGTTCTTCATGGAGTGTTGGGGTTTTGATCGGAGTGTTGTGGTTATTTACGGAGTAGCATCAGTGTTTAGGGTGAGGCATGAGAGTTATTTGCTAGTGAAAAGCAAAAAGGGTTTAGGGTTTCAAAGAAGGAGTTTCAGAGTGTGCAATAATGTAACTCATCGTATCTGAACAAAAGATTTGTTTTTTGGGAACCTTTTGGCACGCTTTTGTTTAAACTTCGTTTAGCTTTAGTTATGGGTTGTTCGTCCTAAGATATATATGTGAGTTGTTTATGCAATACTCAGGATGATTTTTTTCTCTAACTGTAAATTTAATGCTCGACTTATTTTTCTTTGGATAGAGTTTTAGGACGGAAGTGAGAGAAGGTTGCTTAGTGGCGCCTTCTCGAAACGCTTGCTTGGTAAAAAATTGTAGAGTAATAAGGGGTTGCGCATTAGAACGGCTAGGATTTAATGTTTTATTGAATGCATGTTTATTTTAAGTTATGCCTGCAACTATTTTTTCTCTGAAATTTGATAAAAGTTTTGGTGAAAGTCTCTGAATTAAAGAAAAACTCTGCCAAATTTTTGTTAAAATTGTTTAAAAACATGTTTGGTTTGTGAGAAAATAAAAATTACATTTGGTGGAGGATTTTAATTACAAAAAAACTCTGCCAAAATTTCTAAAAAATTTGATAAGTTGTGTTGTTGGTTGAATTCGAGGTTGTTTGTTGCAAAATGATTCCAAGTCATCATATATGGATGCATGATAGGGATAATACTCAACGGAGTGAGGAGGTAAAAACATAAGTTCTTTGAGGGGGTTGATCAAATTGTTGCGTATGTCTTCAACATGGAATCGCAGTGTTGGAATCCTCTAATGGATCCTAGCCAGATGCCCCAGCACTGTGCCGGGTGTAAGCACTGCGCCAGGCGTACGAATGATGATTTTGCTTAATGGTTTGACCGTGTGAGTACTATTTTAATTGGTTTTAAATGCAATATATTTTGAAGTTCTTAAATAACATTTGTGTTTACTAATCTTAAGTTTTCCATTGATAGATTTACTAATCTTAAACTGATGTACGATCATCCATGGCCAAACTATAAGAAGATCTATATTGCGACCAGAGAGCAATGGTTTCATAAGTGGATGGTAAAATCTTTAAATGTTCAAACTTTAGTTGGTTTCTATCTTCATATTTGTTTAATTATGTATTTAATTTCGATTATTTTCTTGTGCAAGAGAATTTATATGGGAGAAGCCTCACGATGCCATGATCAAGAAGATCTTCGACCATCGCATGGCTAGGCGGCTGATGTGAGGAATTTATGTCGATTTAGAATTTCTTAATAAAAGAATCTCTTCGTTGCAAGTATAGTCCAAACCGACGATTAACCCTCAATCAAAGTTTAAAAGGTTGTCACAATACAAGCCAAAATAACCGGGAGTGTTAATCCTGAGTCGTTCTTCCTAGGAATTACAATCAAGTGCTCAATTTTTAGCTATGAGAAATTAAATGACAAGAAAGTAAAGAAACATGCAAGAAATTAAGCTCCAATTAATTAAAGGAATGGAAATTCAAATTCTAAAAGACCTCTTGAAAAGGGTTGAGAGTTAAGGTTCTCTGTCTTAGTCATTGACCACAAATATGGCAATTGTGAAGAATTAATCTCATTTCGTCAACCCTACATCAAGGATAAGTCAAATAGGTATAATTGATTTCAATCCACAAATTCTAGCCAGCTCACTAATTAACTTTGTGAAAGACTAGCATTAGAAAAAATCAAACCAACAAACAATCCTAGTCATAATCAAGATTGGACATAAATGACTTAAGGTCACCTAAGTTCTCATTCCCAAGCCAAGAGTGTGAGAAACTATACTAAAACTAAAAGAAGTATTTTATCAAATACTTGGCATGCATAAAAGGAAAAACATAGTAAATTGTATGAATAATAAAACCTAAACTACCAATTGCAAGAAAATAATAACAATTACTCAAACAAACATCAAAGAAACATAAAACATCAAATTGTATTAAAAGAAATCAAAATTAACAAGTGTTCATAAACATGAAAGTAACAAAATAAAAAGAGTAACAAGTAAAACTACAAGAACTATAATGCTAGAACAAAAACAATTGTAAATGAAAAACTAAATTAAGGCAAGAATTAAATTCTAAACTAAGGAGAGAACTAACCCTAAAATCCTAAATTTTAGATAGAAGAGAGAGCCTCTCTTTCTCTAGAAATCTAACTTAAAACATACTAAGAACTAACTAAAAATTTATGTGTATATGCCTTGGAATGTTTTCCATTTGATAGAGCTTCCAATTCAGCTTCAGGGTCTCCAAAATTGGGCCAAAAGGCCCCCAAAATCGTGAGCCACGTGACATTTTAATTGAGTCACGCGTCAGGACTTGTGCATACACACATGTTGTGTGCTTACGCATACTAGATAATTCTTCACTTGTGCGTATGCACAGGAATGTGTGTATACACACACATCAATGTCTTCTTCCCCTTTATTTCTTCATGAAATCTCTCACTTTGCATGCTTTCCTTCCACTTCTCCCAATCCATCCTTGCCTATTGAACCTGAAATTACTCAACAAAATATATCACGGTATCGAATGAAATAAAAGTGGAATTAAATTGATTAATTAAAGCACAGAAAAACATGTTTTCACAATTAGGTGCAATTTAGACAGAAATCACAAAAGTATGCTATTCAAGTGAATAAATATGAGTTTATGTGATGAAATCAACTCAATTCAAGGCAAAATTTATCATCAAATATGGACTCATCAATTCTTCTACACTTAAAAAATAGCATGTCCTCATGCTAATCACAAAGGAAAAGGATCAAAGGGCAAACAACTTATTGAATGAAACTACTTATATGCATACAACTATACTAATGGATGCTATCTCTATCTATACTACAGTTTTCTATTGATTAGGCTAAACAAGCAAACAAATTTCTAAGCAAGCATATAGACATGTAGGACTAAAACAAAGAAACAGTGCAATGCAATCACAATCCAAAGAATCAATTCAAGTTCTCAAAAGAATGAAGCAACTTGCAAGATGATACAAAATAAGAGATGTGGAGACATAGAATTAAGCAATCGAACCCTTCATCGGATATGAATACACTCTAATCGCTCAGTGTTTAGGATTTAATCACTTAATTCTCCTCTAATCATTCTTTCTAGGATTTTCTCTTCATCTAACAATCAACAAATATTTAATGCATGTATGCAAGTATCATGAGCACTTAGGGTTGTAATTGGGTTAGAGTTAAGGGAGGATGAATATGGTCAAGTGGACTAAGAAATTGAATCTTTGATTAGCTTAAATATCCACCTAACCTATATCAACCTAATCATTATAATGCAATCTAACTACCTATTATTCTCTTTTTTCCACGCATTCATGCATTCTTTCCCATTCAATTCACATATGCATTCATTATCCACTTTTATTTTTTTTTTCTTTGGGGTAGCCTTTGTCCCCTTTTTGTTATTTTTCTCATTTCATTTCATTTTTTTCTTTTCTTTCTCTTTTCTTTTTTCCTTTTTGTTTGGAATAAAATATACATATACATACACAAAAGATAAATGCATATGATTTAAGCAATTGACACATGAATATGCACCTATTTTCTAAAATTTTCAATGAATACCCACAATAAACTTTTTATACTCTACCGATGTTTTTCAAAATTCTCCCACACTTAAATGATACACATACCTCAACCTAAACTAATCAAAGATGCAAATCAAGGACATTCATGGTTTTCCGCTTAAGGTTGTAATGTGCTAATATTAAGAACAAGAGGGGTTGATAAGGCTCAAAAATGGTTCACAAGGGTTGATACAAGGGTGAGGCTATATGGGTTAGTGAGCTTTAATTGCAACAATGGCCTCAATAATTCTAAATGCATTCAAACATAAAAAACTGGACATAAAAAATTAAGCAAATCTAAGATCACAATCATAGAAGGAGCAAAGCACACAAGAATAAATATTGTGGTTAATTTATGCAACCATGTTAAAGGCTCAACAACTCACAAGGTTGCTTGTTCTAGCTCTTTTCTATGTTCCACAAAATAATTCAAGGAAGTTTAGAAAGAATTTTTCGAATCAAATTAATAGAACGCCCTAAAAAGAGATTTTCTTGGAAACTTTTTGTTGTTTTCACCAAATTTATTATCTATGTGTGTAAGTATGATGTGTTGGATGCAATTCAAAATTTCTAGCTCTTTTTCCTAATTTCCACTATCCAAAAATCATCATAAACATTTAGGAAAAATATGAACTAGGTACTATCTACTATTTACAACATCTAATCACAATTACTATCTATAGCTTATATACCGATCAAAATGAAAATGCAGTGCTAAAAATGAAACTAGGAATAAACGAAGATATATACAACCAACATAAGAGAGTGCAGTGCAATAATCAAAAGTACTAACAAATATCCACAAGAAAACATAATAACTAAAAACAGAATAGAGTGCAAAGTGTTCAGAAAAAGAAATTTACACCCCAAAGAGTCGCGAATCCTCCTCCACACTTAAGCTTTGCACGGTCTTTCGTGCATAGATGATAATCCGGGGAGATAGACTCTAAGGCTCTCCACCTTCAGCTGGCGGATGTGGGGACTTGGGCTGCTGGTATACCACCATATCCAAAGTTGACTCAATGTCTACATCCTCGGCATCCTCCTCCTCTACTGGCTTGGGTGAATCTATAGGGGCCGGGTCAAGATCTCTACCCTCAAGATTTTTTGCTATTAACTGGAATCGCCGTGCATTACGGCACTCATTACGGTGGACTTCTTGCAGGAGCTCCTGGACCATCCCATAAAGAGGTTGGCTAGAAGGTGTAGATGCTGCTGATGGTGGTGGTACTGATGATGATGATGGCTCTAAACTCGTCCTCTTCTTGGTTGTCTTCTTGGCTGACTCATCCCATTCCCCAAATAGAAGAAACTGGTGATCGCTTAGGATTCTGAACATAATGTCGGCTGGCCTTCTCTCCACTCCAGCTACTGTGGCTAATCTCATGACCACTGAGGGGAAGGAAATATTGAATTTCTACTTTTGGATCACCTTCCACATAGACCCCCTAATGTGTGGTAAGACGACTATCTTCTTTTCCTCGAGAATAGCCCAAATAAGAACAGCGACACGTACACAGATATGGGTGGCGTGAGTGCTAGGCAGCAATTATCTACTACCATATCCTCACCTCGGGAGTCAGATCTGAGCAAGCAATGCTGATGGGGACAGAATTTTCCCCCGTACTATACTCCCACTGTGCCTCAGGACGGCCGATCTTCTTTAGCATTGGATCCGATGGAAGCTTGCCCTTAATCACATCCGCCTTTATCTTCTGATATGCATCTCGGTTATGCGGTATATGAGGAAGCTGCAGGAGGGCTTCAAATCCCTGAGTTGAAGTATCCAACTGCTTCCCTCAGAGAAACACTGTCTCTGCTTCCCAACTCTGGAGATTCCTATAAAATTTCTTCACAATCGATTCATTGATCTCCATGGGATCAAGCTCAAGAAATCCCCATTAAAAGTAGGCAATGCAGTCATGGATAGCTACCGCCAACTTCTCTGGTATATTGAGTTTTCGCTCCCAATGAATAGCTTTTTTCTCAAGGAACGCATATTGAAGTGCGGCCTTTTCATTAGCAAATGTGTCCGATTTATCACTCCAACGAAAGGCGGGACTGGATGGAACGGCTATAGGAGAAGATGAGGATGTGGCCGACTCCTTGCCTTTGCGGTGCGTCCTAAAAAAGGGTAAAAATGGATAGAATTTAGCAATATATGACAATTAGCGCAAAGAAGACAAAAGAGGAAGCAAATACAGTGTAAATGCGGAGCTAAAGAAAGCAAATAAGCACTTAATTGAGGAAGAGTTCATATTAGTGTGGTATGAGAAAAGAAACAATGTGTGTTTTTTAAATATTCGTGCGGTTATAACACACACATTGGCCGGTTAAAATGAAAACCACACAATAAAAAATTACGCAAGAGTTTCTCAATTAAGTAGCCTAAGATTCAAACAATGAATGAGCAACAATTAAAACACAAGAAAGCTTAAGCAAATATAACAAAAATGAATTGAATTTTTGAAAGAATGGATATTGAAATTGTGCTAGTTAATGCGCAAGGTAATATAGAATAGCATAGTAATTAATATCCAGTTCAATAACGATCAAACTACTTATTCATCCCAAACAGTGAAATAGTCACAAGAATAAAGTACTTGATGCAAAGAAGGACAAGCTTGATTAAAATCAAGTCAAGTCAACCCAACAATTTCAAAATATTCTAGAACAAGTACTTTGTTATGTGATCATGTTGCTTCAAAAACCATTATGAACAAGCAATTCAATTCACTAATTTCAAATGTACTTATTAAAATTTTTACCAAATATGCAACCAAATGTAAATATTTAAACCAATTTGGTGCTAGTAACTCAAAACAACGAACAAGTACATTATTGAATTTCAATCACAAATAGCATCATAACCATCCAAAAGTGCACAATTCATGATTAAATTGCCAAACAAGAAGATGGTTTAAAGCATATGGTAGCTACAACACATGCATTAAAGTAAAAGTTCATTCAGGTAATATATCGAACATTTGGTACACAATGCACATATTCAACATAATCAAGCCAATTTCAATCAATATTCAACCCAATAATCATCACACAAACACTTGCAAGCTATTCAATCAACAAAAAACTAATTTCAACCTAATCTAATTACTGAAATAAAACATTAAAATGAAATTAAAACAAAATAATGAAAACAAAGTAGATAAAAAGGAACCTGAGTTAATAAGGAATGAAAAATGGAGGGAGATGTTGCAATGGCACAATGAAGTTGCCACTGTTGGAGTCACGGCGGAGCTAGGTGTTGTTGGAATGAGAGAGAAGCGTGAGCTGGTGCTGGCGTGGGGAGGAATAGAGCACGAAAAAAAAAGGAAATGGGGAAAGAAAGAAGAAGAAAAAAAAGAGAAAGAGGGCGACGGTGGTCACAGTGGTTGGCACCGGCACAGAGGGATCGCCGGAAGAGAAGGTTGGAAGGGGATGGGTGGTGGTGTGGTGTTTGGGTGGAGCAATGGTGGACGAAGAAGATACAAATAGATGGAGGGTTAAGGTATACGCGTTAGGGCTTAACTCAAATTTGTACCCAGAACGACGTTTGTGCATACGCACACTAAGTGGAATGAAGGGGGTGTGCGCACACACCCAATAAAGGGTCTGAAACTGTGTTGTGTACCCACAGGTGGGTGCGTACGCACACTAGGCCCTTTTTTTAGGTTAATGTCATGTGTGCATACGCACCAATGCATGCGTATGCAAGGATCAATGGAAATGTGGGTGGTGTGCGTATGCATAGGTGTGCGTGTACGCATCCGGCAGGGAGCATGAAATTGTGTGTGCGTGCACACACATGTGTGCCTATGCACAAAACCCTTTTTTTTTTTTGCAAAATTTAAAGGCTCTAAGGCCACCAAACATGATATTGATCAAAGCTTTTCAATCCCAAAACATATTCTACCTCAAAAACACATGACCAAAAGTGAAATCCAACCAAACTAAGCCAACCAAGAGAATCAAAATTCAATAAACAAAAGCTAAAAGAAAAGAGGGGTTAGAAGGATGTTACCATGGTGGGGTGTCTCCCACCTAGCACTTTTGTTTATTATCCTTAATTTGGACAATTGGGGATGTCCTTGCTATGGTGGCTTGTACTTAAATTCTTTCTTGAATCTCCACCAATGCTTGCAATTCCAATGGTCTCCGGGATCCCAAACTTTGTTTGTCGACACCCTTCTTTGTTGATCTTCAAGTTTCTAATCGGGTGACCAAACTCTTATATTCTCATCAAGACTCCAAATCCTCCTTTGAAATCCATTGAATTGCACCTTGCACCACCTTTGGGACTCAAACCTTGAGGTATCAATCCTAGTTAACCTTAGTTCACCAGGCCACCCAACATTGAACTCTTTCTTACTTAGCACTCCACAAAGGACTCTAAGTTGGCCATCCGTTTTCAATAAAGCACATTGACATAGCCCAATGAAGTTAAATGATGAGATTTTTACCCACTTAAATGGTGTGTCGGATGGTTGCTTAGTGAGGGATATCTCCAAAAGATTTGCTAAAGTAATGCCCACTTCCTTTGACTCTTCTTTGATAAATTCCACCTCTTGGTTGTCGACTTCTTCCATAACCTCTTCATTGCTCAAAATATGTCTTAGAGGTTGTGCACGGTCCTCCTCGATATTGTTTTCAACTCCAATGGAAGAGGATTCAATGAAATCAACAATGTCACTTGTTGGTGCAGAATTATCTTCAATGTTGACATTCACTTCTTGCTCAACATACTCCGCTTGTTGCGCTTCACCCATCAACTTTTCTTCTTTTCCTTGAGGTTTCAAACTTGACCCCCCCTCCACATTCTTCAGTTGATTCTTTACATTCATCCAAAGAAGTAATTTGATTGCCGTATAAGCGAAGTGAGGTCAAATGAGATAAAATTTCGGCTAAGGTGGCCATGATAGCGTCTTGCCTCTTGTGGAATTCTTCTCGCTCTTGGACAAACACTTGAAGTACTTCTTGGCAAGGGTTGAGAGTTAAAGTTTTCTATCCTAGTCATTGACTACAAACATGGAAATTGTGAAGAATTAATCACATTTCATCAACCCTACATCAAGGATAAGTCAAATAGGCATAATTGATCTCAATCCACAAATCCTAGCTAACTCACTAATTAACTTAGTGAAAGACTAGCGTTAGTAGAAACCAAACCAACTAACAATCCTAGTCACAATCAAGATTGGACATCAATGACTCAAGGTCACCTAAGTCCTCATTCCCAAGTCAAGAGTGTGAAAAACTATACCAAAACTAAAAGAAGCATTTTATCAAAGAATTGGCATGCATAAAAGGAAAACATAGTAAATTGTATGAATAATAAAACCTAAACTATCAATTGCAAGAAAATAATAACAATAACTCAAACAAACATCAAAGAAACATAAAACATTAAATTGCATTAAAAGAAATAAAAATTAACAAGTATTCATAAACATGAAAGTAATAAAATAAAGAGAGTAACAAGTAAAACTACAAGAACTATGATGCTAGAACAAAAAACTTGTAAATGAAACTAAATTAAAGCAAGAATTAAATTCTAAACTAAGGAGAGAACTAACCCTAAAATTCTAAATTCTAGAGAGAAGAGAGAGCTTCTCTCTCTAGAAATCTAACCTAAAACATACTAAAAACTAACTAAAAGTTTATGTGTGTATGTCCTGGAATGTTGTCCCTTTGATAGAGCTTCCAATTCAGCTTCAGGGTCTCAAAAATTGGGTCAAAAGGCCCCCAAAATTGCGAGCCACGTGACTTTTTAATTGAGTCACGCATCAGGACTTGTGGTATGCACAGGTTGTGTGCTTACGCACACTGGCTGAATCTTCACTTGTGTGTACGCACACAGCAGTGTCTTCTTCCCCTTTGTTTCTTCATGAAATCTCTCACTTTGCATGCTTTTCTTCCACTTCTCCCAAGCCATCCTTGCCTATTGAACCTAAAATCACTTAACAAAATATATCACAGAATCTAATGGAATAAAAGTGGAATTAAATTGATTAATTAAAGCACAAAAAAGTATATTTTCACAATTAGATGCAATTTAGAGAGAAATCACAAAAGTATGCTATTCAAGTGAATAAATGTGAGTTTATGTGATGAAATCTACTCAATTCAAACTAAAATTTATCATCAAATATGGACTCATCAGCGGCTTCAATAGATGCTTGAGAATGTACGTGAGAAATGCGATCACCTTACTCAGTGGCTTCGCTTGAACATTAAGAAGGCTCTGTATGTATGGGAGGCTAAGGAGGGGTTCGGGCGTCACCGACCTATAAACAGGGCCAACAGCATATCAGAAAGGTCGTCCAACGATACTAGCAGGTCAACGACTTTCATGAAGACAAAGGCCCGTCTGGTATGTAACATATTTTAGTATGTTAACTTCATTTTTTCTTTGACGTATATTGTACTTATCACTTGATTTGACCTATTGTTTCAATATGTGCAGTCTAAGTCGTTAGATTGTGAGGTGACGATGGTGGAGACCTTCAAGTATACTCACACCTTAAAGGAGAAGAAGGAGAGATTTGTGGATCAACGGTCTTAAGATTATTATGTTAGTAAACATCGTGGCTTATATCATAACATATATTTATTTTTAATTAATTGTCGTCTGAATCACTTTTGCAAATAACGTGATACGTAGGAATTCTACATGCAAAGGTTGGAAGTCGCGACCTAGCAATCTCAGCAAAATGGGGAGGACAACCTAACTCCTCTACTTTCATCGTCGATCCGGATGTGTGGTGTGGCATGAGACTACATCTGAGCTGTACAAGAATCATATCTAGAGGATCGGGTTGTTCTTCGCCAACAACCTCCGCACCTCCACCATAAGAGCTTTGTCCACCTCAGCCACCAGCCCCTAATCTCAAGGTCGTCGATTTGCAGGAGTAAGTTTACAACCTCACCTAGAGCCTATAGGACCAGGGTCACCAGCTGCATTTGTCTGAAGAAAGGTATAAAAAGATCCTCACATGCATGGCAGCGAGGGATACTCACAATGCAGAGACAGAGTTTCTGAGGCAGTAGCTGAGGCAGGAGCTAGATCAGTTTCAGTGAATGCGGCAATAGATGACAGTGTCCTATGAGCAAATACGCGCTGGTGGCAGCGACACTGCTGGAGGGGGCTCATCTTCCTCCGCACAGGAGTTAGGACAGGCTCCGACACCACCACCTAGACCACCTCCTTAGTAGGACTAAGGGATGACAATGACAATGACTATTAGGACTCATAGTCATTAGGGTTCTGTTTTGATTTGTTTGACAATATTTTATTTCTTCGAGTTTTTATTCTATATACTTGATATTTCACATTATATATAGCTCACTATTTCAAATAAATTACTACTTGATTTTCACTAATTGAGATTTGACTATTAATTATTGACTATTGGGTTTTATTTGGTTTAGAAAAAACAAAAGCAAAAAAAATAAAAAATCACCAAGTTACTGTAAAAAATTCTCCGACAGTAATCACCAAGATGTTTTCGTCAGCTTTATACATTGCATCTTATGCAAATTCCATCTGAAATTATGGTCAGATTAAAAAATCATATTGTAAACAGTTACCGGTGAGCAGTTTACCGTCGGATTTTATCCCACGGTAATAAATTTTACCGGTAGATTTTTTTGTAATTCGACTGATAAATCCAACGATACTTAGCGAATTTCTTGCAGTGGTAATTTTCAACAAAAAAAGAAAGTAGGATTTAAGAAATAAACTATTGCATGAAGATTCTTTTTTTTCAAATCTTTGTCCCATCGTGAGTTGATAATCTCTGTGTAAGCCTTATATGCAGTCTTATTCTATTTGAACATTTTTTTATTGCATCTTCTCTCCTCATCATACCTTTATAGACATACCCCAATAATAGTTTATCATCAGCATCTACAATCCTCAACAATTTCATCAACGGACTCACAAGTTTACATGTAATAGAACAAGCATCTAAAAATTTGTTGTTCAGGATAATTGCACTAACAGCTCTACCATTAGCACTCCTTCCTAATTTTGATAAGTAAAGTGTACATTCATAACCAATGCTTGCAAATCTCCACCTCTTTTTGCTAAGTATTTTTTCATTCTGTTAATCCCCCTCCTCCAAAAGTATTCAAACAGAACAAGCATTGGTAATGCAACTTTCCATCCATTATTTGTAAAGCAATATATTTCTAAGATAGATTTATTTTTTCCCGAATATTAGAAGAAGCTTGTGATTGACTATTATTGGAATTAGGAGGATGACAAACATTATTTGAACTAAGAGGATTAGAAGGCAAATTATTCTATGCAGATACATTATTATTCCTAGATGTTTCTTAATTGATACTGTCATCCATACCTAAAAATTACTAGCAACCCAATATCAAAAAATAAGGACGATTTCAATTTCAAGAATCACAACAACAATAACTTAGCAAATTAGTAACTTAACAAGAACAAGACCTGAATAAATAATTTAGCAACCTAATAACAAGAAACAAGAACAATCTCAATCTCAATCCAACAAATTAAAACACAGGCAACCCAATAATTTAGCAAAATAACAACTTAATTTAGCAAATTAACAAGAACAACACCTGAATAGAAAATCTAGCAACCCAATAACAGGAATAGAAAAATCACAGTAACAACTTGAATAGAACATCACAGGCAAAACAAAACAAAATGAAGAAGAAAAATAACAAGAACATGAATCAACATAACAGAAACAACATAATCAATCAACATAATTGTATCACAGTAATAATAAGTTAACAACAATAAGTGAAGAAGAAAAATAAGGTAATAACAATATGAAAATCCTAAACCAATTAAAACAAAAAAAATACCTTAGCACAAAGGTGAGGGAGCACGACGAAGGGGAGGGGTGGACGCGACAAAACTAGAGAAGAGGTGGCTTGGAGTGCTGCTATGGAACTGGAGCAAAAAAGGGCTGGACAACGGCCGGCTTCAAGTAGATGTGATAGTGGCGGTGGCTGGACGGAGCAGAACTGCAGAGTGTAGAAGAGAAGATTTTACTTTCCCGAAGGAGTAAGGGACGAGACCGTGTGTAGGAGCTTAGGGAAAAGTAGGGTTTTAATGTGTTTTTATTTCATTGAAACATCGTCGTTTTTTGTTTTTCAGTAAAAATCGGGCGGTTTCTAGCCGGTCCAACAGTCCAAATTTGGTTTTGGCTTAGAGGATTCTGCTTGCTGCTTGAATCGCTTGTCTTATCGGATCTGAGTCGATCAGTCAGACTGACCGATTCGAATCGATTTTTAGAACCAATAAAAAAATTCACCAAAAAAATTTTATTCTATGCAATACACGAAAAAACATTTATATTTTTGCATTTTTACTCTCTTGCTTTTTTCTACAAATTATCATTTTGTCATTTTACGTTTTTACTAATTTTATAATTTTTCCATTTTATTGTATTCAAACAGTTATATTTTTCACGATTTAAATATGTTATTCATTTATATTGCTCTTTATGTGATTTTTTCTTGTTAATTAAAACTTATTGAAACTTCATCTTGTCGCTTGAGTAAATATAACTCATTGTAAATACCTTGTATAATTCAAATCATGAAGAGAAAAATTGAGATTGTGATGTAAATTTAGTCTACTTTTATTTGTTTAATCAAGTAAAATTCAAGAAAAACAGGTGGATTGGACTCTTAAGAAACTTTTTTATCGAAACACAACACACCTAGATAAGTAGCTATAACAAGAATAGAAAACCAACCTGAGTTCTATGAGTAGTGTCGAAATAGGAATAAGGTTCAATCAATTTAATTTTTTTATACCAATCTAGCGAGAGATTTGTTTTCAAGTTACATCAGGTGAGACTCAAGACCAAGATGTTTAACTGGAGAGAAATGATATATGCCAATTGAATTACGGTTCATTGGTGCATGAGATGTTGATCTTTGCTTTGGTTCTCTGTGTTTAAGTTTTGGCTCTCTTCTTTATGTTAAGACTTAGTAGATCCCACGACCAACAATATAATAAATTTCAAAATACTCTTTATATTTTGGTGAATAGCAATTAAAAAAAAGAGAGAAAGAAGGAGACAATAATGAAGAAAAAACTATCTATGGTCCTGCATTAATAGAGGAAGTAATGCAATTGGAGGTTGTAGCCAAACCACTTCATCATCAACATCACAAGCTCCTCTTTTAGCGAGCCAACATGAAACTTTATTAAAATATCTTGATATGAGTTCAAACCTCACTTTTCAATTTGCTCTCATCTTCAAGTAAAAGTTCCTTTTAACAATTTCTATTTCATGATGCCTATCAGGTAATCTCCACTCAGATACCAGGTCATATGCTTCAGGACAGTCTGACTCACACACCACGAGCTTGACTCCAGATTCAGCAACATAATGTAAACCTCTCCATTGCACTAACACCACCCAAAACCATTGGCACCATTAATTTGGTCTGCCCCTTCCATCACCTAGTTACTAGGATTATTGCGCTAACACCACCCAAAACCAGCAATTTCAATCGATACTTTTACATTACCATCACAATAAAGCTTAATTGCACTAGATTCAGGAACTCTCCAATTAAAAAGTTTCATGCTAAATGATGAGTGGACTTTTGGGATCATAGCAGCACTAAATACAACACTCCACATTCGAGCTCAAAATGTAATCTCACCATAGGAGCTAAAGAAACCATAAAACATACCACCATTTCTGTCTTGCCAAATAGCCCACACAATTGAGCAGATCCTGATGAAAAAAATTAACATTCAAAAACCCCAGATAACTCCAGACCAGCTTCAGTGCATCACAATCTCGAAGGCAATACATAATTGTCTCTGGAAGATGGTTACACCTAGTGCAAATATTAGAAGTAGAGAGATTTTGTCGAAAGCGCGGCTACTGAGTTGGCAGAGAAGAATGGAGACAAAGCTATACCAAAAACCTCACTTTCTCTGGTATGTGAATTTTCTAAAACCAAGACCAATTAATATCTTCATCCCAATTAATTTTTTTTAGCAATCACTCATATCCAAATTTAGCTGAATACAAATTGGAAGGAGAGCTTGTCCACATCCAACTTGAATCGCCATTCGCATCACAAATGAGAGAATAACTCAAAATATCATCATTTTCTTTATCAGAAATAAAAGAAAAATTCTTTCCAAATATCAAGAATCATTCTCATATACATCCTTGATTCTCATGTGTGTTTTGATAATTTTTAAAAATTTCACTTTAGCACCCACTGGACCTGATTGCATTCAATTATCAAACCAGAAAGATTTATTAAATGAGCTAACTTTTCATGTAATACCATCACTGAAAATAGCTGTAGAATGAGCAATTGCCTTCTAAATGTGAGATGAAGAACCACTGACTGTAGCCTTGCTAATATTTCTATTTTTAAAGTACTTATGAAGCATGTGTTGGAACCACAATTTATTATAATTATTTGCTAATTGCCAAACTAGTTTTCCCAAGAATGAGTAGTTCACCAAGCAAGAGTCCCTAATTGCAATGCCTCCATGTTTCTTATGAGTAGTTAAGGTCCTCCAAGAAACTAAATGTAACCTCCGACTAGTAGCACTACCATTCTAGATGAACTTTCTAATGGTCCCATCAACATTTGAACACACAGTGAAAAAAGACTAACTTGCATTCTATAGATAGGAATAGAAGATAAAACAGATTTGACTAGAGAAATCTTACCGATTATATTGAGGAATCTCCCGTTTTTCAAGAAGCAAGTCTATTCCGAATCTTGTCCATCACATCATTGAATCTGCTTTGGTAACTCTAGCATGCGTGAGAGGCATCCCAAGATATTTTTGCAATGAGTTAGCAAATTGGATAGATGAAATACTTGTAAAGAGATCCTTTCGTTGCCTGGAAACATTAAGAGGGACATATGGCTCGAGATTTATCAAAGTTAACCTTCATACTTGACGCCTTATAAAACATTGCCAAAGTATCCAGAACATGCATAACCTAAGATTCTGTAACCTTACAAAATAAAATAAGATCATCTACAAATAGAAGATAAGAGATGAGAGACCCTCCTCTAAAAATAGACTCTAATTGCTAGAATCTACCCTCTATATAATTAGACAGCTTAGTCGCTCTGTACAAAGCACAAAAAGATAGGAAGACATTGGATCATCTTGCCTCAAATTCCATTTTGGTTTAAAAACTTCTAAGCGGTTTTCATTCTATATCAGAGCTAGAGAAGATGATCGAACACATCACATAATCAAAGAGATAATAGATGGCAGGAATCCAAACATATCTAAAATTTGCTCCAAGAAGTTCCAACTAACTCTATTATATGCCTTAAGATCAATTTTAAAAGCTAAAGTACCCTTCTAGATTTAGTCTTTTTCACAAAATAAAAGACTTCTTGGGCAACAAGAATATTATCTAGCGATCCCCTTCATGGAATAAAACTACCCTACAAAGGGCCTATAATATTCTGCGAAAAAGTCAAAGCCTCTCCACAATGACTTTAGTGATGATCTTGTATAAAACATTGCAAAAACTAATCGGCTGAAATTCTTTCATATAAGAAGGATTGGTAATTTTTTGAATCAGAACTACTAGAATTTCAAAAAGTGCACTATCTAATTTATAACCAGCAAATGTCCTTTTAACTAACTCCCACACCTCATCACCAACCTCTTTCCAGTACTCTTTTAAAAAAATAAGCTTGGAAGCCATCTGATCTGCATCTAGAACCTTAAAGAAATTCATGCCCATAACAACTCTTTTAACCTCCTCTTTAGAAATATCTCTAACAAGACTTACAATTCCACTCTTGGGGTAGAGAGAGTAAAACCTAATTTTTCAAAGCATTAAGACCTACATTCTCTACATTACGGAATAAATTCTTATAAAATTTAACTGCTACCATCTCAAGTTCATTTTGATCAGTGCTCCATCTCCCTCCCCCAAAAATAAGTCTTAAACCTTATTCTGTTTTCTTCTAATAACAGTTTGCATATGAAAGAACTATATTTAAATGTGTGACAAGATTATCACAATCTATTACTATATTTGCCCAATATAAAACTAGTGGAAAGATGATACTAGGCTACATTTTTAAGATAAATTTTACTATTTACTCATACATTATACTAAGTGAGTTGACAGTACATATATAATATCTTACTCAAAAACCCTAATTTCACCATATCAATCAATTCCTCACCCTCCACAGCCAACATTGACTTTAAGTATAACAAATGCTTAGCTTCATAAAGCAAGACATGTTGTCTCCTTTGACATGCACAAAGTATTCTGTGTTGCAAATTATTATCATCCTCACCGTATCATCTCTAATAAATTCTCATAATTGTTGTGATCACAACTTGGTTTGGGTACGTAGTGATCTTGAGGAAAAAGAATAGTAGAAAAGAGAACAAAGTTACCAGGAGAAAGAAAGACGAGATTAAAGATAAAGTTGAATTGTAATTTAAAAGTAGTATTTAAAAAGACACGAAAAATAAAAAGAAGAGAATAAGCCTTTTTTTTTATTTATTTTTTTTATACTAAGCCAAGCATCTAACAAATATAACAAATTGATATCATATAAATAATTAGAGTAAAGATTTAATTCGATTTTTGTCTATTTTTACGAAATATAATACGTTTTTTGTCAAAAAAAAAAAAGGTACACTTTGGTTCTCAAATTTTTTATTTTAGGATAGTATAATTTTTCTATTAAAAAATTCGTTAAATAGTAATAAAAATTAGTTTTGTAGGAGTTTTATTTGTAATTTGTGAAAATTTTAAATCCCACAAAGTTCTTTTCAACAATATAACTAACTATGACCACTACTATCACGTTCTTTTCAACAATATAACTAACTATGACCACTACTATCACCACCACCTTCATCATCATCGTTATCACTTCTATCTCTACTATTTCTATTGTATAACCATATTTTATCACCATCGTTATCTTTTCTACTGTCATCATCATCAATACAAATATCATCAACATTAATGTTATTTTATCTTATTTCATTTTTTATTCGATGCTATTTTTTCTCTTTAAAAGATCTTTGTACTACAATTATTTTTTTGCTGTGACATCATTTCTAGCAATGGTATTTCTCCACTTAATTAATAGTTTGTGAGAATATAAAATCCTCACAAACTACAAATAAATCTCCCACAAAACTAATTTTCGTTACTATTTAATATATTTTTTAACAAAAAAGTCTCTTTTTTGGACAAGGGATTTTATCCTTTATGAAAATGGATAAGGGCCGAGTTGGATCTTTTTTTTTTTTAAAGTTAGGAGTAAAACTCGAAACCAAAATCTTTAGGTGAAGATGGAGAGATTATGTCATTTGAGTTATAACTCGTTAACCAAGTTGGGTCTTTACTCTAACAATTAGCTAAGAAAAATATTAAAAGGCCAACAAAATTTATATTTTTGACTATTATTTTTAATCATCAACTCAATTTTTTTAATCTAATAATTTAACAATATACTTTTAACTTATACTTTTAAATATTACCAAAAATAAAAAATTCAATTGATTTTCTAGCATTTCTCTAAGCTAATCCTAATTACTAATTACCGGTTAAGGTTTATTCCCTAATAATATAATAGAAGATATCATGTAATTTATTAGGAAGCATCAACCACAGCATGATACTAGTGACAAAAAAAAAACAGCATGATACCGTGAAATATCATGGAAATTAACAAGGATACCAACTTTTCACCTTACCACGCATCAAATATGCGTCTATTCTATTAGATTTTTCAATCTATATATTTTTGTTTCTGAAAGTAAATTTCTTCAATTATTAAAACGGTAATAACTTATTAGCACAACAAAAATTATTGATGTGCATAGAATCACATAATTTAAATTTTGTGTTATTTCTTTTTTTTCTTCCTCCTCTTTTACTTCTCAACACGTTTTTTAAGTTTTGTTACTGATACAAACTAATTTTTGCGTCTTATATTTTTCTTCAAAAATAGATTATTTCATTCAAACAAATTAAGTTTTAAGTTAAATAATTGCACTAATTTATTGTAAAAATATTATATTTACGTCTTATATTTCTCTTTAAAGAATGGTAGATTCACCTTAAAAAAAAGATCTATTTTTATCATCACAAATTAAAATTTTATTGTTAATAAATTTTTATGTTTTCTTGAGTTTCCGTAAAATTTGTGTGTTAATTGCCATATATAAAATTTCTGTATTTATCGTCATGTGTCTTCCTCCTATGTATATCTTGAAAAATTGTTTATTCATTTTGAATTTTTTTTTATTTCTATATATCATCACAACATTTTTGTAATTATCACAAACAAAAATTTGTTTGCTTCCTATTCTTTTCAAAAACTTATGTTTCCACCTTCAAAAAGTTTATTATGTATTTATAGTCATAAAATTTCTGTATTTATTATTATAATATATCTGTGTTTACTTCTTATGTTTATCTTAAAAAATTATGTGTGTTTAGCGTCAATAAATTTATGTGGTTATTTTCTACCCTTTTTTGTAAAAAAATTACATCTACTTTAAAGAAATTAATTTTGTATATAACTGCCATATCCTTTTCCAAATTTGTTCACATATTGTTTAGAGGAGGAAAAAAAAAACATGATAAACAAGTAAATACACTCAAATTACAGCCACAAATTATCAAAAATCCTAAAACCCTTACTCCAGTAACAAAAGTTCTGAACTTCATGAATAACATACAAAGACAAACAAAATCCAGATCTAAAAAACCATAAAATATTATAGAGTCGTGAAAAGAAATAATCGAAAAAAACTTGACCAGAAGTAAACTAAGAGTAGAAGTTTTAATTTTTTAATTTTATTTTAATTTTTAAATAATTAAAATTCAATTACTAAAAATTAGACAGTTACTTGCGTCTGCCTCTTTGTTTTTCCCTTTCTTAGATGGGAAATCCATTTTTAGTAATTTGTAGGGATTTATTGATTATTGACAAATGAATTAAAATTTTTTAGTTTTGGTAACATAAATTAAATCTTATCCATCTAAATATTTGTTACATGTGATATATGGAATTACATCCATTGAAGTGATTAGTGAAAGAAGATTTTTTTTAGTAGATGAAGTGAAATAAGTTTAATATGATAATTGATACACCTGAATTGAATTGAATAAATAAGTAGATAAT
>NC_029786.2:84422024-84431172 GCF_000816755.2 Arachis ipaensis
GGTGATCATTAAAATAATCAAACATTTTACTGTAAAATAAAAAATAATCAATTTTTTTATAATAAATTTCTACCGATTAGAGACTAATAGTCCAAAAATCCACCAAACAGTACTCTTTAAGGGAATCAGAACCGAAGTTGGGTGCATCAGTGAAAAAAATATACAAAATTAACTTGGTCATACAATATAGTGTTTATGTATTAAAAATAATGATTTTAAATCACTTTGAAAGTATTATGTATTTACAATAATTTTGACAAAAATACTAGTGCCATTGCATTAATTAAATAATCTGTCAAAATATTTTTCAAAAGGGAAAAAATTTGATATTTTAAAGTATTTGTTGGTTTCTAATACCAAGAATGTAATAATTAATTATGTTTTAATAACTATTACTAATTTAATTATGATATAATTAAACAAGGAGTAAATTATTATTTTTTACTATAAAAAATTTAGACACTAATAAAATTAACCATAAAAAACTTAAACTAATCTTATACTTATAAAAAATAAATTCTTTTAAACAAAAATATTCTATCGTTAAATTTTTATTGACTTTTTAAAAAAAACACCTTAAATTCTAAAATTATCCCTCTATCATCATCTTTAACCTATCCAAACCCTAACTGTTTTTAATAACATAAAAAAAAATAATACAAAATTCATTTTTAAACTCATAACCATCAATACTAAGCTACTCTTGTTCTCTTCTCTTTCACGTTTACACTTACAAATAACACCACAAACCTAAAACCAATCAATTCCACCACAATTGACATAATCAACAGTTATAACTTATAACATTGTCAAATTTGACGATTTAAATTAATTTAAAAAACAAAAAACACCAAAACATATACAGATCCAAACATTTCAAAACATAAAATAAATCCTAGCACGATAATTGCATAATCCAAAAACTGAACGCACTACAAAAAATATCATTAAAATCGACGGCCAAATCGACGACAAAACGGTCAATAATATTAAAAATTAACGGCAAAATCGATGGTGAAGCGGTTGCTTTTAAATTTGTCGATTTTTCAACATTCTAATGAAATCAACGACTTATCGTACTGTCAATAATATTTCAATAAAATCGACAACTTTTTCATCTATAATATGAGTTTAAGATTTTTTACCTATTTTGTAAAATGGATAAGCTTGCGGTATATAATATTATATAAAATCAACA
This sequence comes from Arachis ipaensis, assembly GCF_000816755.2. NCBI lineage: Eukaryota > Viridiplantae > Streptophyta > Magnoliopsida > Fabales > Fabaceae > Arachis > Arachis ipaensis. The sequence goes on from NC_029786.2 coordinate 84,423,223, forward strand.
ATGCGTTTGACGACATTTGATTCATTAAAATTGACAAAATAACTGTCGATTTAATTATTAAAATACCGACAAGTTTATCGTCTATATTTTATTTTCTTTTGTCTATTTTAAATTTAAAAATTGACAGCAGTGCCATCGATTTTAATAAACATATTTTTTAATTATTTTTTTATTTAGAAAATAGTAGACAATTAATGCAAATAAACTTTTAAATATAGAAATAAAATTTATACTAAATATTAGATAACAGGGTAAATAAATTTTTAAATATAAAAATAAAATTTATACTAAATATTAGATAATGAGCTTACAAACCTATCAAAATAATTAATAAATAATCCTCTAACATAAAGATTCAAGACAATAAATAACTAAATTGATTAGACTTATATTCGTCTAAATTGCAATTCACTAATAATACAAAATATTTAAAGTAAAATAAATAACTCTACTCGTCTAAATAGTCTTCATCTAAGTCGTCATTAAGATCGTCAAAATCATCCTCCATCTGTAGCTATCCTCAAAAAACTCATGCATATACGATGGTCTTTCTTTCAAGCGGTTGATTCTACATAATGTAAGTAATAATAAAAAAAAATTGATATTATTGTCAAGATATATAGTATAAAGTCATAGATTACACATAAAATGTGAAAAATTTTCAAGATAAAACTAAATAGATATATCAAATTGCCAATGAGTTATAGCTCAAATGGCATAGTCTTCCCATACTCAATTTCTATCTTTGGTAAAAAAAAAAAAAAAAAAAGATATATCAAATTAACATAGGTGTTGAAACTAACGTCAGGGAACTTTCAAGGACCTACATCGGATTACTACCTAAAATAGAAAACAATGTAGATAAAACTAAATAGATATATCAAAATCCTCTTAATTAAACCTATATAGATATAGACTAATAATGTTCAAATTCTACAACATAAAAAATTCATATCTCTGAATTCTGCATTGTCCAACACATTCTAAGAGGCAATATATCGAATAGAAAGAAATCAAAACTCCATAACCACAACATTCACTTCATTTGCATCAACGCCCAAACCAACATTATCCCCCCGTATCAAATAACAACTTCAATAAAGTGTGGTTATATTTTTGTACAATCTTTAAAACTCAATAGTTAAGAAGATATTTCAGACTGAATTATTAAAATTATTTATATCTTTTGTATTCAATGTCAAGAACGCCAAGCTTAAGAAGATATTGAGCTTTTCTTTTGGTAGCCAAAAACTGAAAGACTCTGCTGTCAAGAACAAAATCAGTTTTATTATCTTTGTTAAGATCAGTTAGAAGCACTCTGATTTCTGATTTTGTGCACAATTTTAGGTCCTTGCATCTAATCTGAAAGCACTCACCACAACCAGCACCATTTTTGAATATAGAAGGAACAACAGCTGCAAGGTTTCCAGCACTTAACGACAGTGCCAATTCACCATAATCACACGCCCCAGCTACAATAATAATAATAATAATGTGAGTTCTCTCGTAGGTATTGGTGGCTATTTATAACTATAATTTGACTGGCCAATAGCATCCTTACATGTGGTGTATGAGATAATTACTAGAAGTGTTAATCATTAGGTTGAGTGAGGCTGTGTTTAATGTAATGTCAAAAGTAAATTTGCCTACCAAAACATAATATTTGTGATGTGGGTCATTGGGCTTGCTTACCAAAAGAGAACTTTGTATTATCATTTTATTATTATTATTATTATTATTTAGTAATCAAAGTAAATAATTATTATGTTAAAAAATAATCCAATCATTCATACTAAAATAATTCAAATTTTTTGCATTAAGCTAAATATGTTTTCAAAATTATTTAATTGATTTTAAGTTTTATAAATTTAATTTAATATTTTATTACGGACCCGACCCTCAGGTCCTACACTGAAACCGCCTCTGACCCGAATATCCGGGGTTGGCTCCATTCCCTTTCTCTAAAAGGTCCAAACCGGCCTCCACATCTTCTAATCAATACTCAAATTCAAATACCTCCCTTATATTAGCTAAATAAGATAAGATGAGATAACTTTCACTAGCTATATAAAGGGGAGCCATAAGCTCCCTCAGGTACGTCATTCATTCCACACACTTTATACCTCTCAGATCCATTCTGACTTGAGCGTCGGAGTGTCTTTGCAGGGTACCACCCCCTATTGCTCCAGTCCGATAATCCGGCGACCACCCCGACTCACAAGTCCGCGATCCATCTCACAACCCGTACCGGAGACACCTTGTACATTGGCGACCTCTGTGGAGAATTGCAACATCGTGGCGGCATGGCGGATAACCTCGAGGAGCAATCCCCAAGCCACCACCACAACTCGCACACACAAAGCCCAACCCCCGAACACCAGGAGACCACCCCTTCTACCCATGGGAAGATAACGAGCACAGTACATTGCCAACCAACCCTGTCCCACCAACAACCAAAAGAAGACAACTGTCCGCTCCTTGAAAACCGGGACCCCGACGGCCTGGGAGAAAAAGCAGTCCAAATAATTCAAGAAATGTGCCTCCGAGTACAAGACCTCAAGGGCCGGGTTACAACTAAGGAACGGTATCACGCGGAATACGGAAGTCACGTGACTTCCAGAACCCGATCTCACCGCGAAACCAGGAACAACAGTTCTCCTGAATGGTGACACAGCAAGAGGCACGATCGCAGCGTTTTCCGAGACCCAGAACGTCGACGTGAAGAAGACGACCGACGGCACCACCAGAAAGCCAAGCGAGCAAGAAGCGAGCACGTGATAATGGGAGCCACCCCATTCACCGAAAGAATTTTAAGAGCCAAGCTTCCAAAGGGCTCAACAAGCCCACGGACATGAAATACGACAGGACCAAAGATCCCCAGGAACACCTAACGGCCTTCGAGGCCAGGATGAACCTGGAAGGAGCCGCCAATGCGGTCCAATGCAGGACCTTTCCAGTAACTTTAGCCGGCCCCGCAATCAAGTGGTTCAATGCCCTCCCAAACAGCTCCAGAGTCAGCTTTCACGATATCTCCAGAAAGTTTATGGCTCCATTCACCACCAGAATCACCAAAGCCAAGCACCCCATCAGCTTATTCGGAATCACTCAGAGACAAGAGGAATCTATGATGAAGTATCTCGATAGGTTCAACGATGAGTGCCTCACGGTTGACGGGCTCACAGACTCGGTTGCCAGTCTTTGCTTGACCAACAGCCTCATGAACGACGACTTCCGAAAATACCTCACCACCAAGCCGGTTTAGACTATGCACGGAATTTAAATCATCACAAGGAAATACATAAATGGCGAAGAGGTGAGCCAAGTCGTGGCCGCAACAAATGACAGCACGACAACACAGCACCTCGCAATAACCCGCCGCCAAAAGAAACCCAGAAAGAACACTCCAACCGGCAAACACCAACTGACCACCCAGGGTGGGAAAGTTTTCAAGCTACACCCCCTTCCCGCTCTCATCACAGAAATCTACCACCAAATAGCAGAACGAGGCATCCTCCCGAAAGCACGACAACTCAAAGAACGGACAAGTGGCAACAAAAGCCTGTATTGGGACTATCACCGAGGATATGGGCATAAAATCCAAGACTGCTTTGATCTGACGGACGCCCTCGAACAAGCTATCCGAGATGGCAAACTCCCTGAGTTCGCCAAGATTATCTGGGAACTGAGAAGAACGGAAAGGGAAAGATCACCAGACCACGAAGGCCGTAACCCAAGGACATTACGACAAATAGGACGCGCCGGAAAAGTCAAAGTTGGCACTGAAAAAGGACCTTAAAGTCCTGGCCATAAGAAACCAAGCTCCAACACCCCCAGTGATAAACCACTATTTTATAGTTTATCTTGTGCTAAATTGAGCGGGTTTTATCAATTCTTTACTCACTTATTCATATAATTGGTATGGTTTTACAAATCCTTCCTAATTCTGTGATATAATTGAAAACATGTTTCCTGAACCTTTAAACTATCAATTTTAATTACCTTTATTACCAGTCGATGCCCGATCTGTGTGTTAAGTATTTTCAGGCTTTATAGGGCAGGAATGGCTTAGAGGATGAAAAAAAACATGCAAAAGTGGAAGGAACGTAAGAAAATGAAGTTTTGAGAAGCTGGCAGCGACGCGTACGCATGGGCGACGCATACGCATGGCTAGCGTAGAAGACAAGCGACGCGTACGCGTGCATGCGCCACGTGCAGAAATTGCAGAAAGCACTGGGAGCGAATTCTGGACCCTTTTTTGGCCCAATTCCAAGCCCGAGAACACAGAATAGAGGCTGCAGAGTGGGGAAATCACAAGAAATTCATTCATTCATTCAACATTCATACAGAGAATTTTAGGTTTTAGATGTAGTTTTCTAGGGAGAGAGGCTTTCTCCTCTCTCTAGGTTTTAGGATTTTGGGATTAGCCTTGCTTAATTTCACATTTCTATCTTAATTTAATTTAGTTTCTCTTCTACTTTTATTTATTCTAGCATTCTAGTTTATTTATTTCCGTTATTGATTACTTTATGTTGCCACTTTAGTTTATGAATTCCCATGTTAGATTGAATTTCTCATTTAATGCAATTTGAGGTATTTCATAATTATTGTTCCTTTCTTCAATGGTTATTATTGATGTTTGTAATTGGTTGTTTAGATTTAATATTCCTTGCTAGTTTTCTATGTTTTTATGTTATGCCTTCCAAGTGTTTGACAAAATGCTTGGGAGGGTTTTAAGTTAGGTTTTTATATTCTTGGCTTTGGTTGAGTAATTGGAGACTCTAGAGTTATCAAACTCCTTTGTTGATTGATAATTGAGAAGTTGCTAGTTGATTTGGATCCCTCTTAAACTAGTCTTTTCTTAGGAGTTGACTAGGACTTGGAAAATCAAATTGATTCATCTACTTGAATTTTCTTCATGGTTAGAGGTTAACTAAGTGGGAGCAATGGACAATTCTCATCACATTTGATAAGGATAACTAAGATAGGACTTCTAATTTTCATACCTTGCCAAAAATTTTCTTAATTATTAGTTTATTTTCTTATCATTTACATTCCTCATTCAACCTTTCAAAAACCCAAAAATATACCATCTCATTACCAATTATAAGTAACACACCTCCCTGCAATTCCTTGAGAGACGACCCGAGGTTTAAATACTTCGATTTAATTTTATTGGGTTTATTTTAGTGACAACCAAATTTTTGTATGAAAGGATTCTTTGTTGGTTTAGAAACTATACTAGCAACGAGAATTTATTGTGAATTCTTTACTAGCAAAAATCCGTTCATCAAATGGTGCCGTTGCCGTGGATTTGCAAACGTGTGCCTTATTATTGGTTATTGTGAATATTGTGAATAATTTTGCTTTTTCGTTTCTTTGTTAGTGTTTTTAGTTTTAGGAGTCTATCTTCATTAATTTTTATTAGTTTTTATCTCTCTTGCTACTATGAATTCTCACCCCTTTGGCTACGAGTTTGGTTCAAATCATGTTGTAGGGAATGGAAGCTACAATGAGAACATGCATCAAGGTTGAAACAATCAAAGATGGGAGGGGCCACAAGAATTTGATCAACCCTTTCAGCAACAACCTCCTCCGGTCTCATATAGGTATAACTCCAATCCTAATGCATATCAATCTAATGGATGTGGTAGTCCTTATTGTATTTGTGAACAACCACCACTATATGCCTATGAATCCCCTTCTTAACATAGTTTTGAACTACCATACTCACAAGCCCCCTACTACCAAACACCCTCATATGATCCTAGCCCTTATCCACCATATCAACCACTCTATGAGCCATACGAACCATATATAGAACCACCCCAATTCCAACCCAATTACTTCCAAGAACCACCTCCATATACACCATGTCTATATCCATCAATCCAAGAGCCTTATGATCCTACTTACGATATCCAAGCGGAACAAGAGTCAAGGGATCGTCTCAAGGAAACAATGGATCAATTTCAAGCAACGCTTCATCAATTGGAGCAAGTGGGAAGCCGGAAAGTACACGAAGCTCTCATGGCTAAAGAATCTCAACTTGAAAACAAGGAATTGAAGTGTGTTGTACAACAAGTGAAAAAGATGGAGAGTGTTGAACCACCACACCCTTATTATGATGAACCACCCTCATATCATAAACCCTTCCTCCCAAGCAATGAACCCTCACATCCACCCCAATCTCCAATGAATGACACTCTAAGTGTTCTTCTTCAAGGCCAAAGAGAGATGCAAAGGACGACACAAGAGTTCATGGCTACCTTGACTGAGGTAGTAGGTAATTTAGCCTCTCTCCACGTCAACACTCAAAGTACTCCCATGGCTACATGTGGAAAATCAATAGAAGAGCGTAGCATGAAGGAGACACTAGAAACTTCGGTGGACAATGAGAAACGTGACTTTGTATTGGAACAAGTGGAGAAAGTCGTAATAGTTGAAGAGGAAGAAGTGGTTGAAGACTTAGGAGATGCTGAACCTCCATGGGAATTTTGAGCTATAGAGTATTCCTCCAAGAAGATTGAAATTGATGTCAAGAAGGCCAGTGCACAACCTCCATGGCATATTCCGTATGAAGACTTGGATGGGATAGATCAAGAAGCAAGTTCCCTTGGTGATGAGGATCATGAATCAAGTCCTCCTAGTAATGAATCTACATCCACAAATGAACTCCTTGAATATGAAGACTCTTCTCTGATTGAGTCTGAGAATGATGTGGAAGTGGAAGTCCTTCGCAAGGGTTGGACGGGAGTTGAGTACACTTTGTCAAGAACATTGGAGATTTCTCTACCTAGGTGGCCATCTACTCCTTCATTTGAGTGGATAAGACTTATCTCTATTCGCTTTACTGTCCTACTTGAATATGGTATTCCTGAAACGGATGGCTAACTTAGGAAGTTTTGTGGCATTAAGCGCAAGAGAATGATATTTAGTGGTTGGAGTTGCAAATCAAGGCTCATCAAGGTCGATACTTCAAGAGCTAGATGCAAGGGTGGAACTAGTGAACATTTGGTTAGATCTACAAGAAGAGTTTGGTATTTCATAGAGAATTCAGACTGTCCGTCACCCGATTGGAACAATGGTGATCCACTTCAAGACGGGTACAGGTACAAGATTTGGGATCCGGGCATACAAGAGGATCAATTTTGGGAGCTCATAGCTTGTGAAAAACTCCATCAAAGTTTGGGGAATTTACTTGGAACAGATAGAGCTTATTGGAAGTCCAAGCGTTGGTGGCAATTTCAAGATGAGTTCAAGCACAAGCCACCATGACACATGGCTCACCAAATGTCCAACTTAAGGACTTTAACTAAAAGTGCTAGATGGGAGACAACCCACTATGGTATGATCGTCCCTTTTCATTTCTAGTTTTATTTTATATTGTTTTTCACAATATTCCTTCATAAGTCCTGCATAATCATTCTGCATTCTGCATAAAAAAAAAAGAGAGTCAACCCACGCGTACGCGACGCGTGGGCGTCGATGCATAATCTGGCTCCCCCATCCAATGAACAGAAAGTTGTGATGGAATCGTGCGGCTGGTGTGCTAGAGGCACAATTCGAGCCACGCGTACACGTCGGTTATGCGTACGCGTCAATTTCATTTCTCGCACACCACGCGTGGGTGTGCGCGACGCGCATGCATCGCATGTAAATCTTGCCCCATTCAATCTGAACAGAGAGTTGCGCGAAAACGATGCTGGAATTGTGCGTTTAGCACAATTTCGGTCGACGCGTACGCGTGCTTCACGCGTACGCGTCATCTTAAGCTCCTTTCACGCGTTCACGTCTATGACACTTACGCATCGAGGCACATTCCACTTTTCCAGGCTCAAGCGTGATCCATGCGTACGCGTGGATTTGATTTCATTAACCCCTTACGCAAGAACCCTAACTCATTCACGTCGCCCAATTCCTTCTCCCTCAACGTTCCAATTTCTCCTCTTT
>NC_029786.2:84431245-84453747 GCF_000816755.2 Arachis ipaensis
GAGCCGCCGCCTCCCTCCCTTCTTTCTTCTTCTTCTTCTCCTTCTTCTCTATCCCTTCTCCTCCTTCCCGCCGACCCCAAGCACCACCGCGGACAGCCACTACGCCGCTGTGCCACCACCATCTCTGGGCGTCACTCCCCTTTTCCCTTCCTTCCCAATTCTGTCACAGAACCTCCCAGGTTTCCCCTGCTTCCATCTCTGCATTTCAAATTCTCCTCTGTTCAATTAAGTTAGTTTGCTTAATTTGAATTTTGTTAGAATTAGGATAGTTAGAGATGCATGTTCCTAGTTGATTTTAGGTGGTTGGGTAGTTAGGATGTGGTTAGTGGATTTAGGTCTGATAATTGTTCTGTTCTTGCTGTCTGAAATGGTTAATTCTTCTCTGTTTGTGCTGATGATGTGACCCTGTGCTAAATTAATTTGCTTGATGCTGTTAATTAGGTTTACATTGTTATTGATGCTATGTTAATGTTTCATTGATTCACTTTTGTGCTAAACTAGTTTATTGATGCTGCTGAGTATTATCTGAAATTGATGCGTTCTCATCTGAGTTGAATTAGTTCCTTGCTATTGGATTCTTGTTGTATGATTTTGATGGATTTCGGATCTGAGTTGCTATTGCTGTTGAATTTTTGTTGCAATCTGATCTTCATTGTTGATTCAGTGGAGCTTAATTCTTTGAATCCATAATCCTTATTAACAATTGATTGCTGAATTTAATGACGGAAGGCTGATTGCATAGCTTCTTTTTGAGCAATTTTTACTGAATTAATGCCATGGTTCAGCCATTATTTTGTTCATTGACCAAAGACAGCATGCTGCATGTGCTTAATCGGTTATGGAATATTTGCTTATTGCTGTCTTATTGGCTCATTTGCTTATTCCTTGTGAATATATGGTTGTGTTGCTTTTAATTGTTAATGAATTCATAGGAAATCCAAATTGTTTGATTGACTTTGGGATATAGACAGCTATTTTGTTTTGCTTGAATTGTTATATGGTTCTGTTTTACCTGACAAATATTGAACTTCATATGAGTTTGACTTGTTGCTTTGCTGCTGTTTATTTACTCTGGGAACGCTCACATTACTACCGGAATGCTGCCCAAATTTTTCTGAAAACTGTTTTACTCAACTTCCACTCATGAATTGACTTTAGTACTTTTGAATTGTGATTTATTTGGTTTAAACCAAAGCGAATTCATGAGAGGATGGGTTTGCATTTCCACCCCCTTTTTGGTTCCTTTTCTACTTGAAATGCATTATTAATGATTTTATTCTTCTTGATGCTTCTTTCATTACATGTTTTATCATCAATGAATTGCATTGTATGCTTGAATGTGAGCTTGCTTGTTCTTCAATCTTTTGAACTTCTTTTAGTTAGGAACTACATTACCATGCCACTACTTCTAACAAACTTTTCTAACTCTTTACTTCCCTGACTTTCTAACTTTTCTTTTAGTTTTAAACTAACTCTTTTAGGTTCCTTTTAAGGCATGATAATTGTTGTTGCTTAACAAACAAGCTTCTCACTATTATTGTAGGAATTCTTGGTTTTGGTTCTGATTGTTTTCTGCATTATGTTTTCTTGCATTCCAAGAGTTCATTTCTTTAAGTCAACTCATGAGTGTGCCTCAATCTCCCATTGTTTTTGGCTTCCTGTCGCTTGCTTCTTACCTGCTTTTCTTTCTTTTGCTTTCATTTGATAATCTGTATCCTAAAAATTCTGTTTTACAAGATGTCTGACAGGAAAGAAAAAGGCAAGGCTATGGCCAGCACCGGTAAGTGGAAAAGATGACAGTCATCCGTTACTCTATTGGATGTTCTATCGGATGAATCTTGGCGTGAGAAGAACTTTACTGATCAAGAAAAAGTCGATCAAATTGTGCCTGCTACGGACCAAGTTAAATTTCCAAATCTTTACTGTGAACTCAAGTTTCTGGTCTTTGCGGAAAAATGGCATCTCTATTTGGAAAAGACGCTCAAAATACCAACTAAATTAAAGAAGTACACTGAAGATCAGATCAAATAGAGAGGTTGAGTGTTTCTGGAGAGAGATCTGACAGAGGTAAACGCATCATGAGTCCGTGAGTTCTATTGTAACTATTATAAGACGACCCTTGATGTAGTGCAGCTCAAGGGAAAGCAGATTTTAGTCACTGTGGAGGCGATAGAGGATATCCTCCGCCTCCAGCCTAAACCAAATAATACAGATGGTTATCAAAAGGCCGATGAGTCTATTAGATTCATGAGTTTTGATTGGGATGCTGTCAGGCGTACCATAGCCATTGATTCTGATGTTCCATGGGCTATGGGAAAGTCAAAGTTAACTCCACGGGGTATAAAGATTATCTATCTCAATGACGAGGCTAGGTTGTGGCAACAGATACTGAGTAATTATGTTATGCCTAGTACTCACGAGTTAGAAGTGCCAGCTACCATGATCATCCTTATTTGGTGCGTTATGGAAGGAAAGGAACTATACCTTCCACGGTTCATCAGAAAGTACATGGCTAGAGTTCATGTTCAAGGCACCCTGCCATTTCCTTATCTGATCACCCAGATGGCTCGCCGAGCTGAGATGCCTTGGAAGCTAGAGGATGAGAGACCACCGCTTGCCGACTGCAAGAAGGTTATTCTGCACGGCAAGCGGTTCGGACCTCTAGGCCATAAACTACCTGCTATTACCACCTCTACTGATGCAGCCACATCCTCGGCAGCACCTTCAGCACCTGCAGCACCACCTACTTCCACAGCACCATCATCTGCTTCTCAGCCAGTCTACCATCTTGTGCACCGCCTCTTTGAGCGTCTTGATCAGATGGAACGCCACAATCAGTGGTGTTATGAGCAGTTGGAGCGTCGCAACAAGTTCACATCTGAAGCTGATTGTGACTACTGGCCGTACCGACATCCCCTCTGAGCCTAACACACCCTCGGAGCACTCTGAGGAGGAGGAGGATGCACAGGAGGAGGACCAGCAGCAGGCACAGCATGAGAAGACTCAGCCGGAGCAGCCTGCAGAGCCTCAGGCACCTGCACAGCTACCGCCGACAGAGCCAGCAGCCCACCCTTCAGTAGGCGATGACCCTTCACACCCGGCTTGACTAGAGCATCGAGGACGATGCTATGATATAAGTGTGGGGAGGTCGCCGTCTCCGGCGGATTTAATTTTGGTAAACCATTTTAGACCTTTTATCCTATTTTGCTTTATTTTGTATTTTGTTTTATTTTATTTTATTTTTCTTTTAGTACTTGCACATTTCTATTATTGTACTCTTGTTTATTTTTATTTTGTTGTATTTTTCACTTTGGGCTTGTATATATCTTAGATATTTAGCTTGAATTGCACTTTTAGTCTATTAGTTGTGATATGAAAAAATGTGGATTATTGAGTTTAGTTACCCTTTTGGCATATGAGAAATTGATTTTATTAAAAATAGAGAGTAAACTAAATGCTTTTAGCTTTTCATAATCACATCATCTCATTTAGTGTATATATATAATAATAAATGTTGGTCAATTGATAAAATTTTCAAGGAATGTATCTTTTTCTTAGAACAGGCAATTAAAAATTCACATTGATTTGAGTTAAAACCTTTCATAACTTACATGATACATATATGGTTGGCATATGGTCTTGAGCTAAGAACACACAACCCGTGAGTTTTTGAGCTTAATTGCATGGTTGCATTATTCAACCATAATATTTTATTCTTGTGTATTTTTCTCTCTATGATTGCAAACTTTGCTTTGTTCCATTCTATATGTCCATTATTTAGTGTATGTTCATGCTTATATGTGATTGAGGCCATCATTTGATATTAGCTCACTTATTCCAAATAGCCTACCATTCCATTTACCTTTGTTTGCCATATTGAGCCTTCTTAACCCCCTTTTTGTTCTTTATATTACCACATTACTAGCCTTAAGTGGAAAAACAATTAATTACCCTATTTGAATCTTTGATTAGCTTAAGATAGAGATTGTGTGTCAACTAAGTGTGGGAAAATGTGAGACCTATGATTAATGAGAATGTGTTTTTGCTTATATTGACAAATATTGGAAATTTGGGTGCCTACTCATGTGAAATTAGAGAAACATGTGCATTGTTAATAATAAAAAAAAACTTTATTATTACAATAAACATAAATAAATGAATAAATAAATAAATAGGGGACAAAATTATCCCAATATTAAGTTTAATAAAAAGATCAATGCATATGTGATGAAATTAAAAAAATTGATACATGAGTGTATGTAAATATGTAAAGGTGAGATTTTGGGTAACTAAGCTTAATTTTAAAATTGTATAGAGTATGTGTGTATGTTAGGTGAGAACTTAGGTTAGTCAAAGGTTCATATGATAGCTCACTTGGCCATATACCCTCACCCTTACCTTAGCCTCACTACAACCTTGAAAAATCCTCATGATATTTGCATTTGTACACTTGATAATTGTTGATTGGTTAGATGAAGAACAAAGTTTTAGAAAGCATGACTAGAGAAGAGTTGAGTTATTTAACCCCAAACACTTGAGTGATTAGAGTGCACATACAAATCCAGTGAGGGTTCAATTGCTCATATCCATATGTCCATACTTGATCATTGCTTGTCTTGCAAGTTTGTGAACTCCTTCGATTAACTCAACTCAATTGTAAATGTGTTTTGATATGATTGATTTAGCCTTTAATTGTGCATATATGATTTCTTGGAGACTTGACTCAATTTGACCACATGTATGCTTATATATATAGATAGATAGTAATTAGAATAGCATGATGCATGTAGGTAGCTCACATCTAAATAGGTTGCATTGCATAAGTTCCACCATTCTGCCTTCACACTTTTGGTTCTCTTGAGCTTAGCATGAGGACATGCTAATGTTTAAGCGTGAGGAGATTGATAAACCACTATTTTATGATTTATCTTATGCTAAATTGAGCGGATTTTATCAATTCTTTGCTCACTTATTCATATAATTGGCATGGTTTTACAAATCCTTCCTAATTCTGTGATATAATTGAAAACATGTTTCCTGAACCTTTAAACTGTCAATTTTAATTACCCTTTATTACCATTCGATACAGTGATCTATGTGTTAAGTATTTTCAGACTTTATAGGCCAGGAATGGCTTAGAGGATGGAAAGGAAACATGCAAAAGTGGAAGGAACGTAAGAAAATGAAGTTTTGAGAAGCTGGCAGCGATGCGTACGCATGACTGACGCGTACGCGTGACAAGGAATTTTGCCAAGCGACACGTATGCGTGACTTACACGTACGCGTGACATGCGCCACGTGTAGAAATTGCAGAAAGCGCTGGGAGCGAATTCTGGACCCCTTTTTGGCCCAATTCCAAGCCCGAGAACACAGAATAGAGGCTGCAGAGTGGGGAATCACAGGAAATTCATTCATTCATTTAACATTCATACAGAGAATTTTAGATTTTAGATGTAGTTTTCTAGGGTCCTCTCTCTAGGTTTTAGGATTTTAGGATTAGCCTTGCTTAATTTCATATTTCTATCTTAGTTTAATTTAGTTTCTCTTATACTCTTATTTATTCTAGTATTCTAGTTTATTTATTTTCTTTATTGATTACTTTATGTTGCCACTTTAGTTTATGAATTCCCATGTTAGATTGAATTTCTCATTTAATGCAATTTGAGGTATTTCATAATTATTGTTCCTTTCTTCAATGGTTATTATTGATGTTTGTAATTGGTTGTTTAGATTTAATATTCCTTGCTAGTTTTCTATGTTTTTATGTTATGCCTTCCAAGTGTTTGACAAAATTCTTGGGAGGGTTTTAAGTTAGGTTTTTATATTCTTGGCTTTGGTTGAGTAATTAGAGACTCTAGAGTTATCAAATTCCTTTGTTGATTGATAATTGAGAAGTTGCTAGTTGATTTGGATCCCTCTTAAGTTAGTCTTTCCTTAGGAGTTGACTAGGACTTGAGAAATCAAATTGATTCATCCACTTGACTTTTCTTCATGGTTAGAGGTTAACTAAGTGGGAGCAATGGACAATTCTCATCACATTTGATAAGGATAACTAAGATAGGACTTCTAATTTTCATACCTTGCCAAGAGTTTTCTTAATTATTATTTTAGTTTCTTATCATTTACATTCCTCGTTCAACCTTTCAAAAACCCAAAAATATAACATCTCATAACCAATTATAAGTAACACACCTCCCTGCAATTCCTTGAGAGACGACTCGAGGTTTAAATACTTCGGTTTAATTTTATTGGATTTGTTTTAGTGACAACAAAATTTTTGTATGAAAGAATTCTTTGTTGGTTTAGAAACTATACTAGCAACGAGAATTTATTGTAAATTATTTACTAGTAAAAATCCGTTCATCACCCAGCCATAGAGGCAATACATTCTCCCCCAATGACTGCCAACACGGCACCTCGGCGGGAGATGCCCCATTTGTAATCTCTGCCAGAGTCGGGACCAGACTCGTAAAGAGAATACTGGTTGACACCAGAGTAGACTCCAACATCCTTTTCAGAGGATCCTTCGAAAAGCTGGGCCTCCAAATCGAAAATTTGCAAACCCACCGCAACAGAGTAACTGGACTCGGTGACAACTTCTTAAAATCGGACGGATCCATAGTGTTACAACTAACTATCGGAACCGGGAGCCAAAGGAAGACCATCCTCTCCGAGTTCGTAGTCCTCAAAGACTCCACTGCCTACAATATCATCCTTGGAAGGAAAACGATGAACAACCTTTCTGTCGTCATTTTCACCAAATTCCTCCTCATGAAGTTCCAAGCCAATAACGGCACCATCAAAACAATTCACGGGGACCGAAAATTCGGGGTAGAATGTGACAACACAAGCCTAGCCTTCCGTAACAGATCCTATGATGCGGCCGGCATCTTCTTTGCTAACCTCGTTGCACACCAAGACGGTCAACCTCGACCAGAACTGGAAGGAGACATGGAGAAATTACAAATAGGGCAAGCTAAGGAAGAATACACGTTCATCAACAAGAACCTACCCTATGACGTGAAAGGGTACCTAATCGAACTCCTAAAACAGAATAGGGACCTGTTCGCGTTTACTCCAGTAGACATGCTAGGCATAGACCCCAATCTAATGTCCCATTATTTGGCCGTGGATCCAAAGACTAAGCCCATGACCCAAAGAAGAAGTAAAATGGCACCAGATTGGGCAACCAAAGTTAAGAAACAAGTCAAAGTCCTATTCGAAGCAAGCTTCATCTAAGAGTTACCCTATGCGACTTGGCTAGCCAACGTCGTATTAGTCAAGAAAGCAAACGGCAAGTGGCGAATGTACGTCGATTACACGGACTTGAACAAAGCTTGTCCCAAAGACGTCTTTCCCCTTCCGAACATCGACGGACTCGTCAACGCCGCGTCAGGACATCAATACCTTAGCTTTATGGACGCCTACTCAGGGTATAATCAAATACCCATGCATCGGCCCGACGAGGACAAGACAACCTTCATAACTCCTGACGGCACGTAATACTACACAGTCATGCCATTCGAACTAAAAAATGCAGGAGTTACCTACCAATGGCTCGTCACTAAGATCTTCCAAGACCTCTTCGGAACTAAGTTGGAGGTCTACATCGATGACATGCTCGCCAAAACCCAAATCGGCAAAGAGCTCATTGGTGACCTCAAACTCGTGCTGAATACCTTAAGGAAGCATTGAATGCACCACAGTCCGACAAAGTGTGCATTCGGAATGGAAGCTGTAAAATTCCTGGGTTTCATGGTCACCCAACAGGGATTCGAAGCAAATCCTGAAAAGTGCAAAGCCATCCTTAAGATGAGCAGCCCGGCAAAACCTCAAGGACATCCAAAGGCTAATCAGCCGATTGGCTGTCCTCTCACGATTCCTCAGAGCCTTGGCCCAAAAGGCCATCCCTTTCTTCAAACTCATGAAAAAGGGCATCAATTTTAAGTGGGAAGCTGACTGCGAAGAAGCCTTCCAACACTTCAAAAAATTATTGGCAGAACCCTCCATACTCTCCAAACCCAAAACGGGGGAAACACTGTACCTCTACCTATCTATAACAGAAGAGACACTAGCCGCGACACTCGTCCGAGAAGACGAGCATAAAGTACAAAGGCCCATATACTTCATAAGCAAGGTCCTCTAAAGCACGGAGATGCGTTATTCCCGACTCAAAAAACTCGCCTTTGCGGTACTCACGGCCTCACGATGCCTCCAAAAATTCTTCCAGGCCCACCCCATCACGGTCCAGACCGACCAGGCAATCAAGCAAGTATTTCAATAGCCGGACCTGGCAGGAAGGATGCTCGCATGGTCCGTCGAACTATCACAATACCAGATCGGATTCGAGTCCTGAAATGCCACGGCTTATCCAATACCATTTCGGGAGGAGCAGGAGTAATACTAGAAAATAAGAACGGAATCGTTATTGAGCAATCTATTCGATACGAATTCTCGATATCCAATAATCAAGCCGAATACGAGGCTCTCCTGGCCGAATTGACTTTAGCAGAGGAGGTCGGTGTGATAGCACTAGAAATCTGCAGCGACTCCCAGGTAGTCAGCTCCCAAATTAATGGAGATTACTAAACACGGGACCCCTCTTACAATAATACCTAGTTAAAGTAAGAGAACTGATGGCCGACTTCGAGCAACTAACCGTCCAACACCTTCCAAGAGAACGGAACACAAAGGCAGCCTTACTCTCAAAACTAGCAAGCACCAAGCCAAGACAGGGAAATCGGTCACTGATCCAAGAGGTCATCAAAACACCATCCATCTCAGTCATGGCTGAAGTCGACCTCCAATCTCGAGCCAAAATTTGTGAACCTCCCCAATCCTTCAATACCTTAGGCACAAAACATTACCCGAGGACCACAAGGAAGAAAAGCGCCTGAAACGGGAAGCCGCGAACTACACCACAATAACGGACAGCTTTACAAACGCAGACTGTGAGCCCCTCCTCAAGTGCATAGAACCCGGCGACATGGATTACATACTTCGTGAAATTCATGAAGGATGTTGTGGCCACCATGTAAGAGGGAAGACCCAAGCCCAAAAAGTTATCGGAGTAGGTCACTTCTGGCCGTCCATCATAAAGTACTCCCTCCAACTAGTCAAAAGTTGTGGTAAGTGCCAAATCTACTCCGATTTCCACCAAGCCGCCCCACATCAGCTCAGCACCATAACGGCAGATCAGCCCTTCGAAACTTAGGGGATCAACCTCATCAGCCCCTTCCCCACGGCTCCCGCATAGCTCTGATACCTCGTCGTCGCCATTGACTACTACACTAAGTGGATCGAAGCTGAATCCTTGGCCTCCATCACAGCCACCCAATGTCAGAAGTTCTTTTGGAGACACGTCATGACCCGATTTAGGATCCCTGAGGTTGTAATCTTGGACAACAAAACCCAATTTACGGACAAGCGATTCAGAGAATTCCTAGAAGGACTCCATATCTCTCACCGATTCAGTTCAGTGGAGCACCCACAGACAAACGGGCAAGTCAAATCGGCCAATAAAATAATAGTAAAAGGCCTCAAGAAATGGCTCGACGAATCCAAAGGACTCTGGGTCGATGAACTCGGTTCAGTAATCTGGTCATACCGAATCTCCTCCAAACCTCAACCAGAAAAATCCCCTTTCGGCTAACTTAGGCCTAGAGGTCGTTATCCCAGTAGAGGTCAGAGACCCTAGCCCGTGAAGAACCATCGGAGGAAACAATGAAGAAGCAGAGCGGGACCTCACAGACAAGGTCAGAAACATAGCCCACCTACAAGAGCTATCCTTAATATAGAGAATAAGCCAGGTACAATCGCGGGCTGATCCGATGGGACTTTGATGGGAAAATTTGTGGAAAAACGAATTTTCAAAACACCCAAAACTCACCGGCAAGTATACCGGGTCGCATCAAGTAGTAAAACTCACGTGAGTGAGGTCGATCCCACAGGGATTGATGGATCAAGCAACTTTAGTGGGTGATTAGTTTAGTCAAGCTAACATTGAAGTGAATTGTGTGAAATTATAGCCAACAGAAAGTAAATGACAATGAATTTAAAGTTGCAGAATGTAAATTGGCAAGTAACTTAAAGAGCAAGAAATGTAAATTGCAAGAATCTTAAATTGCAAGAAAAGTAAATTGCATCAAATGTAAGAGGGATTGGGTGCAGGGGATTTAAATGAAAGAAATAAGCAGCACTTAGAACAATTGCCGAAGAATTAAATTGCATGAAAAGTAAAAGAAATTGGGTGCTGGAAATTAAAACAGAACTGAAAAATAAGAAGTGCCGTAAACTTAAGAACTCTCAGGTTAAGAAATTCAGAAACAGATTGATTCAATACCAAAACGGAAATGTAGAAGTGCAGGAGAATTAAAACAGAATTTAAATTTAGCTCGATTGTGAAATCTAAAGGAGAAATTCAAGATCTCAGGAAATCAATGAGACTAGAAAACAAGTCTAGATCTCAATTCCTTCCTTGATCCAACAGTAAAGTTGCAGAGAATTAAAAGAAAGATTGCGAAAGAAGTAAAGAGAAGTTGCAGATAGAGAATGAAAACAGAATTCCTTCCACTCTCAATCCAAGATTTTAAAACAAAAATGAAAATTAAAGAGAGAGTTCTCCAATCTTACTACTCTCTAGTGGAGCTAGCCTTCAATGCTCTCTATCAAAGCCAACCTCCTTTCTAAAATGAGAATGATGCCTTATATAGGCTTTTTACAAAATGAAAATGAAAATGAAAGTGAAATTAAAGACAAATTACAATTAAATGAAATTCCTATTTTATCTATCTCTTGTGCCTTTGAGTGATGATAATGGGCTTTGTGTGCTTTGGATTTGGGTTGAAGATGGCCTTTGTTGATTGTTCTTGGTCTTGAGAAGAAACCCACTTGTGAACCGGGCCATGAACTATTAAAGCTTGAGTCAAAGTTTGAGGCAAACTTTGACTCAAACTTATTCACCAAACCCATCATGCATATGGCCATTTTGTTGTCATCCACGTTTGAGCCAAAGTTTGAGGTCAAACTTTGAGCCAAACGTGGATCCCTCTTGTTGCATATCAAGCCTTGGGGTGCTACTTTGTCCTCTTATCAATATTGCCAATTTTGTTCCCACTATAGACTATGATATATGGTTGGAAAGCTCTGAATGTCAGCTTTCTAACCCAATTAGAATCACCTCAATTGGACATCTACAACTCAAGTTATGCTCCTTTGAAGAGGACAGGGTCGCTGGCTTTGGTGTGCAACGTTTGAGGTAAAGTTTGCCTCAAACGTGGTCGAAAATGCCAGTTCTGGAGGCTCAAACGCATTGTCCACCCCATACTATTATATATTGTTGGAAAGCCCTGAATGTCTACTTTTTAATGCCGTTGGAAGCGCATCAGTTGGAGCTCTACAGCTCGAGTTATACTCCGTCGAAGGTGCAGAGGTCAGTTGGCCTCACTGCAGGTTGCCACCATGTTCGTTTATGCACATTGCGGGGCAGTTTTCTCCCTCAATTTTAGTGTCCACCATGCAGTGCCATATATTCTTGGAAAGCTCTCAATTCTTACTTTCCATTGCTTTTTGAATCACCTCATTTGGAGCTCTGTAGCTCAAGTTATTCTTGTTGGAAGTATACCCCTTCAGGCTGTTGTGGCGCCAACGTTTGCCTAAAAGCTTGAGGTCAAACGTTGGCACAAGCTTTTGCTCTTCTCCAGGGTGTGTTTGTTGTGGCGCCAACGTTTGCCTAAAATCTTGAGGTCAAACGTTGGTGCAAGCTTTTGCTCCATCCAGGGTGAATTCAACTCAACCAAAAGTTTGAGCTAAAGTTTGAGGCAAGCTTTTGCTCAAGCTTTTTGTTCTCTCTTGCTCCTTGCCATTTCTTCTTTCTTCAACCTTCTTCAAAGCTCTTTTCACCTATCTCAATCAACCAAGCACATCAAAGCTATGCTCAAAATCATGAGATTGTTATTCTTTCATAATATATAACAATTATAGCACAAAATCTCATGAAAGGGAAGGATTCAGCTAGTGTCCCTTGTCTTGGCCTTTCCTCATCAAGCTTCCTTTTGCAAATGGCTTGATTAATCTTGCTTGCTGGATTAGGGACCGAATTGGTGTTCTTGCTAGTTGCCTTCACTTCTTTGGATTCAAGACTTGGTTGCTGTGTGATTATTGGAGTTTTGTATCCATCCAGAGCCTTTTGAATTGGTGGTTCCATGTACTTCTCTGCTTCACTTGAGTTTGAAATTCTTTGGTTGTCTTTCTCACTTTCTTGCTCTTCCACTTCCTCCCTTTCACTCAACATTTGACTTAATAGCTTTTTCATTGAGGAGGTTTGTTGATCTTTCCAACATTTCTTCATCTTCTCTTCATATTTTTTAATCACAGATTCAATTGTTGAGAGTTTTTGGGTCAGGGACGTTTGTGAGAGTTGTGAGTCTTCATGTTCTCTTGTCATCTCAAGTGCAGTTTCATTTTCAACCACCTCATTCTTTATTGAAAGTTCACTTGATGCAGTAGCCTCCTCATCTTGCTCTTCCACTTTATCCTTCACATCCATCAATTGGTCTTCATCCTTACTGTTTGATGGTTCTAAGTTTCCCTTTATTTGTTCTAAGGGCCCATTCATCTTCTTGAAGACGATTTCTTTCTAGGATGGGGATTTTGTGTATCTTTCCACTAGTTTTCTATGTATTTCAATGGCTTGAAGGTAATCCTCATCTGTTGGTTCAAGAGATGAAGGTTGAGAATAATTTTGGTGACATGGATGTATTGTGGTGAAGTTGTGTTGAGGGGTGTGGAATGAGTTGTGTGATTGATGGGATGACTTGTATGGATTTTGGGGGAAACTTTGTGTTGAGGCATAATCAAGTGATGAAAATCTTTCAAATGAGAAACTGGGACGTGAGGGTGGATGCTCTTCCATTCTTTGGTGATGCTTCCATCCACCATAAGGATAATTATATGAATCATTTTGTGGTGGTGGTTGGTATCCCATATGATTTTCTTGCTCATCTTGTGTCTCTGAAGCAAATCTCCATGAATTGGAGTGCTCAGAATGTGTATTCTCTTGGTGATATTCCCAGCCACCATTAGAGATTGGTGATGGTGGATAATATCCCATAAAATTTGTTTGATCATAAGATGAGTTGAACTACATTTGAATTTTGTAAAACACAACACCAAGGAAAATTGAAATTCATATCTCAGAGATGAATTTCTTAGTGAGGCAATAACTCAAACACCTTGGTTTCAACTTAGAACAGAGAACAAAAATAAAGAAAATGCTTGATCTAGACTTCTCACCCACTTAATCATTGTTGATCTAAATCAATCCCCGGCAACGGCGCTAAAAACTTGATGGGGAAATTTGTGGAAAAACGAATTTTCAAAACACCCAAAACTCACCAGCAAGTATACCGGGTTGCATCAAGTAGTAAAACTCACGTGAGTGAGGTCGATCCCACAGGGATTGATGGATCAAGCAACTTTAGTGGGTGATTAGTTTAGTCAAGCTAACATTGAAGTGAATTGTGTGAAATTATAGCCAACAGAAAGTAAATGACAATGAATTTAAAGTTGCAGAATGTAAATTGGCAAGTAACTTAAAGAGCAAGAAATGTAAATTGCAAGAATCTTAAATTGCAAGAAAAGTAAATTGCATCAAATGTAAGAGGGATTGGGTGCAGGGGATTTAAATGAAAGCAATAAGCAGCACTTAGAACAATTGCCGAAGAGTTAAATTGCATGAAAAGTAAAAGGAATTGGGTGCTGGAAATTAAAACAGAACTGAAAAATAAGAAGTGCCGTAAACTTAAGAACTCTCAGGTTAAGAAATTCAGAAACAGATTGATTCAATACCAAAACGGAAATGTAGAAGTGCATGAGAATTAAAACAGAATTTAAATTTAGCTCGATTGTGAAATCTAAAGGAGAAATTCAAGATCTCAGGAAATCAATGAGACTAGAAAACAAGTCTAGATCTCAATTCCTTCCTTGATCCAACAGTAAAGTTGCAGAGAATTAAAAGAAAGATTGCGAAAGAAGTAAAGAGAAGTTGCAGATAGAGAATGAAAACAGAATTCCTTCCACTCTCAATCCAAGATTTTAAAACAAAAATGAAAATTAAAGAGAGAGTTCTCCAATCCTACTACTCTCTAGTGGAGCTAGCCTTCAATGCTCTCTATCAAAGCCAACCTCCTTTCTAAAATGAGAATGATGCCTTATATAGGCTTTTTACAAAATGAAAATGAAAATGAAAGTGAAATTAAAGACAAATTACAATTAAATGAAATTTCTATTTTATCTATCTCTTGTGCCTTTGAGTGATGATAATGGGCTTTGCGTGCTTTGGATTTGGGTTGAAGATGGCCTTTGTTGATTGTTCTTGGTCTTGAGAAGAAACCCACTTGTGAACCGGGCCATGAACTATTAAAGCTTGAGTCAAAGTTTGAGGCAAAATTTGACTCAAACGTATTCACCAAACTCATCATGCAGATGGCCATTTTGCTGTCATCCACGTTTGAGCCAAAGTTTGAGGTCAAACTTTGAGCCAAACGTGGATCCCTCTTGTTGCATATCAAGCCTTGGGGTGCTACTTTGTCCTCTTGTCAACGTTGCCAATTTTATGCCCACTATATACTATTATATATGGTTGGAAAGCTCTGAATGTCAGCTTTCTAACCCAATTGGAATCACTTCAATTGGACATCTACAACTCAAGTTATGCTCCTTTGAAGAGGACAGGGTCGCTGACTTTGGTGTGCAACGTTTGAGGTAAAGTTTGCCTCAAACGTGGTCGAAAACGCCAGTTCTGGAGGCTCAAATGCATTATCCACCCCATACTATTATATATTATTGGAAAGCCCTAAATGTCTACTTTCCAATGCCATTGTAAGCGCATCATTTGGAGCTCTACAGCTCGAGTTATACTCCGTCGAAGGTGCAGAGGTCAGTTGGCCTCACTGCAGGTTGCCACCATGTTCGTTTATGCATATTGTGGGGCAGTTTTCTCCCTCAATTTTAGTGTTCACCATGCAGTGCCATATATGCTTGGAAAGCTCTCAATTCCTACTTTCTATTTCTTTTTGAATCACCTCATTTGGAGCTCTGTAGCTCAAGTTATTCTTGTTGGAAGTATACCCCTTCAGGCTGTTGTGGCGCCAACGTTTGCCTAAAAGCTTGAGGTCAAACGTTGGCACAAGCTTTTGCTCTTCTCCAGGGTGTGTTTGTTGTGGCACCAACGTTTGCCTAAAAGCTTGAGGTCAAACATCGGCGCAAGCTTTTGCTCCATCCAGGGTGAATTCAACTCAACCAAAAGTTTGAGCTAAAGTTTGAGGCAAGCTTTTGCTCAAGCTTTTTGTTCTCTCTTGCTCCTTGTCATTTCTTCTTTCTTCAACCTTCTTCAAAGCTCTTTTCACCTATCTCAATCAACCAAGCACATCAAAGCTATGCTCAAAATCATGAGATTGTTATTCTTTCATAATATATAACAATTATAGCACAAAATCTCATGAAAATGCATTAATTTATCCATGGTTGATTGAATCAAAGGAAACATGAAATTCTACCCAATTGGCTTACTTATGGCTCAAGAAAGTGCATAAAACCTAAAAAAAACAAAGAAAAAGCATAGAAAAATATGACATAATGACATGTCATCAGACTTCGAACCTGATGACCTCATCTTACGACGGAATAACATCGGTTCCCCCACTTCCGGGGAAGGAAAACTCACTCCCAACTGGGAGGGCCCCTACCGGATAAAAACAGTGATCGGAAAAGGAGCCTACAAGCTCGAATGACTTGATGGAACCGAAATACCGAGAACCTGGAATGCCACCAATCTACGGCTCTACTTCACATAGGAACATCGATCTCAGGCCGAAAAACATCGTATTTTAATTTTTTTTCTTGTTTTTTCTTCTATTTTTTGTTAATTTTCTGCATTTGTCATTATCTAGTACTCTTTCCTACCCATTCCGAGAGGTTTTAACGAGGCCCAACATCTTAATAAAAAGTTCATTTTCCTTTTTTTTCCTCTTCATAAATACTGCCTTGACCGACGTCACAAACTACGCACAACTACTCCGGAGACTGATCACTCCCGAGGCCAAACAAACACGGATATCCACAAAAAATACTAAAACGACCCACAAGGGCCCATTACAAACAGTCCACTAAAAAGACCCCAAGTCACTAAAATGGCTTAAAACAGCCCAAATGGCCCCGTCAAAACACACAGTCACGAAAAACGGCTTAAGAGAAAAACGGCTCAGATGGCCCCATCACAAGTTAACAAGTCATACAAGCAACTTCAAGCAAAAATGAGCATAAAAGGGCCCCCCATCGCAGGAAAAATCACAAATCATAAAAATGGCTGCAAAATAAAAAGGCCTAAAACGGTCCCATCATTATAAAAATTCAAAACCAAAAGCGGCACCACTATAGCAAAACAAAGACATACAAGCACAAGTATTTCACCAAAACAGCTTAGAAAACTTAAAGAAAATTACAAAGGAAAAACTTCTCCAAGTTGACGAATTGGCCATCCTTAATGGTCTTGAACGCCCCCATCATGGACATGTCCACACCCGGGGCAAGCTAAGCACCAAAGCCTGGGCCTTCATCGTCTCCTCGGCCACGAAAATCGCGGCCTTCACATTCGCCAGCAGCTCCACCTTCTCCTTCTTCAAACACGCCACTTCGGCCCACAGAGCCTTCGCCTCAACAAGCAAAACGGCAGCCTGGGATTCAGCATCTGAAGCCCGCTTCCGCTCACTCCCTAGTAGGGACAGAAGCGACGTCTCTACCTTAGAAAGACAAAGCAGCTCGGCCCCGGCATCCTCAGCATCCTTGACAACCTTCAGCCGAGCTGTCTCTGACGCTTCCAGCGGCACCTTCAGCTTGCCGACATTAGCCTAGGCCTGACGCAGCTTCGCATCCAGCAAGCTCACTTGGGCCATCACCGGCTCCACCTTCCGAACTATCACAGCTGAGCGGAGGAGGGCACGGTACACCGACTTCGCTTGCCCAACGACGTCGCAATCCTGGAAAAACTATTCAGTGCCTGGGAGGAGGTGATGAACAATGAAGGTTGGAGCATCAAATCTCTGATCCATCACAGAGGGCACCAAACCCTCTTCCTTGAAGTTCTCATTGCCGTCTTCTACCGGCCTCTTCCACTTCTGAGAGGCTTTGGCAGCCGAAACCACAATCACCTCCTCCTCGGACCCCACGGCCACCAGACCAGCAGAAACCGGACCTCCACCTCCGGCCGAGACCATCTCTTGAGAGACAGTCTGGGAATCTTCGTGAGATCGGGTTGAAGGAGTGGAAGGAGAAGCATCTGAACCCGCCTCCTGATCCATGGAGGCCTTCAATCTCACCAATGTACTTAAACCACCGGCCATTTCAATTGAAAAAACAAAAAAAAAGGTATAAGTCCCAAGCTCAGACAGATAAAAGAAAGCTAAGAGAAGTAGTCACACACCAGTATAAGTTCGGCACGTCGCCGGTCTCCCATAACGTCCTGGGGGTTCAAAGGATGCTCCCCGAAAACATGCCAGAGGACATCAGCGATGTCCTTGTTCTATGGGGACAACCCCTCATAGGTAACGCGCATCAAATACGACGCCCCAGCACCAAAGTTCCAATACGTCAGGAACCGACGTTCTCCTTCTAAAGTTAACCAAAAGGGATGGTGCCCACGAGCATCGTGCACCTTGAAGTACTCCCGCTTAAACTCGTGAAAAGAGTCTTCGAACAAACCGAATATGTGTCGGTTAGGTTGGGCCCTAAACGACACAAATCCCTTTTTGTGTTTCTCCTCCTTGGTCGACAGGGTGCAAAAAAAGAAGAATAAAAAGACGTGAACCGAAACTGGGAGATCCAAATACTCGCATACGAGCTCGAAAGTCCGAATGGCTGCCCAACTGTTTAGATGTAATTGAGACAGCGCCATGGAACACCGATTCAGTAGCGCCTGAACAAAACTGGAGAAAGGAACAAGCACACCAAGTCGTGTAAACATCGACTCGTATCCTTACATCATCCAATCCGGCACGATAGGCAAGTCAGGGTTTATATAACAAACCCTCTTGTCAACCCCAGAAAGCACGAGCTCATGTTGACGCTCGGTGTCGTGGCCTTCACAAATCGCCCCTTGATCGCAGAGCTGTTGGAGATCCGTCTGCGTCATCCGAGACGGCTTTTTCCGGACATCGGAAGTCACCCAGTAGTACGTCGAGGGAACGCCACCAGATGGGATTACTAGAGCACCAACATCCTCACTCCTCCGTCATGACATACCTAAAAAAGGAGAGGAATACCACCATCAATCCCTAGAGGCATACGGTGAAAAATCACAATACACCAAAATCTACCATCTACTACTAACTAAAACTACGCCCAAAACTAGTGGTGCTCGTCCCCGCTAATAACTCGTTACCCAGAACACAATCCCAACACGAAGAAATGTAGAAATGCAAGCAAGACAAAAATAAAAAGGCAAGCAATCGGAACATAAAAGAAGTAAAAATCAACCTGATGATGTCTAATACAAGCCAAAAATCAAAAAGCAAAAGCGTGAAACCAACATACGAACGGCACAGGAAAAACCAAAGACACCAAGAGAATAATGTGAAAGGACCTTTGATAGAGAAAGAGAAGAATGAAGAAAGTGAACCCAAAGCGAGAGAAATAAAAAGAAGAAGTGAAGCAGTTACCAAGCGTTTTAAAAATGGAAAGACAAAAGGCAAAAATAGAGGAAAAGACCGAAACGTTCCCTCACATTCAATGTCATTATGACACCTTGAAAAACTCAAACTGCCCTCTGGGAAGAACAACGGGCAAATGACAAGAAGCCCAAACCGACCAAAACCTGACCCGGCCTTCCCCATCACAGACCGTGAAGCGGCTGGGGAACTCCCGACCCTAACTGATGAATCTGGATTACGAGCCTCCCAAACACGACACTGAGGTCACTCGCTCACGGACATGGTTCCCAGACCGGCTACCCAGGTTGTGAGATGCCTCCTAATGGCTCAAAACCCTAATATAGCCACAAATGGCAAGTAAATATCCTCCAGCGGCGAGATTGACCTCGCTCGCCCTCCCACTACAAGCAATTGTTATGGACCCGACCCTCAGGTCCCACACCGGAACGGCCTTCGACCTGGATATCCAGGGTTGGCCCCATTCCCTTTCTCTAGAAGGCCCGAATCGGCCTCCACATCTTCTAACCAATACTCAAATTAAAATACCCCCTTATCTTAGCTAAATAAGATAAGATGAGATAACTTCCACTAGCTATATAAAGGGGAGTCAGAGGCCCCCTCAGGTACATCATTCATTCCACACACTTTATACCTCTCAGATCTATTTTGACTTGAACGTCGGAGTGTCTATGCAGGTACCGCCTCCCATTGCTCCAGTCCGATAATCCAGCAACCATCCCAACTCGCAAATTCCCGATCCATCTCACAACCCATACCAAAAACATTTCGTACATATTTTATTAATTAAACTATCACTAATTCCTTCATATGCTAAAACTATGAGATTAAAATGGATGTATTTTGTCGTATAATAGAGAACATAATTAACTCTTAAATGTATATCATTATATTATTTTTTTGTAAGGTATTTTTAATTGCTTAATTCTTTCTATAATATGTCATATAATATAAGAATGTGATATACATAATAGTACTTCAATTAATAATAATTCATTTAAATTATAAAATCTAAAAAGCACA
Source organism: Arachis ipaensis (assembly GCF_000816755.2). Classification (NCBI taxonomy): domain Eukaryota; kingdom Viridiplantae; phylum Streptophyta; class Magnoliopsida; order Fabales; family Fabaceae; genus Arachis; species Arachis ipaensis. The sequence continues at coordinate 84,450,991 of NC_029786.2, forward strand.
TGTATGATATAAAGTAGGTAAATTTGTGTGTTAACTTTAATATAAAAATAAACTTGTCTAATAAAATAAAGCATTAAAATTTAATTTAAAATTAAATCAATTTAAAGATCAAAGTTTTTTTAAAAATAAAGACGAAAAGCATAATATAAATAGAAAAATAAAAAATAAAAAATAGACAAAAGTATAGGNNNTTAGTGATTGATAAGTTATCAGAAATGGACGTTAACTATAGTCCGCTTAAACTACGTTAAATATGGATAAATGAATTTGACATTCATTAAAATTTAAAATTAAGCTAATAAAATTGTTAAATGATTTAATAAGTAATTTTAATTAGTGTTTTGTACAATTTTAATAAATTAATGTCAAGATAGTTATGTTTTGCTCGAATAATTTATGGAATGGATAAATTCATATTATACTATTAATTTTATAACCAAAATAATTAACATGACATTTTGACGTTATAATTAAAATAAAATTTTTTTTTTAAAATTAAGCAGCGATCTCATTTTAGATTTCTTTCTTGATGTCCATCTCTTTGCCATGCATCTTTATCCATTTTATCTTTGATCTCTTATTTATCATTATTAATTAGTGATTACTAAGATTTTAAAAATCAAACTAATGGAGTTAAAAGTTTAATGATTCAAAGATTCAATTGAAATTCAAGTGAATTTGAATCGAATATAATAAAATAATATATTTATATATAAAATATATAATAAAAAATATATTCAACAAATTTACTGTTTAAAATTTAAAAAAAAGAATTATAAATTCAATCATAGCTCATCATCAATTATTTTTTACATACAAGTAATTTTTTCAGACAAGTCGTTACAAGTCATTTATATTCACGCGCACACATTCTTCTTCATGTCGTTAGTTCTTCTTTCTTTCGTTATCATTGTCACCAACACCACCACCTCCTCCTCCTCCTCCTCCTTCTCCTCCTTTTTTCATTGAAATTTTTTTCCTCTTTCCTTTTCCTCCTTCTCCCCTATCATCAATTATCTCGTTGTTGAAAATAATGAATAATTCAAGTTCAGATTGTCAATTAAACCAAAACAAAATTGATTATTGTTTTGAATCCAATCAAGTGGTCGAGGTGTGGTTCGATTCTAATTAATGTTTTCGTTAGTAGTTTATGATGCTGTAGGTGAATAATGTTATTTTTATTTGTGAAAATTATTGTTCATCGTTGATGGTTTGAATTGAATGTAATCTAAAAATTCTGCATTAAAGAAAATATTTTTCTGTATTTGTAGCAAATTTGGGTGTAACACGAAGATATTTGAGTGTATTGTTTAAGAATTTTCGGTGTATGTGTGCTGATAAGTTCTGCATAATTCAAAACTCTTCTTCTCCGTTCTTCTCATCTTCTACTACTTCTTCTTCTTCTTTTTCATCATCATCATCATCATCATCTTCTTTTTTTTCTTATTCATCTTTTTTTCTTATTTTATCTTCTCAAATTTCTTCTTGTTTTTACTCTCTTAACAAGAATAAAAACAAAAAAATCAATCAAAGAAGAAGAAAAAATACATAATGGTACAAAATTATTTGGAAGAGAATGAATTTACATTCATTCCACTAAAAGAAAGAAAGAAATAAGGAAAAGAAGAAGAAAAAAATACAGCATTAGAGGAAACATTTTTCTGTATTTGCAGCAAATTTGGGTGTAGTACGAAGATATTTGGGTGTATTGTTTAATAACTTTTGGTGTATGTGTGCTGATAAGTTCTGCATAATTTAAAACTCTTCCTCTTCCTCATTTTCTGCTGCTTCTTCTTCTTAGTTTCATCATCATCACCATTTTCTTCTTTTTTTTCTTATTCATATTTTTCTTTTTCTTTTACATTTTCAAGTTTTTTCTTGTTTTACTCTCTTAACAAAAATTAAAAAAAAATCAAACAAAGAAGATAAAAAAACACATAATGTTACAAATTTACTTGAAAGGTGATGAACTTACATTCATTCAACTAAAAAATAAATAAATAAGGAAAAAAAGAAGAAGAAAAAAATGTAGCATTAGAGGAAATATTTTTCTGTATTTGCAGCAAATTTGGGTGTAACACGAAGATATTTGGATGTATTGTTTAATAATTTTCGGTGTATGTGTGCTGATAAGTTCTGCATAATTCAAAATTCTCCCTCTTCCTCCTTTTCATCTTCTACTGCTTTTTCTTCTTCATCTTCTTATTTCATATTCTCATAATTCTTCTTGGGAAAAAAATCAAAGAAAGAAGAAAAAAATACATAATGTTGCAAAATTAATAGAAAGAAGAGGAGGAAAAAAATACAGCAACAACAATAGTAATTAAAAAATGACGATGAAAATGAAATACGTGAAGAAAAAGGAGGAAAAACGCAAAGAAAAAGGAGAAAAAGAAGGAAGAGAAGGAGGAAGAGAAATGTGGGATACAAAGAAACGAGACTTCACGCGCACATTATGCAAGTAGATTTTGTTGGGTTAGGATTAATTTGTATGACTTGTATGCCAAAAAGACTTGTATGTATAGCAATACTTTATCATCATTTAGTATATTAATATACATTAGAAAAGTAATTTTATGTACATGTATTATATTGCACATCATATGTGTGATGTTAAAATAAAATTAAAAAAAAAAATGAAAAACAAACTCATGAAAAATGCCACCTCACTTAAACCAAAACTCACAAATTATATATGAATAGATAGATAAATAGATATGATGAAAACTATAAGATTTTTTAAAATAGTAAAAACAG